>NC_139242.1:17473306-18025064 GCF_977018435.1 Lepisma saccharinum
GAGCCACTTTTCTTACAATATTTGTAGTCAATAAGTGATCCACACTCTGAATTCTATTTTCTGATGTTTTGATTAAATTCTGGGATTTGAGGCAATTTTTATAATCTTCAAATTCAAGCTCTTTTTCCACAGTCACTTTGCCAATGCCCTTGGCCTTTTTGGCAGCAACACCACTACATGTTTTAAAACTATACATCTTGGCACTTAACCCAGCAAAGTCCACAATAACATCACCAAGTGTCTCATCTTTTAACTTGCCAGGCACCTTTTTGTTGTGGTGTTGAATCTCTGTATGTTCACTGGTATCAAAATATTGAAACAATTCAGGCTGGGACATATCTTGATAAACATCTTCTGTTTGAATATCAAGAACAAAACTATCCGTGTCCATGTACATCAATTTTACACGATCCTTATAAAAAGGTTTCAACACATCATAATACAATATTAACATATGTAATTTGGCCAATTCCAATATTGCAGCCCCTACATAAATAGGTTTATCAAACTTAATCTTTGTTTTTTTCATGTTGAAAAGTGCCATATTTTCATCATAAATTCTTCTATAATTGAAATTAGGCTTTGCAACCAATTTTTTGCTCAGGCTGGGGTCAGTAATTATTTTAACATCGGTATGTTTTCTGACATTTTCAATTGTTTTGCCATATACAGAATTGACCATCAATTTAAACAATGCCTTATCAAATTGGCTCTTTGCAGATGTTCGAAGCTCTGTATTTGTATTAATGTATGGTTTCAACCATTCTGAGTGCCTGAACCTCAAAACTTTGCCAACTTTGCTCACTTGGACACCATGATGCATCAGGAACTGGAGGTTTTTGTAATATATGACATAACCCTGTTTTGGCTCCAGTGTCATCATGAGCTTCTTCTGTTTAGAGCCAGGTGAACACTTAACCTCAGGAATTGGGGGCAGATCAGAAAATTTATTGTGCAAATCATCAGGAATTGTCAGATCAACCTCTAAGAAGAGGCCATAGTCACTGTCATCAAAGTCCTGAAGATCTTCAATATTAAAATCTTCAACCCATTCAAGCCCTGCATATGGCAGTTTTTGCATCATGGCATTACCATAGAGGCTGTTTGCATCTACATACAGTATATAATTTGATGGCAATTCTGGATTATAATCAGGCATATATTTGTTATTTGCTCTGGCATATCTCTGAGAACATTGCACCATGCCTCCTCTTATATCTTGCTCCATAAACAGATACATATTTTGATCCTGGATCAGATCCAATGGCATTTTAGTATTTAAAAACATTGCAGCCCATGCTAGGCCCGGGGCACTGTAAAAATATATTGGGTCCAGCCTATAATTTTGCATGGAAGATTTTCTGAATGCCTGCAATATATCAGCTAAGAGGGTCACATCAAGTTTCAAATATGCCATGTGATAATCACCAAATGTCTGGCATTTTAAATTGTTCCACATCAATTGGGCATGGTGATAATCTTCATCAGTGATTCCAGATCCTCTGATTTTGCTGTAAAACTCATGTTGCGGTGGCAGAGAACACTCATCAAATTTAGAAAAATCTGTAACATAATCATATGGATATACACCCTTCCGCCTAATTAATTTCAGGTCCTGATTTGGATACAAGGCACATGTAATTTTGAATTGATCATCAGATAATTGAGTGGCCAGTGTAGCCAGGCTAGCAGATAAAATTCTGTAAGAATCAAGAAATCTTATGTGAATAGGAACACCATTAACTTTAATTATTTTGCTAATAGCAATATATTTCTCATCATTTTCAGCTAAAATATTTAAATTCTGCTTGTCAAACCCCTCATATCTGATCAGATGATGGAAATCATAATTGGATGCTCCATGGCAAAATATGGGGACAAATTTTGGTCTCTTGATCTTAATATTACAGCTATTACACAGGGCCATTTTGAATTTACCATCTGTATGAGAATGGTGTTTCACCTTGATATTTGTATCTGAAAATTCAGAATCACATACCGGGCATTTTTCTGCATTGTTGAAATCTTCAATCTGTTTCTCTGTTAAAGGCAACATGGGTTTTGATTTTAATAAGATGTTAGATGCTATGTCACGGCACTCATTTTCTATTTTATGTGCAAATATTTTGATGGCATCTGCTCCCATGTATGAATATTCTTTACTAACAACACCATCCTGTACAACCACATAATAAAAGCTGGAAGGTTCATGTAGCTGGTATGGTGTAATTGAAGATTCTTCAGGATCTGGATTGCAGAATGCAAGAGGTTTGAGGATTGATTCAAAATCACAGACAATATATGCTGGGTGTTCCAACAAGGCTTCAAACTTTTTGAATTTGCAATTTTCACTTGGCATTGGCATCACCATATGAACAGGTTTATGATTTTTACAGTATTTCAGATGCTCAATTAACTTGTTTTTAGCAATTTCTGCATTTTTTTCCCGAACCCCATTCACCATTTTTTGACCATCAAGTACAGTTAAACATCTTCTGCACAACTTAAATATTCTATTAGATTTGTCTAGTTGTGTTCTGACTAAAGCTTCAAGATTATGTATCAGAGTGTAATGATATGTGCCATCCCCTTCAATTAAGAGCAGATCAATCGGAACAGCAGAATCATCATCAAATATACTGATTCTGAGAGGTTCTATCAAGCAATTGCCACGGCCAGTGGAACAAATAAATACATTAATAGATAATTGTTTGCCATTAATATCCCGGGCCTTTTTTTCAAATTTATCAATATTCTGAACAGACATTGGATATTCTAAACCCTTCATTGCATCGTCAAAAAAGTGTTCATGTTGTTTATAACAACTTATTCTCTCAGGATGCCTTGAAACTAGAAACCAAGCAGCTAAAATACACCACAAAAAGCATTTCTCATCATTATTTTCAATATTAACCACAGCTCTTTTGTTTTTAATATTGGCAGGTAATGGCAAATATGTAGATCCTTGTAATGGGCTGAATTCAGAAATATTAACATATAACTAGTGTGGAGATCCGCATAGGCTCCATCCAGACTCTTTTGCTGCAAATTCAGAGTGTTTAATATTCAATTGATCTATCAACCTGCTTATTATTGTATCTGAATTTGCATTTGAATATACAGGTACAGTTTCTGTTATGTGGGGCTGTGTAAATTTTGTGCCATTTGGTTTCTTATATTGTGTAAACAATTTGAGGGACAGCTTATAAGGGCTATTTTGTGCATTTAGAATTGCCTGCACATCAGGATTTACACTGTTCAAAAAATTGTTAATACCGCATCTTGGCTCTGATACAAACCGATAATCCCTAAGTTGGGCATTAAAACTGCTATGGATAGGTGGTTCATAGCGTGGCTGCTTTGCTGCTCTGGCATTAAGAGGTGCTTCGTGCTTCCTTTTCAGACCAGATGTGGATGGTTGTGGGGGCAATATTGATGACTGTGCAGAACAAGTATTTTTATGTGTATATGTGAAGTATTGCATGCTATATTTTCTATTGCATTTGGGGCATATTTTTGTGGGAGTTCTGTATTTGTCCGGATTACAAATCTTTTGGTGCTTAGCCCAATTGGGGCTGTATATATTCTTATTGCATTGATTACAATATTTTTGATTTGGCATTTTTGTTGTTGTTTATTATATACAATTTCTTGGGATTCAAATCAAAATTCTATGCTGGATAAAAAATATCAGTTGGGTTCAGCACTGTGCTTTGTGTGTGTGTGTGTGTATGTGTGTATGTGTGTTAATATTTTTGGCTTTGGTATTTATATAAAATTTCTTGGGCTTCAAATCAAAACTCTATGCTGGATAAAAATATCAGTTGGGTTCAGCACTGCAACAACACAACCTTTCTCTTCAACAGCTCTTACAATACTGGCTGATATGCAATGCAAAATCTCTTTATATACCCTAGGCACGGACCGCATTGAAAATATCTGAAACAATAAGCCAATCAGAATATAACACATCATCAAATTATGTCATAAGCAACCAATCAGAATGTCTAATAATTTGTTGCAAAAACATGATGCAATATAAATAAACCAGAAATAGGCCACAAGTGGACCGGAAGTAAATATGTATGGGTGGGTGTGGGTGTGTATGTATGTGTATATATGTGTGTAGGTGTGTATAGGTGTGTATGTGGGTGGGTGTGGGTGTGTATATGGGTGTGGGTGGGTGAATGTCAGTCAACGTCAGTCAACGTCAATCAACGTCAATCAACGTCAGTGAACGTCAGTCAACGTCAGTCAACGTCAGTCAACGTCAGTCAACGTCAACGTCAGGGTCAAGGTCAATATCAGGGTCAAGATCAATATCAGGGTCAAGATCAATATGTATGTGTATGTGTGTGTGTCTTGGCCTAGTTTTAAGTGTGGCCAAAAAAAAATATCAAGAGGGGCATATTTTTGACAGGATTATGGACAACAATCTCACAGAAGTGCCTTTTATAAGTGTAAACAAATCAATCTGAGGGGGGTCATACTTTCTCAGGAAAATTTTTGAGGGCATTTTTACAAAAATCTTGGATTAGACAGGGTTCCACACTTGAGCAAAAAGCTCATATGCTCATGTTGAGCTAGTTTTAAGTGTAAACAAATCTGCTTGAGGGGGGTTCATACTTTCTTGGGTTTATTATAGCATCAATTACACTACTTACGGGTTTTCAAGTGAATAATCGAATGTCATTTTACAAGGAATATTCTTTGCTGGATGCAGATTAACGGAGGAGATGATGGGGCTTCCCCCACAAAGTATCTCTGCCGTACAAATGAAAATCTTCAGCCCTGTCCGGCGCTGGATTGGAAGGTCCCACCACCTCGTGAGCGGATATCAATATAAGGTGGATTGGAATGAACAGAAAATTTCCGAAATATGATGATTCTATTAAATATTGGTTACCATTATTAGCAAACCTTTCCTCATAATCTTTGTTATGAATTCCTGTAGTAATTTACTGTTAAACTTTATTATTTTTTCCAAGTTAATCAATCACAGATATTATTGGAATGATTAAATCAAGAAGACTTAGGTGGGGAGGCCATGTGGCACGAATGGGACAGGAAAGAGGAGTTTACAGAATGCTTGTTGGGAGGCCTGATGGGAAGAGACCAGTTGAAAGGCCAAGACGAACATGCAGAACTAACGTTGATATGGACCTAAAGGAAATCGGTATGGATTGAAAAGAGTATATAGATCTTGCTCAAGATAGGGACAGATGTGTTGCTGCAGCCATAACCTTCGGATTTAAGAAGGCTAGAGAGTTAGTAAGTTAGTTAAATTATTCACAAGATATATATATATTTCTCAGTTTTACGATTTAATTATCGTGCATAAAATATGTCAAATACTGGGTGAAGTTCTAACCATTCATGGCCAAAATAAGTAATATAACAGATAAAGGTTATGCTGCCATCTATGAGCAAATAATTCAACTTTGAGATCTTCAGATCCTATATTCATTGCCAATAAATGAATTATTATTTTCAGGACAGGAAGGGTAGTCGGTGTAACTAGACTATCATTTTTTTTAATCCTGGTTGAGTTTATTTGCTCTTGAGCCTCATACAAATCCAGTGTCTTGAAACAGGCCATTTATATGGGCACACAAATTCCATAGTGCAAATAGTCCTGATGACGTCACATGGAGGACCTTGAGTTTCCGAAGGATAAGAATACTCTAATATAAATTTGTTCAAATTGTTTTCTCAAATATGGGTTAAGCTACGTTGGATTATCCTCGGAAAACCTTGATTGAGGGAAAAAGAACTCCACAATCATTTGTGTGAACCTAGAACCTACGCCATATGAATCACCAATATGTACCCCACGTGTCTAAGTGTATGTATTCTGCAAGCGAGAGTAAAATAAAGACTTTTAATTTGTTTCTAATGTAGTAGATTTCTGCATGTTTGGTTGCACAAGTTTTCTGCATTTTAGCATGGATCGATTATTGATTTACATAAAATTTCAAGCGTGAGTTAGTGCCTGTATACCTCAAGAAGAATAACCTTTGGGATGCGTGTGCAATCACTGATGAGCCATTGCAAGGTCTTTCCACCCATCTGCCTGTGAACTAAGGCCATTGTCGAACTTCCTCAATTCGTGAACTTTCTGGTGTGGTAAATATGCATTGAATTTTCATGGGCTGGAAAATTTCTATACGCTTATGCTTCCAGAGGACAAGAAACCATTGCTCTTCACTGGTTGATTGATTTAGTTTATTTAAATTCGCTTTTCTGGCCGTGTCCGAAAAAGTAATTGAAGCGAGCATTCTTGGAGAACGGTCTCGCAGTTTAGCCTTGAAGCTTTGGATTGGAAGCGCAAATCTTTCGAATTGTACTTCGACTGCAGCACCAAATACGATAGGTCGTTAAAACTAAGAACACATTGCTTTTTCCCGCGTTATAAACACTTGCTTTTCACAATAAAAAATGTAATCTCCTGCATTAGAGCTTTTTTTTTATCCTTTCGGCTCCCGTATTGACATTCTACTTCTGTATATTTCATTAACAAGCATGATTGAGAAATTTCAACTCATTCCGAGTTTGGCGAGCCAAGACTTCAAGTCGACTGCAAGATCTTGGACGTTTAAACTTTGGCGGATGGAAGTGACATCATATCTTGCAGTAGTTGATTGATGCTTAGTTTTGCAGCAGCAGTGGACAAATACATATGAGTTAGGACCAGGGTGGATAAAAATTACGATTTTTATTTACAAAAAATCATTTTTGATGATTTTCTTTATTTAAATCGTTTTTTTAAAAATTTAAATAGATTTTATTATTTAAGTCATTTTTTTATTTAAAAAAACAAGTTTAAAATTGCTGGAATGGTTTTTGGCACCATACATATATATGTTTTTTATATATATAGAAAGGTTTTTCTAGTAAACGACTCCGTAAAATATTTGAACAGTTTGATTAAAGCAAATAAAAAATATATGTAAATATTCATTTTTCTGTTCTGATACTATATATGTGAACCTACTGTGGAAATGTTTGTTGATTGTGTTAATGACACTATAATACATAATTTCAGTAACTTTTCTTCCAGTGAAAATAAAACATGCTGGATGTATTACACGTATATAATTGTAACTTAAAATATTTTTTAAAGTATTTGTAGCTGATTTTTGACAATTTTTTAATGATAATTTGCAAAATATCAGCTGCCACAGTTTAATGATAATGACACTATTTACGGTTTAACGTGATTAGTATTTTGAATATTATTCTGCATAAAATATTTACAACTTTTACCTATAAAAATTATTGAACTTCCTTTTCCACCGAAATCGCCGGATGGAGCATTATCTTTGCTCAATGATGATTTATTCAGCATAAATACCTGGTGTAAAAGTAACGGTCTAAAAATAAACCCACAAAAATCAATTTTCTCTGTTATTGGTTCCGGAAATAGTCTCTCTCTGATAAATCCTAACGAGATATGCATCAAACTAGACACATCTAGAATCCCCTATTCAACAAATGTGAAAAATCTAGGCGTCATTTTCGATGAACACTTTAACTGGGATATTCATGCCCAAGAACAAATTAAAAAAGCATATGCTAAGATCACAGCTTTAAATAATGCCTGAACATGAGACTAATACAGTCACTGATATTTCCTATACTAGACTACTGCGACGTAATTTACGGACCAAGTCTATCCGTTCGAAACAAAACAAAAATTCAGAAAGTCCAAAATTCATGTTTCTGTTTCGTGTACCATATAAGAAAATATGATCATATCCTCCCAACCCTAAACGCAAACAAAATGTTGGACAAGGCCAGACGCCGAAAATTACATCTGTGTTGTTTTATTCATAATCTTTTGCAAACCAAAACACCTAAAAATTTATTCCAGTTATTAAAATTCAGAAGGGCACACACTAGTGCTTTTCAAATAATCATACGTATTCAGCTGCAAGAGCGTGGAATGAACTTCCTCCTTCCATGACGTCCCTCACTAATCGCAACAACTTCAAAGACAAACTAAAAACTCTATTGTTTTGCTTGTTTACTTTTCCCCTTACATGTTGCTAACCCTTGACGATACTTTGTCCTTTCTTGTATATTGAGAACATTTATATGTTTTACACATATATTAATTTGTATTAACTATATCACACCAAGCACAATTGTGTCAATTAATTTGTGTATCCTTTGTGTATTTGTTTTCAATCTTTTTTTTCTTTTTTAGTGTGTAGGCGAGCCTTTGTTTCAATTTTGTATTTGTTCTTATTGTGTCTTCTTTTTGTCTGTTTGTTTGTTATTGTACAAACATTTAGTATGTAGAATATGTTTAGTATGTATAAGTATCCAACGGGGTTAGGTGGTAGAACAGCCGCAGGCTGAACCTCGCCCTTTAATAAAGGATAATGGAAATTGAAGTCAAAATAATTTAAGTGTGTTTCCATATTACATTTCCTTTAGTATAAGCTTCATTTCATAAGTACATATAATTTGATTCTTTCCCTTTTATTTCTAAGACCCTATTAAACACCATTAAATGATTACAAGATTAATACACTTTCACTAAAAGTGATTCTGATATCTACGAAATCCTTATGTACAAGGCTCATTCAATATATAACCGGAAATATGTTGTAACAAATATTTATTACAAGCACCAAAAGACCTACAGTACTATGTTTCAACACAGTCCTCCCCCCTTGTTCAATGCACCTACGCCAGCGTTTCATGAGGGCACTAATTCCACAGGGGAAAAATATATTTTGGACGCGTGCGTAACCACTCATGCACCGCTGACTGGACTTCGTCGTCATTCTGGAACCTCGATCCACTTAGGGCATCTTTCAGTGGGCCAATGGTGTGGAAATCGGAAGGTGCGAGATAGGGTGAATATGGAGGGTGGAGTAAGCACTGAAACTTTAGGTCCTCGATGGTAGGCAATGTGACATTGGCAGTGTGTGGTCTCGTATTGCCATGGAACAAAAGGACATCAGACCACGTCGTCTCTGCAGAATGGCTGGTGTCAGTTTTTCGCGCAAAAGATTGGAGCAGGTGGTACTGTTTACATTATGACATCTGAGCATGTAACGTTCAAGAATTGGCCCCTTGTGGTCCCAAAACAAAGTTAACATGACCTTTCCGGCACTCCGTAGAGCACGCGCCATCTTTGGTCTGGGAGACGAAAGATGTCGCCATTCCATTGTTGGCCTCTTACGTTCTGGTTCATAGAAATGAACCTAACTTTCATTTCCAGTGACAATACGATGAAGAAATGCCTCATCTTCAGCTTCATAACGGCGCAAAAGCTCCCCTCCCGCATCAACACGTCTCTCCTTCATTTCCGGTGTCAAACGTTTCGGAACACACCTTGTACACACTTTTCTGAACCTCAGTATGCCATTACTGATATGGTGGGTTCATGGGTTGATCCTATACACTTATTTCCATCTGGGAAGCAATTTCACCGACAGTGATAAGCTGGTTCTCACGTATCAAGTCCTTCACTTGAGTAGGGTGACCAGACACATACATTCAAAAGATAAGACAGAGCATGGCGAAAAAGGAGGACAAAGTCATAAAAAAGAGGACACTGCAAAAAATTGCAACACATTTGCCAATACTCATAATTTAATCAATATAAATAAAATCTTACCAACACTGTGCTCACAGATACTTTTCAGATGATCTCTTTCAATAACTTCCCCTTACCTTTAAGCAAAGAAAGCACTCTCCTAATCTGTTATTTAACAAATGACAAAGAATATCTACAATTTGAAGCATAGAATTTTACTACATTTTCTAATTCTTGGATACTAGAATGAAATTACCCCACAAGTGAATGCAAAATGTAACAAGTAAGATTCGCTTTAACTTATTTCCAAACACCGAATTAAAATTTTAGGTAGTTTAGGTTGGGACACGAAATATGATTTTAATGCCGTGAACATTTCTAGGACTCTTTCAACAGTTTCAACAGCAGGGAAAAGTGGCAGCCACCTTACATTTTATCTCATATTCGTTTCTTGTATCCTTTAAAAGCTGGATATTTTCTTGCTAGATCATTGGCGAATTTACACTTTCACTTCGTTATTTGATAAAAGTAAATGTTACTTAGCAATCAAGATTCTCACTAAGCGTTTCTGTATCGCGGATATTTGACTGTAAAATGAACTGACCGACCTCTGTGGCGGAGTGGAGTCGACCTCCGTGGCGAAGTGGACGTCGACCTCCTTGGTGAAGTGGTTAGCAGAGCGCGCTACAACGCCAGGGGTTCTGGGTTCGAGTCCCGGGTAAGGCATGGGTATTTGTGTTCGTCCAGTTGATAAGAAACAAAGAAAATGTAAGAATTGAAAAGTGTAAAAGTGAGGAAAAGAGTGAATGGTGGGGGATACTTCCGTGTAGGGGGTATTTCCTTTAAAAAAAAAAAAAAAAAGTGGTTAGCAGAGCGCGCTACAACGCCAGGGGTTCTGGGTTCGAGTCCCGGGTAAGGCATGGGTATTTGTGTTCGTCCAGTTGATAAGAAACAAAGAAAATGTAAGAATTGAAAAGTGTAAAAGTGAGAAAAAGAGTGAATGGTGGGGGATACCTCCGTGTAGGGGGTATTTCCTTTAAAAAAAAAAAAAGAGTGGTTAGCACACCGTGCCACAACGCCAGAGGTCCCGGGTTCGAATCCCGGCCTGAACATTAATCGTTAGCGCACTTTTATGTATAAATTGAAATGCTAATACAGTATAACTGTGCATTGTAAAAAGAAAATTGAAAGAAGTTCAAATTCATTGCCTATTTTAATGTATTTTTTTAAATTTGAGGGTGCCTTTTAAGTAGCTATTTTCGTGTCTTTTCTTAGTTTATAGTGCCTTTTAAGTGCCTATTTTCATCATTTTAGTGCCTATTTTCATCATTTTAGTGCCTATTTCAGAGGTTTTTAGTGCCTATAAATCCGCACCCTACTAATGACTGTGGCCGAGTAGATAGCACATTGCGCTGCGATGCCAAGGGTTCCGGGTTCGAATCCCGCTCGGGCTTGGTTGTTTGTGAATGTCCATTCATCAATTTCATCACTCATCTCCATCTTCGCAAATTAGCCAAGATGCACAAAACGCGAAGTAAAATAAAATAAAATAAATCAATCAATCAAACCTACTAATGACTCAGTCGAAAAAGTGATCGTGTTCAGCTCCCAGATGCTAGGTGAGCATTGCTCGAATACTTAACGCACCCTAAGTGATATGCCTTAAATTGTGATCGTTATGTGTGGAAGCATTCTCTATGCAGAACATTTGCTATGGTCAATGCTATACTCTTTCCAAAAAAGGAGAACTTTTACTGATTTCTAAAAAATCCGCCCGGACGCCGGACAGACACCTAAAAAGGTGTCAACCTAGCTGTAACAGTCTGGGCTGTATGTTTTTGTTGGACTTTTTAAGTTTTCCTTTTACACTGGGAGAGTATAGGGAGGAAGTACAAGCAAAATTGAGAGGTTTCAAATATTGGGCAAGACTGCTAAATATGAGGGATGAAAATCTAAAAGAACTTGCGATACAAGCGCAGAACAATGACCTAAAGAAACGGCAATGGGTAACAATGATAAAGAAGGAACTATGCACCATAGGGCTGGGGTGGATTTGGGAAGAAGGAGTCGATGGGAGAACGGGCATGCAGGAAATGGGGATCATACGGGACAGATTGGAGGACATCAGTAAACAAAACATTTGAACAGAATGTGCGGGGAAATTATATTTAACTTCCGCACAGATCGTAGATGGGGATCGGCAATGGGGAAGGCGAAAATACGTAGACGTGTGCGGAGCGAGTGACAGGACGGGTTTGGCATGGTTCAGGCCAGGGGGGTGGGCACAATTCAAGCGCGTGAGAGAGGACGGAAGTGCAGAATGTCCAATGTGTGGGGAAGACGAGACGAAATTCCACATTCTCCTCCAGTGCAAAGAACAGCAGGGGATAGACGGAAATACATAATGGATTTGAACAAATCAAAAATTGAGGGGCTAATCAGGGCCATTACGGGGAGGGAAATGGCGGGGAAGGAGGAAACGCAAGTATGGTACTTCGAAACCTTCCTACATTACGTCTGGACAAAGAGGGCGAGTAAGATGAGGGACGGGAATGAAAGTGCCCGAGAGCCGTGTGCAGAAAGCTTCTTGCTGACAATACAATAACTAGTGCTATCAGTGTAAAATTATGAAGAAAAAAAAAACTTAGGTTGATAGATTGTAGTGAGAGAAGAACCCACAATTAATATGAAATATAAAGTTGAACATGTGATGACATAAGGAGAGGGGATATGAAAAGAAATCTTCATTGATGTATGGAAATGTGTGTACAGCCGCAAAGGCTCGTACTGAAATAAACCTATATTTTATTCTAAACTTGGATTTCGTTCTTCTTTTCTTGTATAACAAAATGCTCGAGACGATCTCACATTTGTCGCAGCAGCTTTTCCTATTTAGGCATGTTTATGAGTCGTCATCAGGTAAAAGGAATTCATGACGCATGCTCATCCGATGGACTTCCCTCTCCAAAAATATAGCCACTACATCTAACTTCAACCGAAGCGATTAGTCTCTTTTGATACCTGGTCTTCCTCAGGCCAGCGAACTCCCCAAACGAGAGGGAAAACCCGAGAGTGCCATCAAACAAGACCACTTGTTGTCTTAACTCAAAGCCTTGGGTCAAACCGCAGATCTGTTTGCTTTATGTCTGATTCGACTCTATTAGCACTTCCACCTCACTGAGAGCAGCATCTGCTAAAAGCCCACTTCATTGTTCAACGTCTTCAACTCTAGGAAATGTAACATGCAATGACGTGACGTTCTTCAAACTGTAAGCAATTCTAGTAATCAAAGAATTACGAGGGTTGCTGGAAAAGTTTCTGCAAACTATGACCAACAGTGGCGCTAGTGTTCCGCTATTATAAAAATCGGAAGAATCCTTTTTATGTTTAAATTGTCTTTGCCTATTCGTTTATTTTTCACAGCAGTTTGAAGTAGCAGTTTCGTGTTAGAAATGGAAATTTCTCGTGAACACTTTCGGGCAATGATTTTTTATGATTTCAAATGTAGTTTAACACTGAAACAATGCATCGAGCGACTTTATTTGACTTTTGGGGATGTTCACCATCAAATAGGACTGTGTACAATTGGTTTTCCGAATTCCAGCATGGTCCCATATTTCTCAGTGATGAATTTCGTGAAAGTCGTCCATCCACGTCTGTTGTTGCCAGTAATGTTGATGCTGTGCGTGAAATGATTGAGAGAGATCGGCAGGTGACATACCGTGAGATTCAGGCACCCTTGAACATTGACATGATAGCAATACATACTATTTTTAACGGTCATCTGAACGTACGGAAACTTTCAAGCCGTTGGATCCCAAAGCTCAAAAACAGGCTCGTGTAAATTGGTGTAAAGAAATGGTCAAAAAATTCAACCGAGACAAGTCAAATTTGATGTACTACATCGTTACACGGGACGAAACTTGGATCTATACATACGAACCCGAAACTAAACAGCAATCCACTGTTTGGGTATTTCAAAGTGAGCCGAAACCAACAAAAAGTTATTTGTTCGAGGAGTGCTGCCAAGCAAATGATTGCTTGTTTCTTCGGTTATATCGGACATGTGGCAACAATAGCTTTAGAAGGTCGAAGGACTGTAAATGCTGAGTGATATACAACAATTTGTTTGCCAGAGGTCATCAGTGAATTGCGTAAAACAAACCCATATCATCGCATTATTCTTCACCACGACAACGCCAGTTCCCACTCAGCACACCAAAATGTTGATTTTTTGTCCAGTAAAAATGTCGAATTAATGACTCATTGTCCGTACTCACCTGATTTATCATCTAATGATTTCTTTTTGTTCCCACACATGAAAAATAAGATGCGTGGTGAGCGATTTGTGTCGCCTGAAGCAGCTGTTGACGCATTCCGAACAGCGGTTTCTGAGGTATCAACTTCAGAGTGGAAAAAAATGCTTTCAAAATTGGTTTGAGCATATGCAAAAGTGTAACGATCTTAAGGGTGAATACTTCGAAAAACAATAAAGCCGTTCCCAGAATTTCATATATATATTTTTTTTATATTGATTGCAGAAACTTTTCCGGAAGCCCTCGTACATTCATTTGCTGTGTTGTACTCCCAAAATTTTCAGAAGGTATGCGCTAAGTTACGTGAAAGGTTGAATGCAGACCATAATGGAAGAATATTACGTTTCCATTAAATATATGGATGAAATCATTTAACTTCTACAAAAAATCCATTGATGGTAGGAGCTCACTGAAAAAAGGCATATCAGAATATAGAAGGAATTTTTAAAATAAAATAAATATGATGTGCGTATTTTTAATTACTGTATTTAAATGTAGGCTACAGTACAGAATGTTATTGTATTTTCTTGCTGATATTGCTTTTGTGAATTGTCAGTTTGTATTTTATTAATAACACTGCTAATAATAGTAAAAATGGAAAACTACTTTGAAGTCCGCATTGCTTACTTTGAACAATAAAGTCTTCTTCTGAACCTGTTTCTCCTGTTACTGTAAAACAAGAACCACCAAACTTGTGTGGTTATTAGCACAGCGCACTATCAGGTCCCAGATTCGTATCTTGGCCTGGGAATGGGTGTTATTTGTGAGAGTCCCTCCTTCAGTTTCATCATATCATCCCTCATCGTCGTTGGCCGACGAAATGTTTTTGTTGGGAAGGCCTTTATCTAAAATAAATATTAGAGAGGACGAACGTAGTGGGTTGATGGAAATGTTGATGATTTTCGTTATTTTTGCGTATTAAAAAAACGTTGCTTGAAGGGCGTAGGCCGATATCCCGACTGCCAGTCTCCCTCCCACAATCCTACCTAGAGTCGTGAGGATCTTGAACTGCTAATGCGGTGAAGTGTGGTGAGTAGGTCGAACCCCCCCGTCGTTGTTAAGATAGGCGTATTTCTGAGACCGGCTTACGTTACTCACTCGTAGCTCCCCAGTTCCCTAGCCGGGGTTGCCACCGGTCCTATACTCAAGTCGAGAGGCCAGAGACTGAACCCAGGCGGAACGCGCAAATACGCGACGTAAATCCGTTGCTTATATACACAAGTACGTTACACCAGATTGCCGAGCCATACACTGCGACGTACATTTTCATCCGAACACCCTTCCCTCGGAGCCTAGTTCTTCACTATCTGCTTTCTACAAAAGGGGGTCCCCAGAGACCGACCTTTCAGCGGTGGTACCTCACGGATTATAAACTTGCGGGCCGTAGGAAAATTACCGGAGTGCGTACGAAAATTACGGTGCGTACCATCCGCAGGTCCCCAAATACTGTCGGATTTCTACGTTGCGTGCAAAATTTAATGACCTCCACGTGTTTTTACGTTAATGTATGTCCGCACAGTACGGCCACGGATGAGGACTTGGCGTACTTTTACTAAAGCAAAATTGTAATCAATGCTTAAAATTCCTCTGTAAATTAAAGCCACGGTTTCCTGGTTCTGATCGATGTGTGTCCAATGATTTACGTTCCTAAACCAAGCCAATAAATTATTTTATTATCCATCATTGTCATCCAAACAATGCAAGAAGTCAAGTATAAAGAACATGGCACTACACTTCTAGCGAATACTACACATACACACTCACAAAAAATGACTTGGTTTAATTTGATGGTCAGTGAAACAGAACTGTTGTCACTTTCACCATTGCAGTTGTTGCCCTTGCCATTTTTACCGGACACCCTCCAGTGTGACTGCCCACACTACTTTACATGATGCTTGTTCTCCCGTTTTCTGACATGTACGACAGTGTAATAGCTCAAACCGTAACCAGTGTGACCACAGCTTTAGACCAAGTATCGCTGCAGCGTCGTCTGTTGACCCCATGCACAGTGAGACAGCACTTTTTGAATCCTCTCTTCAAACCTGACCGTGCGAATGCACCATGAGAATCCAGTTGAACTGCATGTTGAAGCCCACTTGTCAGATGTATCTATTCGCTTGTGGTGACCTGCAGAGTTCACATTCATGTTTCTGAAATTTTACAATGTTGAAGTTACTTTGCACACACGTAATTGAGTCATGTCTGTGATTTGAATTCCATACGGGAATGGTGACACCCATTATACATTTAGAAACTAAATAGATTGTGGTTGGGTTGATCATGAGTTTCAAAATTTATCCATGGAACTGGATTCTATGCGGATACAACCGGAAACGCAACATCGTAATGTAAATATGCTCATAACCCCCAGAACAATTGATTCCAAATCAAATCACAAAATTTCATTATGCACGTACCTTAAGAATAGAAAGGTGAACAAAATCGAATAAGTAACAATGGAGAATAAAATTTACTGAGCAAAGTGAAGAAACATGCAGATTACTATTTGGAACAAGACCAAAGATAACTATATCAGAATTCAGCACCTTTGGCAAGAAACCGCTTGAAGGCGGTGAGAGCCAAGTTACCCTTGTTTTGTTTTGATCGGTTTGTCAATTATAATAGAACAATTGTAACTCATAGAAGCTCACAGACTTTTCCAGTAAGTAAATGTATTATTTTATTTTGCTACTCTTCATTGTTGTTGCTGTCCTTTTTTGGGAATGCAATCCCGAGTTAATCGAATAACCCGGAATTTCGGGACCGGGCACAGGCGGAGTTTCGTCAGTCCACTTGGGAGGCTAACTGGGGCTAACATTATTCATGATTTTACCCATGATGAATATCATCACGGACATTTTTCTTGGAAAACAGGTGATCCCTGTTGGAATTGTGTTGATATCGAGTACCTCTTTTATAAAAATTAATAAATACACTATTAAAGATGGTTCCAAATGTATTAAATAACACGTTTTCTTTAGAATAAAGAACTATAATTTTAATATGATACAATATTAATGGGTAGTTCTTCATGGAAATGAACAAGTTATAAAACTGAAATGGATTTAAAAGTACGAAGTAAGTAAATAGTAAAAAAATAATATTTCTTTAAATTTTTTACAACGAAACTAATTTCACTACAATTTGCAGTGAAAGCTGTTGAACTATGGGTATTAAATTTCGTGAAGTGGTCTACAGCACGGGCAATCCGAAAATCACGTTTCAGTGTGATTAGTAGGATATCCGTGATTGGCGCTTAAGGGTTCCAAGACTCGATGCCCGATGGACGCACACAGTGGTTCGGATCCAACTTTAATCTGTAGGTCCAGTCCCGACTAACCTATCTGTGCAAAAAGTGGACTTAAAACAAAAAGCTCCAACTCACTCAAAGTTATTGGTGACGGCATATAAGAGAATGTAGTACACAATCGCTCTAACTAAAACCGATTCTGTTTTTTTCGTCCCCCACCCCCTCTTGATAGTCTGTTTCCCCGGTGGTTGAAGGGGTCCCGGGTTCGATACTCGGTGGAGGCACTAGGTATTAGGATCTCACTTTAAACTGTAGATCCAGTCCATATTAGCATTTCTGTGTATAAAGTGGACTTAAAAAACAAACTTAAACTCAGTCAAACTATGATAGCTTCTCTTTTAAATGTTCAGAACAACGAACTTGTAGGAACTCATTGTTGAAAGGCTCCATTTACGTTAATACTGGAAGCCGCTATTGTTTGAATGTGGCAGTGCACTTCAAGGCGGAATATCAAGAGAAATAACATTGATATAATTTCTTTGAAACCTTGTCCAGAACCGTAGTTCCCATAAAATCCACATTCATTTTAACTTTTATAGAGAACAGAAGAAAATATCAAGGTTCAATCGTAAGTCTGTAAAATAAATGCTGTTAAATAATCATAAAATATATCACCATAATTCAGTGTAGGCGCCAGTACGATATTAATTAAATAATGCAGTTTGCATTCTCAATGGGTGAAAAATTAGCCCTGATTGGGATATGTCATTCATGACCACATAACCAGAGAGTGGAATGGCTCAAGACAGAGGGGAAATCCGCCTTTCCCCTGTATCAAATATAAGTTGAACTTCTTTCCTTAAGTGTGACTGACACGCCACAAGAGTAAGATATGGAAGTTTCATTATGAATATTTCGTATTTTTAGAGCTTTCCACTCTCAAAAATGGGAATCGTGGGTCATTTTAAGAGAGGTATGCATTTAACACTCCGGTTTTTCCCTACTTCTTCGCTGCTTTTATTTGAAAATGTTCATTTTTTCAAAGTTTTGCGGGAGGCTGTAGCCACACCAGCCCCCTCTGCGTACGCCAGTGCATGTGCAGGTCCCTTTACATGGCACTTTTAACCTTTCTCAAGGGGTTCACAGGAAATATGTTTGGAATGTGTATAGCAAATGATTCCTAATATCCGGGATTTTGGGATACATAAAAGAAGCAGGATCCTTGCATTACATTTCGTAGCCCATTTGCTACTAAAACCTTCTACACTGAATGTCATTATCATGTTTCATGCAAAAGTGAATTGTCCCAATCTAAAAAACTTAGACATCTGACGGTGCAGACCTATCACTGACCACAATGGAAAACGCTGCAAGCACGTGCTTTTGTTAGTTTGCTGAGGTGTCGTTCTTCAGTTTCCGGTGCTCTCATCTTTTGCACGGTTGCTGACCTTGTAATAATTTTTTTGCACATCTATTGGGAGTAATATTGCTTCCCAAGCTCAAGGTGCAATTTTCTTTCATTCGTTCCTTTAAACAACGAAGGATGCGAAAATTCGCACACCTTCACCTTCAAAAAACCCACATACTCTTGTAATATCAGATTGTAGTGTTGGAGTTAGTCACAGGGTAAACTGCATCTGTTCTTTCCCAATTGAAGCAACATCATATCTTAACATATAAATGAGTCTGACTGACTCATCAGTACAGAGCCCCAGAGTGTGAAGTGACAGGGAAACCCCGTGCACAGCGAAAGCAGAGGCGTAATGTTTATGTTGTTGAGCGTTTTGACACGGGAAGTTATGAATTTGGCAACACTGGGGTACACGGAGGAGAAAACAACTGACTGCCCACTTTAGTTCAAGAGTTGGGTGTGGTCTTTCTCTCTATTTCACATTGTACAGTGGTTCGATTGCCACTTTAAACTGTAGGTCCAGTCACGATTAGCCTATCTGTGCATAAAGTGGACTTAAACATCAATTCTTTCTCTTTTTTGAGTTTTTGTTTCATGTCCATTCATGGGCCTTACTGGGGGAGGGGTGCAGAATCGAACTTGCTTGGGGCAGAGGTAGACGGTAGAATCGACAAGATTTCCATCCCAAACAACGAGTCTACAAGATTATTTGGCTAAATAACTGCTACATTTGAGAAATAAAAAGAAATACTCAATTTCTTTGCTCCTCAGATCCCAAGAGACTGCAAGTGTTCCCCTTGCCCCTGCCAAGTTACGCCTATGTGTGCATTATATGCACAGACTAGTCGGAACTGTGCACAGTATAATTGATTGATTGATTGAGTTAGCGTTCAAGTCCACTTTATGCACACTGAGGCTGATCGGGACTGGACCTATAGTTTAAAGTGGGATCCGAAGCACTATATGTCTCCACCGGGTATCAAACCCGGGACACCTTGATTACAAGGCGATGGCGCTACCACTGCCCCATCGGAGAGGCTTCCGACAGTTTAATCTGGGATCAGAACCGCTATGTGTTCCGAGGGAGAGGGGGAGAGGGAAGGAGAGAAAGAGAGAGAGGAGAGAGAGAGAGAGAGAGAGAGAGAGAAAGAGAGACCTTCCCTTTTTCAAGATCAAGAGAGAGAGAGAGAGAGTGAGAGAAAGAAAAAGTGGAAAAGAGAAAGAGGCGGAGAGGAAGAAGAGGAAGATATATTTGAGAGAGAGAGAGAAAGGAAAAGGAAAGAGGGAGAGAGAGCTAGAGAGATAGAGAGAGAGAGTGGGAGAAAGAGATGGGGCTAGAGAGACAGAGAGAGAGAGAGAGAGAGAGAGGAAAGAGGGAGAGCCCGGGCCGGGTGTCGAACCCGGTGTCCACTGATTACAAGGCGATGAATAGGCTATACCACTGCGCCATCGTGAAGGCCCTCTTTCTATTCTTGATATGGCTGTACTTACTATGAGATAGGTGCACATTTGTATCTTTTAAAGAAGTAAACAAAAAATGTCATGCTTTTTTGACTCAGCCATCTTGAGTCATTTGGCAAGGAGTGTATGACTGTTGTCTCTTCTCAGTCTTCGTTACCCTCGTAAGTATCTAATTGACTATTTGAAGACGAAATGTAACATTTTCCTTGGGAAAATGAACTGCGAACACACTAAGATTCTACCAATGTTTAGATGAATTGGAGCGGAACGTACTGTGTAACCGTCCCTGTAGAGTCAAATGCAAAGCATGGAAAAACTCGTTTCGAGTTTATTTTGTGTACAGAGCTTAGCCGGAACTGAACCAATGGACAATATAGTTCAGGACTGTTTCGTTACGATAGTGATACACATAATTCGATTTTTCCACTTGTGGACAACTACAATGTAAGATGTATCATATTATGGCTGTGTGTGTGTGTGTGTGTGTGTTTATTTAAAAGTTTCCAACGTGGCAATTTGACCGGATAATAGCTTTTTCGGATGGTGATTTCCCGTTTCCCGTAATCTCGTTTTCCTAATGGCTTATCAGCGTAGGGAAATCTCCTGTTATAGTGTACACCATTTCAGGCGAAACGGAAATTCCGTTTCGTTCTGTTCCAGTTGAAGGGATATCTTTTTAAACTAGGGAAATTTTGGCCAGTACAGAGTTTGTCTCGTTTCGACTTTATTCATTTTTGTTATTTTGCTTCGATTTTCTGCCACTTTTGGCTACTCAAAACGAGAAGAATGAGTGATGATATGATGAGCAAAGAACACCCATGCCAAAGCCGGGATTCGAACCCGGAACCCCTGGCGTCGTAGCGCGCTGTGCTAACCACTCCTCCACAAAGTTTCGAGTTGTAAAGTCCGTCTCGACCTTGTCGCCGTCTCGAAGGGTAATTCTCAGTCTCTTCCACTGGCGTACGCAGAGGGGGACTGATGGGCCTACAGCCCTTCCGATTTGAGAAAATCAAGATTTTCAAGTAAAAACGGTGAAGAACTCGTGGAAAAAACATTGGTAAATGCAAACTCGCTTAAAATGACCCTCGATTGCCATTTCTTGAGAGAGGAAAGTTCTAAAAATACGAAATATCTTATGGTGCTCCCCTAGAAAACAGCCATGTACTATCGACCTTTACAATTGCAGCACCTCCCGAAAAAAATTCTGCGTACGCCAGTTATCTCGTCCCGAGTCTCGAAATAAACAATATACACAGACTGTCACCGCACAGACGTACGGAGGCCATTAAGGGAACGGCCTTTCTTAATGACGTTTTTCTGCTTGCAGCCTCGTTTCGAAGGTTCCAAACTTCGAAAAAATGTATTTTATTCTGAATATATGCAACATGGGAGGACATCTTGGGTACACCCCAAGCATAATGCTATTATTTTATGAAATTTTTTTAGGCCTAAGCTAGAATATGGATGCAGCATATATGGTAATGCTGCAGAAAGAATTCTATGCAAGATAGATAGTTTAGAAGGAAAAGTCTTGAAGAGTTCATTGGGAGTCATGAATTTAGCTTCCAATGTAGGAGTTTATTTAGAATCCGTAGAGAAACCATTTAAGCATAGATGCAAATGGATTACAAATAAATTTGTTTTCAAGTGCTGGGAAACACAAGAATATCAAGAAAATAAAATAAAGGGATAATATTTAACTTTCTTACAATGTCAAATCGAATTTCAGGATTTATTTTCAACAAAACTAAAGCATAGCAAACATCCAATATATGCAATTTCATTTGATCAAATACCAGTAAGGAATGTTTCATTAACAACTTTTACAAATATCCAATCATATTTACAAAATTGGGACAATAATTGATTCATACACACAGATGTAACAAAAAATAAAGATAGATTTTGATTTGATTTGATTTATTTTACTTCCCATTTTGTGCCACTTTTGGCCAATTTGCTAAGAAAGAGATGAGTAATGATGTGATGAAATTGATGAATCGATACTCAGAAACATCCATGTCCAGGCCGGATTCGAACCCGGGACCCCTGGCGAATAAAGAGGAAGTGGAGGCGCTTTTATTTACTCTTGTAATGGAAATATAAAAAGTTTAGTGAACCTATATTCTCGGCAGAAGTATATGGAATATATAGATTGATTGATAGATTTGGAGTTTTAAGTCCACTTTATGCACAGTAAGGCTAATCGGGTCTGGACCTACAGTTTAAAGTGGGATCTGAACCATTATGTGCCTCCACCGGGTATCGAACCCGGGACCCCTTGATTACAACGCGACGACGCTACTACTGCGCCATCGGAAAGGCCTGCATATGGAATATATTGTGCTTTGTTGTACGTAAATAATATACCTGGAAAAAATATGCTAATATTAACAGATGCTAAAAATATTCTATATAGTGTGCAATCTTCATGTAAAAAGTTCTATAAAGCATCAGCATTGGCACTTTACATAAGATTATGTGATAAATTAACTACAGAGGGAAGGACAATTCATTTTGCATATATACCAGCACATTCAGGGTTCCATTATAATGAATTAGCAGATAAAAATGCTAAAGAAGCTAGAATAATAGATCACAGAACGAATATATTATTATCATATACAGAAATGTTACCAAGAGTTAAACACAAAGTGCAAGAAGATTGGGATATATGGGTTAAACAAAAGTTTTACATATGTGGGTTATTCATACAAAAATGTACTAAATTTGAACAGTAAGGCTGCATGGTTTTTTACATTTAATATACGTAAAACGTTTTTTACCTTTTATACTAAGATTGAAATCAGGCTATATAAAATTAAATCACCATTTATATAAAATTAATTTAGTTAATTCATCCATACGCAAATGGAAACTAGACCATGAAGATGATGTTTTATTTCAATGTCCACTTTATAGCAATCAAAGGGAGATCTTATTGAATAATGTATTAAGAAATTGAATACTTGTCCCAACTTCTTTATCCTCTTTAATATCGGCACCAGATATAGCAATTATATTTAGATTTTTAGTTTATTTCATAATATCAATGAAGACATATGAAAACTATGTATATTCAAAATTTGTAACACGATGTAACAATATCTTGTATAACTCATTTTTTAGAACATTTGGTGTAGCTGGTAAAACAGCTAAATCCAATAAAGAATGAAAGAACATTGTAAACGCTAGCAACAGTGTATATAGTGTGTGCGAAAATTACATGTCACAAGAGAAAAGATGTTAACATCTTCGGAAATCCAGATTTCACGCGGCTGTGAATCGCCGGGAAAGTGAAATGGGCGAAATCGTCGTCGAAAGGAAAAGAAAACAGTTGTCTGCGCTTATGACCATGACGGGACACGATCATCGTCAGGCAATGATATCGCAAGATTCTTTCTTTAATCTTCCCCTTTGTACAGTGGAATCCATGAGTATTACTGTGCAAATTGTCCATGACTATTTTCATCAATTTTTCTCTTGCATCCTGTGTGTTTTTAAGCGACGGATTTTTATGTATGCTGGTGCAGAAGTTGTCAACAGCTTATTTTGAGTTTTCTTTTCATTCTTGAAGCTCTTATTGGGTCAAATAAAGTTCACGAACATGGTGATGGACAATTTGCACGGTAATACTCATGGATCCCACTGTACCTGAACTCAGCAACTTTGGCTAGAAATGGCAAAAATACGCGGTGTGAGCCAAAAAAAAAGAAGGATGAAGAAACACGCTGGGATGGAGAGGCAAATGCAGCAGTTGAACTGCGGTTATTTAAAGTGGTAAACTAGGTATACTCTGTGGAGCATGGCAGCGCATAACGGTAGATAAGAGGAGACAGCGAGTGGGCTGAGTAAAACGGTGCACGGTTCTGCAAACGGCTGGTAGTGGCAAACGCGTTTTCTTCTTTAGTTTAGTTTGTTTTTCTCCTTTTTCTGCCACTTTTGGCTGCGATGAGTATGACTGATGAATTGATGAATTGCTCTCTCTTTTGAGCAATGTGGATTGATTTAAATCAGGTGATTTTTTTTAAAAAAATCACTGTTTTAAATTACTTTAAATAAATAATTTATAGAATAATGTATATAAGGATTTTGTAGATATCACAAGCACTTTTAGTGAAAGTACATTAATCTCGTAATCATTTAATGGTGTTTATTATGCTCTAAGATAGTAAGAAAGAAGGAAATAAAATATATGTACTGATGGTGTGAAGCTGATAAGAAAGGAAATGTAAAGACACATTTATCTTGATTTGAAATTCAGTAATTTTTATAGGAAAAAGAGCAAACATTTTGTGTAGAAAAATATACGAAATACTAATCAGGTTAAACCATAAATAGTGTTATGATCATTAAACTGCAAATGAACATGGCAGCTGATATTTTTTCAAACTATCATTAAAAAAATCTCCAAAATTAAAGTTACAATTGTAGAATAACATCCAGAATGTTTTATTTTCATTGGAAGGAAAGTTACTGGAATTATTATAGTTTCATTAACACACTCAACAAACATTTCCATAGTAGAGACAGTATCAGAAACGGAAAAATGTATATTTACATACATTTTTTAATTTGGTTTAATCAAACTGTTCATATTTTTAACAGGCCCATTTACTAAAAAAAGCCTTTGTAAAAATAAAGCTTAGATTTATATTTATGGTGCCAAAAACCATACAATCAGTTTCAAGCGTGTTTTTTGAAATAAAGAAATCGATTTATATCAAAAAATCTGATTGAAATTAAAAAAAACTGATTCACCTTAAAAAATAAACAAAAATGATTTTTTAAATGAAAATCATGATTTTTATACACCCTGCTCTTGAGGGAGCACATATTCATTTACAACTCTTTCACTTGCGACTCCTTGATTCCTCCTTGAATGTTGTCGTTATTGAGGAAATTTTTCGCATTTTAAATAATATATTTCGCTTTTATCGCAACTAGAATCTTGCTTATTTATATTGAAAAGGTTATGATGGTTGTCTCGAAACAGAACACAAAGAATGCTTCGTCGCATTCAACGCTGGGTACGAAATACTCCCACCTATAGACACGAGGATGAATATTCAATGTCAGGGATAGGATACGCGTGGCCAACACTTCTGCAACTTCTGCTTGGTCTTGCCAACCTTTGGAAAATACTATTTGCACGCTAAAGCCACCAGAAACGGATTGTTCTTCGAAGGACAATACACTTCCCTATTCATTGTCAGGAAGCGCATGGCAGGTCATTGTCCATCATGAAAGGAACGGCGCAAGTAGTAAAGAGAAGTTACAAACTCATGGTGGATTATCCTCTTTAGAAGCGGAAAATAACAGTTACATACGTGGGCGCCCATGAAAATAGAAATTATGAGTCCTTAAGTGGGATATAGTGACGTCATGTTTCCATATCTTAAAAGAAGCAAGAGAGCAAGCAGCGTTTGTCAACCACCGGGCCCAAGAGGTTCTCCTGAAATTAGCGACTTGCAGCCCGAGCTGGCAACCACTTGGAAAGATGGCCATTCGTTCGGGTTTCACTGGCGATAAGAGAAAACCCTTTCTCGCCAGTGCTGGTGAGGATTCAAAGCAGCTTAGAGGCAGCGGCCGTGCTAGGATCATCTAGGGGTGCTGAGGGGGGTGCGAAATGAAAATTTGGGGGTGCGATGTTGAAAATAAAGATAACATGTTATATGTATGCTTTAGCCATTACTTCATTAACCAGTGAACACTTAATACACTTTTATGAAAACATACCAATGAAACTGACTTGTTTCAGTTTGTTTTGTTTGGTCACTTCAAGCGCATGTTTTGTAATTTTAAATTAACAAAGTTTACTTATGCAGGCCAATGAACTACCCCCCAGTAAATGAAAGTAAATGCGCATTCTCCTTCAGAGTTGGATCAAGGGCTTGTATGTTGTATACAATAACAGCGGTGTCACTTCAATATGACCACAAGGATTTAGTAAGTCATGGCGTAATATGGTAGTGCAAGAGTTTATAATGTTTTCAGTTGAAACTAGTGTTTGAAAAGGGGATACTGAATGGGGTGAGCATGCACCCCTTCGCACCTCCCTGGCGCCACCCTGCTGAGAGGCGACTGTCACCCTTGCAGCCTCGAAATTTGAACTTTAACGGTTCGTCTTTCTCAAGTCGGAGCCGGAAGGGAGAAGCGACTTGCAGCCCAATCTGGCAACCACCTGGAAAGCCATAATCGAACTAATACTTTCTATGATTATCATATAATTTACTTCCTAATACAGTAAAACCTCGTTAATCCGGACCACGATAAGCTGGACTTCGCTTAATCCGAACAGGCAAAATGCCCCCTCCCAAAAAAAGCAGAATGCAAGGATTTAAATGTGGCTAGACGTCAACAAGAGAACTTCCCAAAGAAAAGGCAGTCAACCATTGATGACATCTTGTTTCCCGCAGACTTTGTACTGTACTGTATAGTGTATTTAGGCCAATACCCTTTAAATACACCATAATAAACGTGTTTTGTTGCTATAAACGGAGTTTTAATGCACTTTCTACTGTTCTTTAAGGTTATTTCAGATATTCCGCACTTTCGTTAAACCGGTCAACTTATCAGGTTTTACTGTATTAAATTTCAAGAGTACATATTAATTAACGTATTTTAGAAGATCAGAAATTGTTGGGATCTGAGCATCGACTTTTAAAAAACGAATTTACTGGGCGGCGGGGTGATGAAGGTTGAGAACCACTGCAATAGAGAATGGATAAAGAATAAAAGAAGCTACAGTATATTAGAATAATTAAATCAATATGGCTTCTGTGAGTTAGCCATGCAGCTCGCATGAAGGTGGATAGAAAGGTTTTCAGCGTTCTTGTAATTTCTTGTCTCATTTCACAACTTTTTTTCCATTGCGTAAGAATGTGCTTGTTATTTTCTGCGTTTAAGAAATGTAAAGCTTAAGTAGGCCTATAGCGAGGACGATACCGGATGGCTACTTGAAGGATTTAAAAAGAAGCCCTATACAAGGACGTATTTAGGGGGTCCAGGGGGACCGGACCCCCCCCCAAACATTTATCAAGTACTAAAATGAAGTAATGAAAAATGTATTCGTTTAACAGTTGTTTTATAATTGCCTCTGAACTTATTGTAAGACAAGGATTTATATTGGAATCATACGGCTTTGAAGGACACAAAGGACGTATTTCGGGAATCCGGAACCCCCCCTCCCAACCTAAAATACTTATTAAGTATGAAAATTAAATAATGAAAATATGCTCGTTTAGCATTTGTTGTATACTTTCCTCTGAACTTATTGGAAGTCAAACATTATATTGGGATCATACGGCTTTGAATGACAGGAAGGACGTATTTAGGGGGTCCGGATCCCCCCCCCCTCTCTCTCACATACATACACACACACCCGAAATACTTATTACGTATTAGTATTTGTTGTATAATCGATGGTTATTAATTTCCTCTGAACTTTTTAGAAGGCAAGGATTCTATTGGGATCATACGGCCTTGAATGACATTACAAAGAAGATTCGTGTACACTACTACTCAAAATAATATGCATAAAATATTAATCAGAAACTTACTTTTCTCCAATTACATGTAACATCATTTTTGTTTTTCGATAAATGTTCAATTATTCGTCTATTTGACATTAATTTCATTGGCAGGACACTTGTTTTTATGTAAGATATTCCGTTCTTAACTACAGGTAATCTACGTAATGAATATGCACTGTTATATATCTATTCTTATAATGTATTTTACCTATTTATGTAATAATAATATAACATTAATTTATGTATTGTAATTAGTATTAATTTGATGTAATATATTTATTTTAACTTAAACATTATTATTATTATTATTATTATTATTATTATTATTATTATTATTATCATTATTCCTGAGACACCTGGTTCGGACCCCCACCCCCAGAAACATATTTCTAGATACGTGCCTGGCGGCTGGCCCTATAGAAATCAAAGACTTGTCTGATGGCGTAGTAGCAATGTTGTCGCCTGGTAATCAACCGGGACGGCTGACATCCGTGGCTAGCACATCGCGCTATGACACCCGGGTTCGAATCCCAGCCTGACATGGTGTTCTTTGTGAGTGACCCTTCACCAATTTCATCATATCATCACTCGTCCTCATCTTCGCGATTAGCCAAAAAGGGGCAGAAAAGCCAAATAAACCAAATCCATCAATCTGAGTGTCCCGGGTTCGATACCCGGTGGACGCACATGGCACAGTGGTTTGGATCCCACCTTAAACTGTAGGTCCAGTCTCGATTAGCTTTCCTATGCAGAAAATGGACTTAAACATTAAATCAGTCAAGCAAGCAAGTCGCCATTCGAAATTCCAGTGTTCCTTTTGTTCACATACCTGAGATCATTCAGACACTGTAACCGTTCTCCTTTGTTAAACCTAAAAGCATATCTCTATTTGTCTTCTTCGAAAAAAGATGATCGCTCACTGTTACTCATGCTCTCAAGGTTGCACGATCAAGGTTAGTTTTTTATCGTAATGCGCTTATGCCATTTCGAGAGGCTGGTACTGCCACACTGTTCCCTGGAAAAGATGAGAAGGTTTGCTTTTCTTAAAGAAGAACAAAAGAACAACGGAATTCTGATATTTCATACTTGCCGAAAGAAGACCGGTACTTCATATGCGACCTTGCATTTGTTAATCGTTATCGCACGTTCTAATTGACACGTGGAGAGAACGAGAGCTTAAACATTTTGAGTGCTTTCTTTGTGTGTCAGTTTTCTTTCAGATAGAAGCCCTGTTTGTAAACAAGCTATTTTCTGCGTAAATGGAGGATTTTGAAATTGGACAACAAAGTTAAGAAGATACATTTTATTAACGAGGGGCTTAACGTGACATTTTGATACATGTCAGTGTTGCTCTGTGATTTGGGAAACGATCATGTCTCGGAAACAGGTAACGGATAAAGTAGTTCGCAATTGAATTTAGGAATCAGGTAGAAAATCAACATTTCAGAAAATGTTAACAAACTCCCCCTCTCCCCCGGGCTGTCGAGTTTGAGTTTTAAGTATAGTTAATGCCTAATCTGGACAGGTAGGTAAGGTAAAGGTAAAGTTCCTCGTGCACATAGCACAGTGCCATGAAGGCACATTTAGGAGATGTGGGGGTAGGACCAAACACATTCTCGAACTCGGCCATTTAAGAGATGATGTGATCAGCACAACGCTCCGGCCGCCATTACCCCTCAGGGTTTCCCCAGGTACGCATCGATTTGAGGCTGGGTGAGCTCCAGAGCCGTTTTATGCGGAGACAAGGCCGGAAAAATTCCGACCTTAGATCACGCAACCCGGGAATCGCAGTCAGGCGCCCTATCGACCTTTTTTTTCAGGAAGGAATACCCTTAAGGGGGCAAGGCACTTTCTGCGCCCCCAAAATTCACATACAGAGGGACAGATATTACGTATACTTACATTATAACATATTGTTTATTTGATCTTGGGCCCCCAAAAATTTATTTGAAGTTGCAGTGTTTGGATGGCCAGATCCGAATCCTAGCGGATCCGAAATTCGGATCCAGATCCTAAAATTTTTCGTATCCGGATTTTATATATAGTGTGTGCGCGATTTGTAATTAATACACTTTTAGTCTTACACTTGTAATTATATAACACTGCATATATTATAATGTTTTATTTTAATTTTTAAAACTGTAACTGTACAACAATTGTATAATTTTTGTATAACATTTCTATCTTGTTAAATGTGTTAAAGGTTTCATCCTGGAATGGAATGTCTCACATTTATGTGTGTTTCCATTTCCAATACATTCCAATGAATACATATTCGTTTCAATGGCATTTACAAAATCACCTCTGACATTTTATGTTAAACAAGTAAGATTATTTTTGTGCACGAGTGTGTTAGCCGATGCGTAGCAAAGTATTCTAGGAACAACACTTGAAAAAAAATCTTGTAGGACTAACTAATGAAAAATTTCTTTGTAATCGAATATCATAATACCTTCTAAGGTGTGGTAATATTATAATGGGATTGAGATACGAAACTCTCGGATCCGGATCCAGATCTGGAACTTTCGGATCCGGATCCGGATCCGTTTGGCCATCCCTAGCGTCTGGGTCACGTGCTCCTTATGTCTTTTTTTTCTCGTTCATTCTCTTTCTGTTTATGTCTTTCTTTTTTCTCTTTCTTTTTCTCTTTTAATCTTTATTTTTCTCTTTTAATCTTTCTTTTTCTCTTTCTCTTTCTTTTTCTCTTTCTTTTCTTTTTATCTTTTTCTCTCTTTGTTTTTCACTTTCTCTTTTTCTCTTTCTTTCTTTTTATTTTATCTTTTTCTCTCTCTTTCTCTTTCTTTTCTCTTTATCTTTTTCTTTTTCTGTTTCTTTTTCTCTTTTAATCTTTATTTTTCTCTTTCTCTTTCTTTTTCTCTTTTTCTCTTTCTTTTCTCTTTTTCTCTTTCTTTTCTCTTTTTCTCTCTTTGTTTTTCACTTTCTCTTTTTCTCTCTCTTTCTTCTTCTTTTTCTCTTTTTCTCTCTTTCTCTTTCTTTTTCTGTTTCTTTTTCTCTTTTAATCTTTATTTTTCTTTTAATCTTTCTTTTTCTCTTTCTTTTCTCTTTTTCTCTTTCTTTTCTCTTTTTCTCTTTGTTTTTCACTTTCTCTTTTTCTCTCTCTTTCTTCTTCTTTTTCTCTTTTTCTCTCTTTCTCTTTCTTTTTCTGTTTCTTTTTCTCTTTTAATCTTTATTTTTCTTTTAATCTTTCTTTTTCTCTTTCTCTTTCTTTTTCTCTTTTTCTCTTTCTTTTCTCTTTTTCTCTTTCTTTTCTCTTTTTCTCTCTTTGTTTTTCACTTTCTCTTTTTCTCTCTCTTTTTTCTTCTTCTTCTCTTTTTCTCTCTTTCTCTTTCTTTTTCTGTTTCTTTTTCTCTTTTAATCTTTATTTTTCTCTTTCTCTTTCTTTTTCTCTTTTTCTCTTTCTTTTCTCTTTTTCTCTTTCTTTTCTCTTTTTCTCTCCTTGTTTTTCACTTTCTCTTTTTCTCTCTCTTTCTTCTTCTTTTTCTCTTTTTCTCTCTTTCTCTTTCTTTTTCTGTTTCTTTTTCTCTTTTAATCTTTATTTTTCTCTTTTAATCTTTCTATTTCTCTTTCTCTTTCTTTTTCTCTTTTTCTCTTTCTTTTCTCTTTTTCTTTTCTCTTTTTCTCTCTTTGTTTTTCACTTTCTCTTTTTCTCTCTCTTTGTTTTTCTTTTCTTTTTCTCTCTCTTTCTCTTTCTTTTCTCTTTATCTCTTTCTTTTCTCTTTCTTTTTCTCTTTCCCTTTCTTTCTCTCTTTATTTCCATATCTTTAACTTTATTTCTCGTTCTTTCCATCTCATCGTCATCACATGTCCCCGTCATTCACTCTTTTCCCTCAACTTTCACAGATATAAATTTGTACTATATTCTCTTCTTTCTCATTGCGGACAAACACAAACACAAACATCCATGTCCTAACTGGGATTCGAACCCCTACCCCAGACCTTTTTTTTAAAATCAGGCAACGAAATCTGTATTCTCACTTAGTCATATAAATCACACAGATCACAACAGTCACAATGGTTGAAAGCACTGGATGAAAAAGACTTTCCATATACATTCCAATGTACCTATTTAAGAAGTGCGAACACGGAAGATGAGGATCCATGGGATTGTCTTTTTGCTTCTGAGGCCACGGAACAAAGAAATTTTAGGGTGGATGCCAGAAAGAACGCTTTCAGGGTCGAGGTTGCAACCAAATAGATCTTGCAGGGAAATTCGGAACTGTCTTTCTTCAGCTGACACACTTAAATTGAATTTGAAGGTTATGTTTGTAAAGGTTAGGTTCACTTTATGTACATATAGGCTAATCTGGACTGGACCTACAGTGCGATCCGAACCACCATGTCCCTCCACCATGGATCGGACCCAGGACCCCTTGATTACAAGCGTCACGACTACGCCATCGGGGAGACCCTTTAAAGGTATCGGGAGGGCCTGGGCCAAACGACCAAAATTGTTCATGGATTAAGAGACCTGGGTGTAGCACACGACGTAGACAGTGGCGTGCCCAAGGGGGGGGGGTTAGTGGGTGTTATAACCCCCCTTTGGCCCAGTATTCCTAAAAAAATAACGTCAAAGGTAGGAAAATATGAGAAAATGATGGCTGACTACCAAAAAAAGTATATGTAACCCCTCCCTTTTGAAAATCCCTGGCACGCCACTGGACGTAGAACATGGTGTTAGCGTCTTCCAACAATATGTAGAGACAGCTTTGAAAGACAACATGAAGGTCAGTAGAGTTTCGAGTCGTAGAGATGTATACGTATTTCATGTCTAAATTGGAGTCTGATGAAATATTTCGGTGTTTTTGTATGCAAGATTATAAGTACCGTGCAGGATAGATGTATTTTTCTGCGATGTGTCATGTTGAGCTAATTTAAGTGATTCCTTCTTTTGATTTGATTTGAGTTTTAAGTCCACTTTTATGCACAGATAGAATAATCGGGACTGGACCCATAGTTTAAAGTAGGATTCGAACAATTTTGCCCCTCCACCGGGTATCAAACCTGGTACCCCTTAATTACAAGGCGACGATGTTACCATTACGCTATCTTTTAAATCACGCTAAGACGCTAGGGGTCCCGAGTTTGAGCTCCGGCATGGATATTTGTGTTCTTTGTGAGTGTCCCTTCATCAATTTCACCATATCATCACTCACCCTCATAGTGGCAATTAGCCAAAAGTAATAATGTAATTCAACCTAACCGTTCTTTTCGAATAAAGTGCAAAATACCTATATGCAAGAATTCTGTACTTTGTAATATTTTGGCATTCCAATTTAATAAATGAACATCATAAACATCGTCACATAATCAGAGATCTGCCGAACGAGAGATTACATAAGACGCCATCAGTGAATTTCTGCATCCACCGAACATGCCCTTTTCTCTGTACATCTTGTCATTATTTTCATTGTAACGGTTTAAAGTAATGTCTATGACTTCATGACAAGAAAAGAAAGTTTTATACAACGTTACGCCGAAATGGTTTTAAACTCTGCACCATCGTGGTTTCTGAAACAAGCAAAGAAAGGAAATCCCTCCCGAAACGCTTCCTTCAAGTAAGACAGCTGATTCTCTCTCATTGTTATCAGCAGAAAACAAACAACAATATAGCTAGTAACTTCTGAACCGGAATTTCCACCCCAATGGACAATCACAACATATACACGTGTCGGAAATGTTATCGTCGGATTTGATGCACGCAATTGGGCTTGGATTGCATGTTTTCTGCGTTATACTAAGACTTTTTAATCCGAATCACGTTATCAGAAAATCTGCTTTATCCGCAATATTTTTAGGATGTTTTAAAAATAAACGACACAACGTTCTGAAGCAGAAGATACTTGACGAAACTATTTTCCCCAACTTCATTGTTACTACTGTACTAAGCAATGCAAGCACAATATTCATAATACGTAACATTGAATATCCCATTTCTTCACATGCTGTAGTTTTTCTTTGTTATTTTGTTTTTTTATTTAAACCCTTCCGATTTACCCTAAATTATTTTGTAAAGTGCATTTTTTTTGTAATTGGAGGTACTCTCGACCCCGCCCACCTCGAATTATCAGGACTCTGCTGTACAGTGGCGTGCCCAAGGAGAGTGATGGTGGGGGCATCTCACCCTTTGGCCCAGTATTCTAAAAAAAATTAAAAAATGAAAAAGGAAATCAAAGGCAGGAAAGATGGCAAAATGCGGGATGAGAACTAAAAAATAAGCATACGTAACCCCTTTTGTAAATCCTGGGCACGCCACTGCTGCTGTACTTAAGTTACTTCAAGAGCCTTTTAAAAAAAATGATCCGGTTCTTGTTCAAGCGACTGAGCTGGATTGACAATTACACATGCAACGACTTCGTGACTTCCTGGTGGTGACTAAAACACAGGCGGCGTGTGCATAATGTCGCGCAAGTAATTAATTCGATGACTGACTCGTATAAAGCAACTCGCCCACGCGTTTCCATTACGTGGTTAGGAATTATATGACATGTAGATTTCGCACCCTGTGACCTTCAGAGCAATAGCATTACCGACAACAGGAAAAGGCGAAATATAAATAAGTATAGTTTGTGTGCATGTTAGATATAACTACAGCACCGCCGGCACAGGAAACGGCGCGGAGACCTCCTTTATGGCAGTGACCCTCTGTTGCCACGTTTACCTGCGAAGGAACTCGCGGTCAAACGACCAATTACGCCCACAGCTTGGGCAAGAAGTGGCAACCAACATTAAAATTCCCCCTTCACAAAGCAGCCAGTAGGGAAACAGGATTTTGACAAAATAACCGTTCTACGTTGTGATTGGACACCTGTTAATAAGGCGGCTCCACTGTAACTCAAATATAACTTTTAGAACGAAGCCAAGCAGTAATACATAAATTCTGTATTATTACTATAGGATAATACCTGGTATAACAGCTATTTACTTTTTAATTCAAGTTTTAGAATTTTAAGGCACAAATAAATTTTTGATTGATTGAGTTTTTGTTTCAAGTGCTTTTCAGGTACAGATAGGACAATCAGGACTGGGCCTACAGTTTAATGACTCAGTCGGGCATGGAACCCCTTGATTCCAAGGCGACGACGTTACCACTATGCCATCTGAGAGGCCCCCTACTTATGTGAATTCAAGGATCTAGAGACCTGTCTTTGAAGCAAGAAGAATAGTAACAGTGTAGGATTGAAATTTGAATTTCCATTTTGCTTATATTGTATCGCTTTTCTGTCACTCTTGGCTAATTGCAACGGTGAGGACGAATGATTATTAACGGAAATTGATCACATGACGCTCACCTAATAATGTCAAACCGGACCACTTTTCTGATCAGGGCGACTGCGTAAAAAAAATAACTACAAACTAGGTCTATGTGAAATAGTATGGATTGTAATTGGGCAAGTTGAGCTCCGTGGCGGAGTGGTTAGCACCGAATGTGTTAACCATCCGAAGGGAGGCCCTCAGCGTCGCCCTCCGGAAGACTTGTGAGGGGGAGGGAGGTCGAAGTAGGTTGATTTAAAACGAACACCTCTGGTTAGAACAACGCGTTATGATGTCAGAGGTCCCGGGTTCGAATCCCGACTTGGGCATGGGTGTTTTCTTCTAAGTGTCCCCTCATCAATTTATTCATTCATCACTCATTCTTTGCGATTAGCCAAATATACGAAATCAACCGATCAATCAATTGGTTAATTAGTAAAGAATATGTTTTTCACATCAGTTCATAAGTTGAATAGTTCATTCGAACAAAAGCAGGCCCTCGTGGCGGACTGGTTAGCACATCGCGCTACGATGCCAGAGATCCCGGGTTCGAATCCCGGCATGGGCATGGATGTTTGTGAGTGTCTATTCATCAATTTCATCATCACTCATCCCCATCTTCGCAAATTAGCCAAAAGTGGCACAAAAAGTGAAGTAAAATAAAGCATATCAATCAATCATTAGAACAAAATTGTTCCTCTATGAATATCATACTTCCCAAGATACATATAGCTATTCTAAATTCTTCCATTCTTTCGTTCATGCATTTGGGAGTGGGAGCTGCAGCCCAACCAAACCACAGTATGCCCTTGATGAAGATAATCCCGAGGGCTCACGTGCGGGAAAGATAATCCACGTTGGGGATGCATCATTAGGTAATAAGCAAGCAGAGGGTACAAATTGTAATATGCCAAGGACATGGAATCAGGAAGAGAACCATTACCTCATTGTTCATCTTCAATCTCTATCTTATCACGTAGTCTTTAATCACCGTCCTTTTGTAATGGCGGTTAGTTTCACACCCTGCGTAAAGAGAGGCTTGACTTCGTTAAAACCAGTTGAAATTCTAGCAGAAAGATGCTCCTTGCGCCTAAAACTTTGAACTTTTGATCCTGACATTGAGAATTCTAAGTCCTGACAATTCACTTGTGTTCTTTTCCGAGGTGGCAACCGAAAGCGTGCTTGACATTGAAAGGGACGGAGCGACTACTCCCAACATGGCGACGAGTATCAGGAAATGCGACCTATACTTTGGGCCCAATCAAAAGGAGAAGTAAAAAAAAAAAAAAAATTATAGTAAGTGAAGGGAGAGGCACTTTGATGTCCTTCACTTCAACAATGCTTGGGCTTTACTATGGTTGGAACGTGAGGCAAATACTAAATGGTATTCGAGTTTAACTCGAGTTTAAATTAAGTTAAGTAATAGGCCAGTCAACAAGGGGGTTCAATAAGAAAAAAAAATCAGGGAAAGCTGGAACAAATTTTATTATCTTCCTAAAAGGGTTCTTATTAATTTTGCACCCCTGTACCACCCGGATTTGGCCGCCATCTTGGAAAAATGGCGCCCAAAATAAGTTTTTTGAAAATATCTCGCTTGGAAAACATTTTACAGCAAAAAAGGTTATGACAAAAATTAATCTACATAAAATTCTCTACAAAAAAGGTTCTGTGTAAGTTTCTTCTAGGATGCACCGTTTTCGTCCTAGATGAGCGAGAAATTTTACGTTTTTTTTTCGCCCCATTTTGCTATTACATTTGTTATTTCTTACAGAATGACATTTATGTGTTTTTTCATTGCATGCAGTACTTTATGGGAAATAGTTTAGCGTCACCTGTGTGCAGGAGGTAATATGTTTGGTCTGAAAGAGAAGATAACTACAAAGGAACATGTAAAATGCGTTCCAAGCGAGACATTTACAAAAAACATATTTTGGGCGCCATTTTTTCTAGATGGCGGCCAAATCCTGAGTAGTACAGGGGTGGTGTTAAGAACTCTTATAGGAAGATAATAAAATTTGTTCCAGCTTTCCCTGATATTTTCCTTATTCCCAAAAGCATCCCTTGTTGACTGGCCTATACCTGATCAACTCGGAATGCATTCTGGAAGATAAGTTTTCTCGTTTGGCGATTGTGAAGCTAAAATAGACGTAGTTAACAAAATTGTTTATGCGAGTAGTTGTATTTACAACATTATAGTTGTAAATTACAACTGCCAGTTTTATCATGTAACAGGGACAGCTAGATATGTGCAATTACCATTCAGAACAGTAGCGAGTAGAAGATGAGCCCTTGTAATTCACAGCATTAGCAGGTAGAATACAATGAGAGTCGTTGTATTTCACAATAATGATAGGTATACGAGATAAGATGGACGAATCAAATTCGCAACATGAGCAGTGTATTTCACAATATTCCTTGGTACAGTTTGCTATGTTAACAGCTCTAATTCACAATATGTAGTACACAGTGGCGGCAATTGGGATCCAAAACTGGGAGGGGGCAAGGTGCCAAAACTAGGGGGGGCAAGGACAGTTTAATTTCCCTTGGTATATAAGGTTTAGCAAAATGCGGGGTCAAAAGTGGCAAAAAGTGAGGGGCAACTGTCCCACTACACGCCCCTCTAATCGCCGCCACTGAGTACACTTAGACGAAGGAATGTTGGAAAGTGCCATTTTTTCACAGAAGAGGCTCATTTTGTTCTACCATTTTTTTCATTAAATTTATTTTAAATCATATGATGTGAAGAATATCATCAAAATTGAATGTATGCGTAATGGTTAGGGATATTGAATTTTCGCGAAATGTGAAAAAAAGATGCAATTTTGAACATTCTGCACGTAACTACACCTCCAATGATGAAAGATGCATGAGTTTTATTCGCGAAGTAATGCGAAATGTGTGCTTTTCCACGAAATGAACGCTTTTTCGCGAAATAACCGTGAAATATCATCAAATTAAGTAGAAAACACGCAAAAACCGGCAATTGAGGTTGTGCGCGCGAACTGTTGATTTGTAACGAAACGTTTGCTTAAAGTTTCCTACCATTTGCAGCTGAAGAACGTTTTATCTTATATCACATCAGGAAGACCCTGCAAATTGGGATTTCCCATGCACATAATCTCAGTTCGAAAACTTCGCTCCCTGTCAAGCTGCATTCCTTTCTTCCCCTGAATGTCTACTCAACTTCCAGTTTCATTGAACTTGCTAGCTGTAGCAGCGGTAAGATTAGTCTGTTCCCGCACATCAAGGGAAACAATGGTGTCATTTGTGTTCAGTCATGAATGAATTTTGTTTATCATCATGTGATTTTCAACATGTGTTTGTGTATGTGCAGTAGTGATTATTTTATTTGTTGGACAGCAAGGATATCCTTTAAATACATACAATGAATAAATCACTTGAGATATGCAATTTAGAAATGAAGTGATTTTGTGTTGATGTTTTCTTTTTGGTTGGACAGCTAAGTACTTGTGTATGTGTACAGTATATAAAAATGAAGTAGTTTATCAATTTATAGCTCTTTTGTATGTTGTTTCCTCTCATAATGAAAAAGTGTGTGCCATTTTTTTTCACCGCTGGTATATACCGCTGATCTAACATTTTATTTACCGCTCTCCTCAGTTTTCATTTACCATAAATTTGTCTCCCTAGTAATGGTGTTATCCCCTATTTTTCTTAATTTACCCGCGATTCAATGAATAAACGCGTTGAACAAAAATGGACTGATCTGCACGTGCTTTCGTATAAGGTAGGTGAATCAAAGGTGGCCATAGTAAACAATTTACAAATCTCGAATGAGAGATAAATTTCTGAAATTGAAAGAAATAACTCCCATAACTAATTAACAACGTGTACCAAATGGATGTTTTGTAACATTGTTTGTAACTTTTTTAAAAAAAATAATTACAAAACCGTTAAATCTGTTCCCAAGGTGGCCCACGGGCTACCTTTGCCTCACCTACCTTATATATATAGACTTTATCCTACTCTACGAAAAATAAATGAAACTTAAATGAGAGGGAACAGGGTTTGGTTTTCCGGTGACGAAAGTTGATGCGATAGCTCTAAATGACTCGGTTCATGAAAAGTTCCAAGTAATCCTTGGTGTTCACCAAGCAAAAGCTAGTTTCGAACAAACCGGAAGTTCCTTTGACAACAGCCTTCCGTTCCGTACTACAGTGAGCGCTCATTGTCCGTGCATGCAACAATTAAACTTCCTTCGACTTACATATACAGGTTGTTTCCGGGCTGATGATACAAACTTTCAGGGATGATGCAGAAGAGGACATATATCAATTTGAGATAAGAAACCCTGGTCCGGAAACGACTTAGTCGAAAGTTATAAGGAAAATCGGTGTATGAAAATGTAATAGCTACTTTTATTACCTGCACAAGTTTCACAAGCTGTTACATTCACAACAGTTGTTCAAAGTGGCGTCCCCCAGCATCGCTGCAGGCATGACATCGTCGCACAAAGTTCTGGCGTACCCGTTGGATGGATCTCCTGGCAAGAATTCTCGCTGCCTGTGACATTGTTCGAACGACCCCGTGATTCTTCCAACGGGTACTCCAGAACTTTGTGCGACGATGCCATGCCTGCAGCGAAGCTGGGGGACGCCATTTTGGACAACTGTTGTGAATGTAGCAGCTTCTGAAACTTGTGCAGGTAATAAAAGTATACATCTTCATACACCGATTTTTGCTTATAACTTTCGACTAAGTCGTTTCCGGACCAAGGTTCCTTATCTCAAATTGATACATGTACCGTTCTCCATCATCCCTGGAAGTTTGTATCATCAGCCCGGAAACACCCTGTATAAAAAAGAAACATGCATTAACAAACGTCATTTAACATGTAAATGTTTTATTTCCATTTAAACTGAACACCTCGATTTCACACGGTTTTCACCGAAGTAATTGCCTCATATTACTGCGTTTTCTTGAATTGTCACTGCAGTAGAGTGAAAACGCTTTTGTTTCTCATTAGTGTGAAATGTCAGTTTAAAGTAATGTGACACTCATTGTGCAAGGGCACGACGAGTAAGTCACCATAACGAACCTGGTGCAGTAATTGGACATGCAACTTGCAAAGTTCCCCCTCTGTGCTTTCACAATAGTAAACTGGTAACTAATAAAGTTTATTTCCATTACTAGTTACTAGTTTAGACGTTTAGTTATCCAATAGTCTGTATGTGAAATGTTCAGAATCATTTACAGGCCTGGATTTCAATGAAGCCCGGGACTAATCATCGTGTCATCACCCTCATAGAGAATCTACAATACAGAGGTCCCGTGTTCGAATCTTGGCCTGTGCAAGGCTGTTCTTTGTTATTGTCCCTTCATCAATTTCATCATATCATCACTCATCCTTATCTTCGCGATTAGCGAAAAGTGGCAGAAAAGCGAAGTAAAATAAACCAAATCAATCAATCAGCAACAAGTTTACGCCAAATTGTGTCGGATGGTTTTGTATGGTTTCTTTTCTACAATTTCACAAAATTTCGAATAGCTATGTTTTTAAATATATATATATATATATTGTGACCCTTTGCAAAGCACCGTTTCCACTATTACCGGAGGCTGACTTGCATAACCAGCTTCTTACCTACAGCATTGTCTGTTTCCATGTTGATCCACACAACAATTTCCCCTCCTATCTTCCAATTTGACCAGGCATCTCCCCAACTAGCAATTTTCACTTGGAGAACTGGGTAGAGAGACTTATTCACAGGGATATAGCTAGGCTCATGTGTTTTAGGGGCTAAATTTGTGGCATATATTGCTTTCTATATATTATTACTAGAGCCCGGAAGTTCAGGCATTTATTTTCGTTAAACTAGGCAGGCAAAAAGGCATTTATAATGTGGTAAATAGGCACTAAAAATAAAAAAAGGCAAAATAAACCGAAAAAAGGCACATTTAGAAGTCGCTTACTTTTATCTATAATTTTTGGCAAAATGTTAAAATCTAAATTGGGAAGAGCATTTCAATTTTCTCCGTCTTGATTGCACATAACTACAAGGTGCTTTTTAAGTTCTAAACATTCATTGATAGTCGTCTGTCAAATAGAATGTTTTTCATAATAGAAAATGATCTTTCTACTTCGACAGAAGTTATTGGAGCATACATATAACAAGCTAATGTAGCTGGACTCATTTTGGTAACATCATTTTCACCTTTTAGAATATCACAAATTGTTTTCAATTGTTTCAAGTCCTCATTTGCACTCACTACCCGTTAGCACTTTTCCGCAATAGCTCACCCCTTTTCTCCTGGCACTTCCATCATCTGCTGCATAGATTCCTCGAAGATTTTCATGGATGCTATAATTGTAATTGTCTCTGGCAATGCACCATAATGTGCAAAAGTAAACTTGAATAGCACAGGAGTTTTTTTCACTTCACGAATTGAAGCCGCTTCATTTTCTGGAAGAGCATCGATCACCTCACTGATTTTTTGAAGGTTGTTAGCATAATATATAGCTGCTGATATCCAGGTTCCCTATCTCGTCAAGACTGGTTGCTGAGGTAAACTAAGCTCAATCGCAACTTCCTGAAATTTTCGGGTTCGAGAGGGAAGATTTCAGAAATATTTTCTTTGTGTTCGAAATCAACCTATCCACTTCAGCAGTCAATCATGCACAAGAAATGTTAACCGAAAGGCAATATCCTGACTCAGCATGAAATACTTTTTTCTCATACTTTTCTCCTTCAGCAATGTTGAAACATGCGTGAGTTCAATATTACTTAAATAAGGCGAAAATTATTCACATAATAAACGGAAGAAAAATAAATGCCAACAACGTTTTTTGGGAGAAAAATAATTTATATACACATTTTTTTAAAAAAATGTCAAATTTCATTGAAAAAGGCAAAAAAAAGCATTATAATTAAAAATAGGCAGTGGGGTCCCAAATAGGCAAAATAGGCAAAATGAAAAGGCTTCCAAAACATTCGAAACAACATAAGAAACGTATATCCGGAAAAATTTTGTCAATATATGCAGTAGATAAAAAGAGGCATTTTGCCAAACTTCCGGGCTCTAATTATTACTATTCATTACGTAAAACACATATATTTTGTGTGCTATATGAAGGCTACATAGGGCCTCCCCCATGGCGCAGTGGTAGCGTCATTGCCTTGTAATAAATGGGTCCCGAGTTCGATACCCGGTGGAGACACAAGTGGTTCGGATCGCACTTTAAACTGTAGGTCCAGTCCCGATTAGCCTTACTGTGCATAAAGTGGACTTAAAATACACCAACACTAACATCATGAAGGCTACATGAAGTTTTATCAATGGTATAGTAGAAATATACTCACACGGAAAATATGCGGCTATGTGGAAGTTTCTGAGGGACCGCCACCCTTGGACGCCCCTTAACGACGTCCCTGATGATACAGAGAAAGATAATTGATTAATTGATTTGCTTTTACTTCACTTCTTGTGTCACTTTTGGCTAATTTGCGAAGATGGTGATGAATGATGACATTACGAAATTGATGAATGGACACTCACAGACATCCATGTCTAGGCCAGGATTCGAACCAGGGACCCCTGGCGCCGTAGCGCAATGTGCTAACCACCCCGCTACGGGAGCCGGCACAGAGAAAGATAAATAGAAGAAGAAAGCAATAGATGAAAAACAGAGGAACAAATAAAATGAGAAGGAATGGAAGATAGAGTAATTGTGGAATGAAGAAAATGAGGAGAGAAAGCAAAGTCAGTGATGTATTCACACAGTGTCCTAACCAGTGACGGCGCCAGCATGAAATAAGTGGGGGGAGCTACAGATTTCGGAGTCAAATTCTTGGGGGCTAACTTATACTGGCTAAAAGGTATTTACTTAATACTTTACTACGGTATAATTTTACCAGTGACATATTTTACAGTCGAATTCTAAGATACGTCACTGCATTTTGTTCCAGACATGAATCTTTTATGTCAAATATTTATATTGCTTTCTTTTCCTAAGCAATTATTGAGTGGAATAATACCACAGACTTACTATTCATATGATCAATACAAAATACACCATAAAGACTACAATTATGAACTTGCTGGATATACTTATAAATATTGCACGTAATACTATTTCTATATAAAGGGTTTGAGTACTTTTTTTGCACAAATGCGAAAATTAACCACAGCAAGAAACTACGATAGTATATGTCTGTGTTTATGAGCAGCCGCAACTTTGTTTAAATCTCAAAGATTTTTCAGGCTCTTCCTCAAAGGACAGAATAGATAGAGCGCTCAACCTCTCGTTACCAATTCGATTACGAAGGTAACTCTAGATTTGCTGCAAGCAGCCGTTAATGGGAATATGCACATTTCAATAACACAAAGCTTATAATGTTCGTAAAATGCAATTTGGATGTTTCAACCATTGCAAGCACCTGCTGAAGACTCTATTGTGAGTTTCCTTTCCGACTCAAAGTGTGCCAAGAGTTAACGTTAAGAGTTAATGTGAAATAAACACGTTAACTCTAAGCTCTTAAAACCATAACAGTATAGGAAACGGCGGAAGATTGTAGCTTTTCGTGCTTCAGAGAAGCGGCACTCAGTTAATAAAGTAGGCGTCACATAAACAATATCACCCTTCAATAGAAAGTGTGTTCATAGTACCATTTTCTCTGCCATTATGAAATATCTTATGTTTTCTGGTTCATCGACTGGAGTTCAGAACGTAGGGCTAAACACGGGGAGGATGCGAGAAATAACGCCCTAGCAGATGCCTTTCTCAAAGAACAAACATATTTTCAATACAAATTCACCTGCACTAGAGTTGACGAGTTGTATCTTTGCGGGTGACCTTGGATACTCCGCGCAGAGAGAAACAGAGTTCCCATCCACTCGACCTTTGATTGGTCCACGTTTCTCACAGAGTCCAGGGAGAACGACGCGCAGTGGTTACGGCAGCCTGTAGCTCCACCCCTTGCTACTGCGTAGCCGGGCTTGGTCTGGTTTCACCCGCAAACATACAACTCGTCAACTCTAGGAGACAAATATAGTGACATAAAAGTAACGAATATAGATGCAACTATTGCACTGGGCATTTTGATCAGTGAAAATAACTGCTGCTGATGGATTTGTATCAATGCCCACGATATGCACACAGGCTAATTGGAACGAGAGCTACAGATCTAGTCGAATCCGAACCTCTTCAATATTCGCCACCAGGAAACCTTCAAGAATTATTTCACTTATTGAAATGTTACCTCCACCGGGGATCGAACCATTGATATTAAGGCATCAGTATTATCTAGGCTGGGAGCCTAATTTTAATATTTCCAATTCTTAGCATGTAGGTAGAATTATAATTAGGCAGTTTGTGTACATTTTAATTCTTTAACATCGTATTTCTCTCTGTCGAATATTTGCAGCGATAAGAATGGATGAAAGGAAGCCAATGAGAGAACATCGCTAACACTCATTCGAATGAGGAACTAATTAACTAATAAAGAAGTATGACTGCTCTTTAGATTTTGAATGTCGTCCTACTTATAAATAATAACACCTAAGCCTTGTTCCATGATATGAAAAACTTAATATGCTGACCAAGGCAGAAATTTTTTTTATTATAAAACATAAACTAAACGTAACGTTTCAACCTTCTAGCAAGGTATTCTTCAGACTCTGTACCAAGTACAAATGCAAGCACAAGTACCACCACCACTAAGTACATTTAGTACACCACCACCAAGTACATTTGTACTTGGTACAGAGTCTGAAGAAGACCTTGCTAGAAGGTTGAAACGTTACGTTTAGTTTATGTTTTATAATAAAATAAATTTCTGCCTTGGTCAGCATATTGAGTTTTTCTTATAAATAATGATTTGTCACGCCTATTAGACCTATTCCCAAATATAGTGACACGATTTAGAGAGGCTAATATAGCTGTTAATAACACTGAGCTGTATATGCCAACAATCCAAGAACAAAATCACAGCCACTGAATAAGTCCACCTACTGCAGGCAACCAGCAGATTACATAGCAAGTTTGGGGACTCATGATTGACCAATTACTTAGTACCAAACGATCAGTGGTCACTGCTATCCAGGCATATCTGCATCTGCCCTCCTCTCCTTGATTTTTCAATACATCGTAATAAAGTCACCTTGCCATCTAACCGAACTAGAAAACGTACTTGTACTTGCTCCAATGGAAGTTTTCAATAGAAAACGTAAACTTCTACTTTTTAAGTTTTCGGTAGAAATGCATCTTCCGTACTACAAAAATCTAGGGGGGCTTTAGGGGTGCTCAGACTTGTTTTAGGAGGCTTCAGCCCTCCTAGCCCCCATGTAGCGCCGCTCCTAGTCCTAACATAACTTCCAAAGCACCATGCACCCACATTTTTCACAGACACCTATTTTCTGTTCATTTTGATCCTAAATTAAATCCACTAAAAACTGTGTTCTCGATAAGCCTTTGCAAGTGGCAATGAAAATCCACACACCAAACTATAATTCGCCTGACATTTCGCACATGATTACAGCATCAAGGTTAAATAAAATTGACATCGTGAGTGAGGACTTTGATGACGTTCTCATAACACTTGCATAATGAGTTTCATCCAGCCAAGTCTTGTATCTATTAAAGTGTTATTGTTCATTTCTTCTAAGGGCTATTGTTTAGCGAAATTACTCTGTTCCAAAGCGACTTCCACATCCGGATAGTCTGGCGTTATAATTGGCCGCAACCTAGGAAGGAGCATTCAGCTGAGATCTCACTTATCGCACACCGTATTGAGCTCCGTCCCGCCCTTTGATAAATGTGACCCTTTCAGGGGCGGTTGCGTTTGCAGACGCACGGTGCCAAAAGTTGTGATGGCCGCTGCCCGAAAACAGACCAAGGTTGCAGACTATTGTGCGCAAAATAAATGCCACAATAGTATTTGTATTGTGTCCAGCGTGTCTGCCCGACATTGCGACCTTGTCGTTTCCGCCTTGGCCAGAGAAGCCGTGTATTATGTCATTAAATTCGTTTCGGAGTTAAGGTCCGGCGTCTGGGTGTGGCAGCAATTCTCTCATCGTCCCTTCTTTTTCAATTACTCGCAAGAAAACAGCAATGACTTAGAACTTTCGGCATATCAAAGGGTTTTGTAATATTGAGAGCAGTGCGGGATCTACAAATCTTGCCCCCCCCCGCAAAATATTACCTACCTTTACCCCCCCCCCCCCGCACACACACATATATACTGTATATATAATGTAAGTGAATGTGTGTAATTCTTGATCTTGGGGTGTAAGGGGTGACCTTCCACGTAGTACACCCAAATGTCAACCTCACTTCCACGTTAGTGCACCCTGGACTGTAGACTAACGAGGCTCTGGCGACTGGCCCCATGGCCAGTATAATTTTGTTTGTATTTTCCTTATGTGTGCTGAGTGCCCGTTTACAGCCTCAGCTTTTAACGAAAGTCAGAACATTTTAATATTTTATGATTTTAGTTCTGCAACGATAGAGTTGCTATTTGTAACGATAAGGGGCTGGACCCCGTATAATGTGACGGGTGCAAAATAGCCTTAGTGCTGACGCACCCACAATTTTAAATTCAAATTCAAATTCTTGATCTCATGTTGACAAAGTCACATATAAGTACCTAGAGGGTGATTCAAAAGTCCCTTAACACCCCATATAAATAGTAAAGGAGTTAGGCTGGGTACAATAAGTCATGATAGAAACAGCTTAGGCTTAGGGGGGGACCACATTGGTGGCCACCATATTGAATTCAACTAAAAACATTTAAATGAGAATGGGGTGACGTGATACATACAATATATGACACTGTTTTCTCACACCTGGAAAATGATACCTTTGTTACAATCATGCAGTCATGACTTTTTGCTGATTAAAGATAGGTTAAAGAAACCTTTACCACTACATTTCTCGTGAAATTCTAGCCTGATTTTATTCTAGCCTGACTGCAACGCGGGAAACCTGGATTTTTTTCGGTTTTGTCTTCGCATAAAGCGGCTCTAGGGTCCACCCCGCCTCAATTCAAATGGTACCCAGTGGGGGGTAAAGGCGGCCTCAGCGTAGTGCTGATCACATCACCTCCACGATGGCCGATATCGAAATATGTGGGGCCCTACCCATCACATACTCTAAATGTGCCTTCATGGCGCGTTCTATATGCAAGCACTCGTCCTATCCACATTAGACTATTGCGCTCCAGTGTACAGTAATATATCCCAGGGACTAAACTATAAACTTCAAAAAATTCAGAATTGTTGTATACGTTTCATATTTAACCTAAACAGAAAGGAACATGTATCCCCCTATTTAAAGAAACTTTCTTGGCTAAACATTAACAATAGAAGAAAATACTTAACACTCACCTTGATGCACAAAATACTTAAGAGTGGCTCCCCAAAATACTTATCCGATAAGATCTGTTCTCGTAGAACATCAACAGAACATAATATCCGAAAGAAGCACAATCTAAAAATCCCCAAACATAAAACCGCCATATATAACAAGTCCTTCATTGTTACAGGGATCAGGGAATGGAACAAACTGCCTGCACCATTGACTAACATTATTTGCCATCAAAGTTTTAAGAAAAATCTGAAGAACTTACTATTGTCCCAACAACTTCATTAACCTTCATATGTTAACAATTGCACCTGCACTTATACATCATATAATGCATACCTAACCTACCCCCCCCCCCCCGCACACATATTGAACTACCGAAGACTTATTACTTATATTTACTCTCGTACTAATCTATTCAATGTATTATTTTATCATTGCATAATCTTTATATTATCTTTATTGTATTATCATGATCATTATGTGTTTTCTTTCTTTCTTTCTTTTTGTTTTTATTCATTTATTGTATCTTTGACAAGGGTTGGTTGTAAGAACGGCCCATGAGGCCGAAACACGCCTGCTTAAATAAAGACAATTCTATTCTATTCTATTCTATTCTATTACATATTGTATGCTTTTCTGTACCCCTCAGTAACTACGTTTATATTTTATATTGGCATATACGAATCCTCTTCAATGTCAATGGCTGAGAGCCCCCTAAAGGCATAATTGTCTCCGCACTGCTTCGTTTTGGCCCTTGTAGATCCGGGACTGACTTTTTCTTTGCCTGTATATGTATTATATTTGTTTCTGTACTCCTGAGAAACTGCGTTCATTTTCTTACGTACGCGAACCCGTTTCAATTGGATAGGAATTGCTGAGGGGCCCCCTAAAGCCTTACATGTCTCCGCCCCCCCCCCCTTCCCCCGCACCGAGGGGTTTTGCGGCTTGTAGATCCGGCACTAATTGAGAGAGAACAATAAAATCGCCATCCAGTGGCGGCGATAATGGCTTTGGAGCCACCTGCAGATCTGTTAAGGGGTCCTGTGTATATCGAGTTTCTTTACCCAGTACATAAGGTTTTTACACGTAAGTCTACAAAAATACAAAGTCTTCAACGGAAAGATGTTGTAAATATGTAAGACGAATAGAATAAACAACACACTACTACTACTACTACTACTACTACTACTAATAATAATAATAATAATAATAATAATGATGATGATGATGATGATGATGATGATGATGATGATGATGATATCGTAAGGTAGAATTTCTTATTATGTAACAACCAAAAAATTGTCTCAATCCTACTACCTATGGAAGGGAGACTATTTTCTGTTGTTTTATGTCGCTTTTCTACTTCTTGGGTAATCGGACGATGAGGATGAACAATGAACCGGTGAAATGGATGATGGGGCAAACACAATGAGCGCGTCCCGAAAGCCGCACAAGTTATGGCCGTTCCAAAAGTCCTGTCGTCAACTTGGTGGTTTTCGTTATGGCGTTCCTTTAGTCGATTTTCTTGCGATACGTAAAGTACGTTCTTGCACGGACCGGGAGGCTGGTTTGTTCAATGGAGTTCATTAGTGGTGACGTCACAAACAGACGACGAGCTGCAACTGAGTCTTCACAACTAGAAAACGTATTTTCTTCCTATCCAATTCAATGCTTTTTTTCCCTTCGGAAGGGGTAGGTTTAATTATTGTGACAGCAGTTATGAATCAAAATTATGGTGCGTATCGTACATCAATGAAAAATGAGATTTCGGAGAATACGACTATATATCACACATACCTTACAGAAGACTCCATTAAAATCGTCTGCTGCTTGCAGACAACGCTTATGCATGATAGCTTCAAACTGCACTAGTTCGGAAAATACAGCGTAAGTTGAACAGAGAGACAGAGATGAAGCAACATGCAGAAAGTGAGTGTGCCTCAACTGTTCTTAAAATGTGATTAAAATTAGCAACAATGTCTGCAGTATAGTTTATTACTGCCAGAAGGACTTGCTTTCTGCTGGACAATATGGGGAAACTTTCTAGAAACAAAACGCTGCGCCTGCGCTTTCGCCTGGAGTCATTGGCGGCGATTGGCTGGGCGAGAGGGAGCAGTTTTGGCGCTGCACTATGCTAAACCTTATCTACAAAGGGAAATATACTGCCTTTGCCCAACAAGTTTTAAAACTGGTGCCAATTGGCACCTTGCACCCCTGGTTTTGGAACCCAATCGCCGCCGCTGCCTAGAATGTTCATCAAGACTGTAAAATAACTAGTTTCACCAGGTTTGGGAGGCCAGCCCTTATCTTTGTTGAATTCGTTCGTCTCCTTAAGACTTAAGGAAAGCACCCAATGATACAGATATACCTAAAAAAGGGTTTGAATCTGGATCTCTTGCTTGGTAGAGTGTAACTCTGACCACTGTCACGTGCCTGAACGGTCGACAACAATGATCAACATCAATAATGATCAGCCTTCTACAGAAGAAAGAAGAAGAAGTTAACTTTTCCAAAGAAGAAGTTAACCACTCCATAGAAGAGAGAAGAAGAAGTTAACTTTTCCAAAGAAGAAGAAGTTAACCACTACATAGAAGAAAGAAGAAGAAGTTAACTTTTCCAAAGAAGAAGGAGTTAAACACTACATAGAAGAAAGAAGAAGAAGAAGAAGTTAACCTCTTTCCTAGAAGAAGAATATAATTTTGTATTGAGAATTTAAGCATATAATATTTGTAATTGTGAAGGTTTCTGAATATATATTCTCATTCTTATATCCATTGGCATATATCTCTGCTTTCTGATTTACATTCCAAAGAAAAGAACCCATAACCCTTGAGATTAGCCGTGGTATACAGATGTTGTGCTCCTAAAGTGTGACATACACGAAGGCACATATCATATGTGGCTCTCCAACGTGGGGCTTACAACGTAGCACCACTCTGCCACAGAAACCGGCAGCACTTACATACATTGCACTGGTTATGTAGCAAGGTCCAGAATTTTCCATCTGGGGAGATGTAAGTTTATATTTAGAGGGTGTAAGGTTACATTTAGAGCCACAATAACCATAAATTGGGCCTTTGTGGAAAATTTTAGGGGGATGGCTCGATGACATTACATAAGATTACCTTGAACAGACCTCGTTAGTAAAGAAGGAGCGAACGCAAGACTGCAAAGAGGCCCGAAGTGGAAACTGTTAGCTGGGAGGATGTTTGGGCTAGCCTGGGGGTCAGCTGGGGAGATGCTCTTATGGTTTAACATGGTAACAATAACAACTGGGGAGATGCTTTTAGAAAATTGAGCTAGCTGGGGGGAAACCATCCCTTCACCATCCATTACCTGAGCACTGACTGGGGGAACTCCATCAGAATCAACTAAGAATTACTGGAAAAACATACCACGAGGTTACCAATAATAACAATAAATACTAATATCACTAGTAGTGGGAAAGTATATAGGATAAACCCAGGAAAGGAAGAGTCCCCCTCAAGCAGAATTGGCTACACTTAAAACTAGCTCAACATGCCCATATGAGCTTTTTGCTCTAGTGTGGAACCCTGCCTAATCCAAGATTTTTGTAAAAATGCCCCCGGGAATTTTCTGTGAAAGGAAGAGCCCCCTCAGATTGATTTGTCTATACTTAAAACTATGCCAAGTTCTCTTATCATCTTATTGTTTATAGTATGTTTTTATGTCAAAATCCCAGGAATCTTGAATTGATATTTATTGGGTTCTGAGAGCCAGTAGAGTGTGGTGCATGGTTTTTATTGCCTTGTAATCAAAAAGCTCGGGTTTGAATCCTGGTAAAATGTGAAGCCTCCCCTGATGGCAAAATGTTAATATTGTTGTCTTGTAAACAAGGGGCTCTGGGTTCGAGTCCTGATAGATTGAAATATGTGTGGCAAAATAATATTTCCATACGTGAGATTTTGAGAATAATTACTGCTAGTTGATATACAACTCCCAGATCTGAAAACCTGGTAAAAGTGTTATACAACAGAGCAAAATTATTTTATATTGGGGATCACCAGAGCCTAGTTAATAGTTGTCTGGGTATAAAATCATATTAACTGCTGTTATATTTTTATGAGGCAAAACTCCCTGATCAATACAATGGAATAGAGGTCAAGCAAACATAATTAATTGCTTGCATGTTCTTCTAATCTTTTAATCAATCCTATGTTTTGGCCAGCAATAAATTATGCTTGCCCGGGAAAATTATATTTCTTTTATGCCAACAGATATAATCTACACTGCGTCTTTTCAGAGAGAAATAACATATTATTCATCATCAAAGAGTAATTGCCTTCTTTCTGTATGCCTGGGAGATTTTATCTGCTGGCATAACCTGCACTATGCTTTTTCAGAGGGAAATTACATGTCATTTATCATGGGACTCAAAGAGAAAATTCTTATCTACACTGTGCACTCTTTCAGGGAAAATTACTTGCTATCCATCATATTGAGGAAATTCCTAGTAATAATTATATTGGCTTCTTGGATATTGTCATGCAAACTGAATTGCATTTAGGTTTGGTCTTGTCGCAATAATATAACCCCAAGTCTGTAACTTACAAAACATTGCAATATTTCTGTATTTAAGCTTTTGGCAGATATGCCGTGTTATTTGGGTATAAAAGCTTTTCTGCCACGAGCAGAGGTGCTATAAAATTTGGGTAAGTAATATATTTCCTGACAGCAAAGTGTTGGTATTATTGTTTTATAATCAAAGGGCTTCCATGTTTGAATCGGCCCTCTAGAATTGCTCCGTGACTCTCTCATTTCTTACATCATAAACATATGATTTTTCACCTATGAGAATAACACTACATATGGTGTCATCAGGTAATGCCTCATGGAATTCACAGATAATTTTAATGTTTGTCCTGTCATTCACCACAACTTGTTTTCTTTTTGAAGTGTTGATTACAAACATGGCTCTCTGTGCCTTGAATTCATCTGGTGTGTAATACATGTCAGTATTGCCAGTAGTGACCCTTTTGAAAGCCGAAAATGCCTCATATAATTTGAGGAAATCATTCTTGGACATGTCTAAATTGTAATTTTCTCTAGGAAATACCTCATTTCTGCCATTTTTAAGATATATGTTCTTGATGTTGCAGCTATCAAATTTACTTGAATTTTTTTCCTGATTATTGTGTCTTCCAGTCTGAAACAATACCACCACAAAATCAGGCATGTCATATTGAATACTGGAGAATGAATTTGTAGCATCAAACTCATAATAAGAACCAGTTGCGGGCTTCTGTACACATTGATATGTGTAAAATTGTAGAGGAACCTGTGGATTTTTTATTATATCTGCTTTGTATTTAAGAGCATAGCTGGCCTCATATTCAACAACAGGGATTCTTAACTCCATAGTCTGAATAATGCATTTGCCTGCATCTGGTAGGGTATTAGGCAGAGCTTCCCCTGTAGGGTTTATTGCACTGTACCTCATCAAAGCATTATTATCATTGGCAGCTCTTCTAAATGTAATTCTTAAACCACCCTTCCACATAATATCTTTGTAATCTGAGAAGAATCCTGGCAATAGGCGCATAGGGAACAGCACTGTGTGGTTTTTAGATAATATCTTATCACCAGCCTCAAATCCACCTATTTTGTAGTATGAAGCCTCGGTTTTGGATAATTTTAATGTGGCCAAAGCTGTGGAGGTAATGCCGGGATAATCCACTCTGTTTATAACAACGCCATGCTTTCTGATCTCAATTTCAGAGAATAGATGTGGCACAAAATTATCTACCAATCTTATATTTGAATTTGCCGGATAATCTGTACCATCGAGCTTTACAACATCAAATTTGATGTATAAATCTGCTCTGTGGGGGTGCATAAATCCATCCCCTACATCAAGATCAACCTCAATCTGTGTGTTGGGTTGATTTAAATTTGCAAATGTCCTCCTGTTTGGAGGGAATGATTGTAGCTCATAACTCTCAATATTTTCCATTTTTTTCTTGTATGTATTTTTATTTAAATGTTAATCTCTATGATTGCAGTTGTTGTGGCTCCAGCAAAATCAACTAATTCTTCTTTTTCATTAGTGACCATCAATTCAATATTATCTATTCTATTATGACACACAGGAAAATATAATGTTGGGGATGGATTGTAGATGATTGGCTCCATGAATTCAGAATTAGGTTTGAATGTTGCAATGATGCCAGTTTGTTTGTGAGTGCCTATGCCATTTGATTTGGTGATCATACCCTCAGCCACATTGCAGTGAATATTCAGAGTCTCTATGGCTAAGAATTTGGGTATATTAATAGCAGTGTGTTTGATGGCCGCTTCAAGTTTTGTGTTGTTCTCAAAGCCTAACAGCTCTCCTATAGTACCCAGATCCACTGTTTCTGTGGCAGATACAATCTCTACTCTGTGAGTGACAGAATTTTGAGTTAATACTATACCTCTGGGTAATTGAGCATTTAGAGTGGACAGATTATACTGCCCTGGAGTGATGACAATTTTTTGATCCCCTACTGCAATTGTGTTGTTGTGGTGTGTAATATTAGGGATCAAATACATGCCATAAAATGCTCTGAGAGCTATTGTTTTGGGATACACTATGTCATCATGTAATTTGAGTTTCAATATTGAATTTTGGCTGGTGAGATGGAATACCCCCATGATGTTTCAGATACCACAAGGCCTTTTGAAAATCTTCAATTGATGGTTTATTTATTTGAGACATATATCTAAGAACAGATAAACACAAATGTCCGCAATTAACATCTTTGAAATTTTGAACACGGGCATTATTGTAATAAAGATTAGATGAATTTAGATATTTTATTAAATTTTCAGGTGGAACACCTCCAAATGAATCAAATACAAATGCCTTATTTTTTAAATATTTAAGATAACAGATCCAGTGAGTGCCCTGATTTTTGTACTTATCCAAATTAACAATGCCACACTCTTTGTTGAGTGGTTGTTCTGGCAAAGAATCAGACATGTACACACCTCTAAAATGTTTGATGCCCAGTGGCTTGATTAAAGCTTCAATATCTTGGATTGTAAGCGGCTCTTGTTTTTTTTAAACTTATTCATGGCTCTCTTAACACCTTTGCCTTGTTTTCAATGGCCAGGTTATGGCGCTTCAATTCATCTAATTCTGCCCTATTCTTCTTGGCATCTATTACTGTTATTGCTATTGCAGCTGATCCCCCAGCCAAGCTCCCCACAGCCCCGAGAGCAGCTAAGATGGCCGGGATGGTAAATATAAATCCCCCCACATGTGATTTTTTTCTTGATTGCTGTAATTTTTTTAATTGGGGGGTACTAAGCAACAATTTCATACCATGCCCCTTTGCAATACAAGAATTTTTTTTCTTGCGCTGCTTCTTGGTCAAAAGACTGTCAATAGTTTTAAGAGATTTGAGACCTGCATAAGGTATTTGATACATAACACCCTTGGCCTTCATTGTAGGTTTATTATATACATATTCACAACCCCCACCCCAGTTTTTGTTTGGTGCTCATAGCTATGGTGGTTCCCAATGCTGCTATTTTTTCACTCAAAGATGCATCTTTGCTTACAAATCTGCCAAATGCAGCCTCTTCTAATTTCTTGTCTGCAACATGTCTCTTGTCAAGATCAGAATGTGTGTTGTATGCAATATCATGGTCTCTACAAGCAGCATCTAAAGGATTAACACCAGGATCCCCTCTGTTTAATCTATGATCCAATTTTGTACCGGGACCACAATATTGATAGCCTGGAATGTGTAGTTCAAATGGCAGCTTGTTTATAATGTCATTAACAAGGCCCCGACCCTCAGAAATATTCCAAAATTTGGGGGGTAGAGTATTAATAATTTTTATAAGATATCCAATCCCCTTAGTGTCATTCACTATAAAATTAGACAATTTGGTGCTTATCATGTCCATAATTCCAACCTTTTCATTGTAAAAATTGTTGTTCCCAGCATTTTCCTCCCCGGCTATCACCAATAACCTATCTACAAGTTTCCTGACATCATCAACCCACACAAATTCTTTGGGCAGGGTGTTGTATTGTTTGATTCCACTGCCAGTCTTGATTTGTGACCATATGGGCTTGATTAAATTATTGTATTTTGCCCCACTGCTAGACTTGACTCTTTTTTGTGTGGGATCATTGTTCTGGTATAGAGCATCTGATTTTATTAATATTTCTTTGTAATATTCATAATCTTGATCTGTATAGCTGCCAGGCCTTTTCCTAGTCATCAGTTCCCACAATCCAGGTGTTCCGGTGTACTTAACAAAAGCACCTTTTTCTCCAAGATGAGATTCTGAATATACAATCAGATCATCCCCCATAAATGTTACTCTGAAATTGCCAATTCTATGTATGATGCTGCCATCAAGCTCTGTGTCAGCATATAAGCCAAAAACCTCATCTTTATTGTCTTTAGGTGTGGTTAAATATTTTTGAGCAAGAAGCCCCAATTCAATAGGATCCTGAGTAGCTTCAATTCTTCTAGGAGCAATAGGACTAGGTGTATGAATACTGGAAAGTGGGGTGAATGGATAATCTAATATGTTCCTTGCAGCTACAGGTACAAGCTCTGTGATCAAATTTTGATTTTGCTCTGTAACAGTTTTGATATTCTTACCTAATTCACTAATAGCATCAATTACAGGCTGTTCTGTTTGTTTGTTTTTTTCATAAATTCCTCGGTTCTCTGATTTCCATCCCTTAAATCTTTTTACAAGATAATCTCTTAACTTAAGATCATCAATTATTGGCCTTTTCATGTTTATTTATATATGTTTCAATGTCTAGAAAATTGTTGATTTTATTTCTGTATTTGCCACTATTGGGTGTTCTTGTCATATCAATTGTGACAAACCCATAACTGTCCTGGTTCCAGCACTTGCTGCAAATGTTGGAAAAATCATTGTAGCTCAGGTCCCCACCTACATATTCATCATGTATGTGTTTGAGGTTGGTATGATCCTGATGAAATACACATATAAAATTGCTATTGTCTCGGATCAGCTGCTTGGGTATTTTTGAAAAAGTTTTTTACACAGGGCCGGCACAACAGAATTATCGAGACATTCATGGAGTGGCTTAACATCTGGTTCAAAAGTGGCAATAACCTATCCATCATATAGCTTCATCAGCTGCTGATATTTTAATTGTTCCAAGCTCTTAGAAAAGACATACAAGTGCCTGTTTTTCCAGTCTAACCAGTTGGGTGCCAATAAAAAATTATCAATCATTAGTGTAGTTTTACCACAAGCAGATGGCCCAACAATAAGACACCTAATATTATCAGGTAGCAATTTTCCATTTCTCTTATTCTGTTGTTCAGGTTCTGGCAGCCTTTTTATAACATCCCAGGTGTTCATATTATTATTTTGCTTGCATCGATCCAGCTGTGTTCTGGGAGTCCTAGCCATTTGACAAATAATTTGTTGCCTTTTCTGCGGATAATTTTTTCTATGAGATATGTGTCAGGCTGTTTAGTTTTGCTGAGCTCTTGTTCATAAAACGTGCCTTTGAGAATTTCTCCTCGGTGATCCTTTATTATATATGTATTAAGGGTCCCGGGTTTAACCTGAACCACTGTAAATAATTCAGTGCTCCAGTTTCTTGTAAAGCCTCTTTTGAATAAGTGCTTATATTTGCTGATTCTTACTTGATCACCCACCTTGTATTTGGCCTTTCTTGTTGTTGGCTGATATTTAGGATAATAAACAGTGCTGATCAATTTTTGCTCATCAGATGAAGTTACTTCAGAGGGTTTCATGTTGATTGTGGAATGGACCGAGTTGTTATATTTATGTAGAAGTTCTGGAAGAATATTAATCCATTTATAATTACCTTGAAGTGTGAATTGTTTATACATAAGATTTTTTAAGGTTCTGTTGAATCTCTCTACAATTGAGGCCTTGAGGTCACTGTAACTCGAATAATGTTGTATTGCCTGGCTTTTAATAAATTGTTGAAACACTGAATTATAAAATTCTTTGCCATTATCTGTTTGCAAATAGCGCGGGGATCTTCCACTCTGATTGATGATTGTCCTGAGAGCTTCTGTAACACATTTTCCAGCCTTGGATTTGAGTGGCACAGCCCAGGCAAATTTTGAAAATGTGTCTATTACAGTGAGTAGATACTTGTAGCCCTTGTTGATTTTGTCTAAGTTTTACAACTGTCCACTTGCCATTTCAATCAAGTCGCTTTGCCATAAATCATCTATGCTTTTTGTGACTACTGGGAGTCTCTTAAAATTATGTCGGGCTTGTCTGTGTAATTCATCAACAATAATTTTTCTAGACATAATATGTAAACAAGAATATTGCAACTATGGGGTGTTCAGCAGCTGAGACTGCAGGATTTTCTAAATATAATTTATCCCCTATTTGTATTTTAAATTCCAGAGAGCCATCATCTTCAGTATAGGCTGTTTCTAATGTATTGGGATCTGTAAAATCCTCCAATTCTACACTGGTGATTTTCACTTTGTTATCAGCATTTGTTATTGATAAGGTGGGGTAGTGGTGTGCCTGTGGTTGAAGCCAATATTTGATCTTGATTGGTCTCAATGTGCCCCCAACAAAAAATTGGTAATAAAATTGTGCAGGGGACAGCATATATATTTTGCCACCTGGTGTAAATGGAGAATCATATTCTTTGTTGGGGATGCTGTACAATTCAAGAATTACTGTATGTTTTGGATTCTCGATTATGCCTGTTATTTCCTTTTCTGCTGTGAGCAATCTGCTTGTTACAGATTCAAGGTGCTCATTGATGGTTCTAACAACATCATCATGGCCTGGCTTGATTTTTATGTCCACAACAAGTTTTTTGTATTGTTGCACAATTTCTTGGAGCTGGGTGGCAAAAACAGACAAAGCATTTGCTTGATTGGATTCCATGGTTCCTAGCTGTTGCTTGATATTAGCTACAATTTGTTGCAAATTTTCAACAATTGCCAATTTTGAATTTTGAGCAGTAAGATCATGGACCTGTCTTCTGATATCCTCAAACAGGGCATGCAGTTCATTAATATGTTGATTTGTTGGTAGAGTGGCCACTGTCTGTGTGAGATGTTTGATCTCTGCCTGGATATTCTTGATATCTTCTGAGATCAATATGCGATTCACTGCCCTCTTAATATTTTTAAGTTCCTGTGATGTAGGAAGATTTGATACTGTATTTTGCAAAAATTCAAGTGCCAATTTCACATTATTTAATTCAGAAGCATGAGCCACATTTTGCATAGCATTTTGGAGCAGGGCTATATCTGCCTGAGAGGGTGTGGATTGTTGTAAAATTTCAAGTTTTGTTTGGATATCATCTATCAAGTGATGAAAATGAGATAGTTCAGATTCAGTGTTGAGGTTTTCAAGCTTTGTGATTTGTTGCTGGACACTGACAAGGGTATCTACAATCCCGGGCAATCTGGATTCTAGTACATTTGCCAAATCACTTTGCACTGCTGCTATTGTACCTTCAAGATGGGTTATGGAACTTTGAATTTTTCCAAAATCTTCATATGTTTCAAGTTGCAGCTTAATATTTGCTACACTCCGAGTTATTGCATTTAAAGCATCAGAAGATGGCAAGTTGTTCATAAAATTTTCAAGTGTCTCAATTTTTTCTTTAACCTCGGCTATGGCATTGTTCAGAGGATCCAGATTAGGTATTTGGAGTGACTGAATCCGTTCCTTTAGAGTGGAAATCACTAGATCAAAATCTTCTTGTGATTTTATGCTTTTGACAATTGCTTGGAGTTGTGTCTGGACATTATTTATTTGCTCTTCCAATTGTTGTTTCAATTGCTCAGAGTTGTTAGCCTGGGTCTTAAATTTGGCTTGAAGAGCTGCTACAGCCTCTTCCAAACTTTGAAAATTATCCAATGTGGCCAAATCAGTATATTTCTGAAGCAACAATTTGAGTTCAGAATCAATTTTAAGAAGAGGGTCCATGCATTGTGATTGCAAATTTGTAATTTCTAATTGAAGACTGGCATTGAGTGTGGTTTGTAAAGCTTGTAAATCACTTCTTAATTTCTTGACTCTGACATCAAGCATCAGAATCTCATCACTGTGATCTTCATGTCTTGTGTGGCCAAATATATCATTAGGCATTTTTGTTTTAGTGGTTATTTATTATTGAATATCTGATTCTTAATTCTATAAAAAAGGGTATAAGCTTGTCATAAGATCCAGGGACCTCAATATATAAGCAGTCACCAGCAGAAACAGTATAAACAGTGCCAGAAACCATGTTTGAGTGCTTAATTCTGTAAATATTTCTCCCTACTGAAATTTTAACATTGCCCTCAGGGGTTGTAATAAATTGCAATTGCCCACCTACAGGTAATTGGTAATGATTTAAATTATTGTTGAATATGTACAATGTTTTGCCTGTTTCATCATCAACATCTGTAAATATGCTGTTCAGGTGAATAATTAACAAGCCACTTAGTTTAGATATCATATCAGAAGAGGGTTGTGATGTTGGCAGCTCCATAATAGCCTGTTTTTTGAACCCAAATAAGTTCATAGGCATGTTTATTTATTTCAAATCATGCTCTGTGTTTGTGCATTGTTTCCCACTTTTCAAATCACAATGACCCCATGGTAAAGTATGAATGCCACATGATAAAATGCATCTCTTATCATCATGTGGGTCCAGAGCCACTTTTCTTACAATATTGCTAGTCAATAAGTGATCCACACTCTGAATTCTGGATTCTGATGTTTTGATTGTGCTACATGATTTGAGGCAATTTTCATAATCTTCAAATTCAAGCTCTTTGTCAACAGTCACTCTGCCAATACCCTTGGCTTTTTTGACAACAGCACTACATGTTTTAAAACTGTACATCTTGGCACTTAACCCAGCAAATGCCACAATAACATCACCAAGTGTCTCATCTTTTAACTTGCCAGGCACCTTTTTGTTGTGGTGGTGTTGAATCTCTTTATGTTCACTGGTATCAAAATATTTAAACAATTCAGGCTGGGAAATATCTTGATAAACATCTTCTGTTTGAATATCAAGAACAAAACTATCCGTGTCCATGTACATCAATTTTACACGATCCTTATAAAAAGGTTTCAACACATCATAATACAATATTAACATATGTAATTTGGCCAATTCCAATATTGCAGCCCCTACATAAATAGGTTTATCAAACTTAATTTTTGTTTTTTTCATGTTGAAAAGTGCCATATTTTCATCATAAATTCTTCTATAATTGAAATTAGGCTTTGCAACCAATTTTTTGCTCAGGCTGGGGTCAGTAATTATTTTAACATCGGTATGTTTTCTGACATTTTCAATTGTTTTGCCATATACAGAATTGACCATCAATTTAAACAAGGCCTTATCAAATTGGCTCTTTGCAGATGTTCGAAGCTCTGTATTTGTATTAATATATGATTTCAACCATTCTGAGTGCCTGAACCTCAAAACTTTGCCAAGTTTGGTCACTTGAACACCATGATGCATCAAGAACTGGAGGTTTTTATAATATATGACATAACCCTGTTTTGGCTCCAGTGTCATCATGAGCTTCTTCTGTTTAGAGCCAGGTGAGCACTGAACCTCAGGAATTGGGGGCAGATCAGAAAATTTGTTATGTAAATCATCAGGAATTGTCAGATCAACCTCTAAGAAGAGGCCATAATTACTGTCATCAAAGTCCTGAAGATCCTCAATATTGAAATCTTCAACCCATTCAAGCCCTGCATATGGCAGTTTTTGCATCATGGCATAACCATAGAGGCTATTTGCATCCACATACAGTATATAATTTGATGGCCGTGCTGGATCATAATCAGGCATATATTTGTTATTTGCTCTGGCATATCTCTGAGAACATTGCACCATGCCTCCTCTTATATCTTGCTCCATAAACAGATACATATTTTGATCCTGGATCAGATCCAATGGCATTTTAGTATTTAAAAACATTGCAGCCCATGCTAGGCCCGGGGCACTGTAAAAATATATTGGGTCCAGCCTATAATTTTGCATGGAAGATTTTCTGAATGCCTGCAATATATCAGCTAAGAGGGTCACATCAAGTTTCAAATATGCCATGTGATAATCACCAAATGTCTGGCATTTTAAATTGTTCCACATCAATTGGGCATGGTGATAATCTTCATCAGTGATTCCAGATCCTCTGATTTTGCTGTAAAACTCATGTTGCGGTGGCAGAGAACACTCATCAAATTTAGAAAAATCTGTAACATAATCATATGGATATACACCCTTCCGCCTAATTAATTTCAGGTCCTGATTTGGATACAAGGCACATGTAATTTTGAATTGATCATCAGATAATTGAGTGGCCAGTGTAGCCAGGCTAGCAGATAAAATTCTGTAAGAATCAAGAAATCTTATGTGAATAGGAACACCATTAACTTTAATTATTTTGCTAATAGATATATATTTCTCATCATTTTCAGCTAAAATATTTAAATTCTGCTTGTCAAACCCCTCATATCTGATCAAATGATGAAAATCATAATTGGATGCTCCATGGCAAAATATGGGGACAAATTTTGGTCTCTTGATCTTAATATTACAGCTATTACACAGGGCCATTTTGAATTTACCATCTGTATGAGAATGGTGTTTCACCTTGATATTTGTATCTGAAAATTCAGAATCACATACCGGGCATTTTTCTGCATTGTTGAAATCTTCAATCTGTTTCTCTGTTAAAGGCAACATGGGTTTTGATTTTAATAAGATGTTAGATGCTATGTCACGGCACTCATTTTCTATTCTATCTGCAAATATTTTGATGGCATCTGCTCCCATGTATGAATATTCTTTACTAACAACACCATCCTGTACAATCACATAACAAAAACTGGAAGGTTCATGTAGCTGGTATGGTGTAATTGAAGATTCTTCAGGATCTGGATTGCAGAATGCAAGAGGTTTGAGATTTGATTCAAAATCACAGACAATATATGCTGGGTGTTCCGACAAGGCTTCAAACTTTTTGAATTTGCAATTTTCACTTGGATTGGGCATCACCATATGAACAGGTTTATGATTTTTACAGTATTTCAGATGCTCAATTAACTTGTTTTTGGCAATTTCTGCATTCACTTTACAAACCCCTTTTATTATTTTTTTACCATCAAATACACTTAAACATCTTCTGCACAACTTGAATATTGTATTGGATTTGTCTAGTTGTGTTCTCACTAAAGCTTGAAGATTATGTATCAGAGTGTAATGATATGTGCCATCCCCTTCAATTAAGAGCAGATCAATCGGAACAGCAGAATCATCATCAATTGTACTGATTCTGAGAGGTTCTATCAAGCAATTGCCACGGCCAGTGGAACAAATAAATACATTAATAGATAATTGTTTGCCATTGATAGTCCTGGCCTTTTTTTTCAAATTTATCAATATTCTGAACAGATATTGGATATTCTAAACCCTCCATTGCCTCATCAAAATCATGTTCATATTGTTTGTAATAAGTTATTCTCTCAGGATGCCTTGAAACTGGATACAAAGCAGCTAATATACACCACAAAAAGCATTTATCATCATTATTTTCAATATTAACCACGGCTCTTCTGTTTTTAATATTGGCAGGTAATGGCAGATATGTAGATCCTTGTAATGGGCTGAATTCAGAAATATTAACATATAACTTGTGTGGAGATCCGCATAGGCTCCATCCAGACTCTTTTGCTGCAAATTCAGAGTGTTTAATATTCAATTGATCTATCAACCTGCTTATTATTGTATCTGAATTTGCATTTGAATATACAGGTACAGTTTCTGTTATGTGGGGCTGTGTAAATTTTGTGCCATTTGGTTTCTTATATTGTGTAAACAATTTGAGGGAGAGCTTATAAGAGCTATTTTGTGCATTTAGAATTGCCTGCACATCAGGATTTACACTGTTCAAAAAATTCTTAATGCCACATCTTGGCTCTGATACAAACCGGTAATCCCTAAGTTGGGCATTAAAACTGCTATGGATAGGTTCATAGCGTGGCTGCTTTGCTGCTCTGGCATTAACAGGTGCTTCATGCTTTCTTTTCAGACCAGATGTGGATGGTTGTGGGGGCAATGTTGATGATTGTGCAGAGCAAGTATCTTTATGTGTATATGTGAAATATTGCATGCTGTATTTTCTATTGCATTTGGGGCAAATTTTTGTGGGAGTTCTGTATTTGTCTGGGTTACAAATCTTTTGGTGTCTGGCCCAATTAGAGCTAAATATATTTTTATTGCACTGATTGCAATATTTTTGATTTGGCATTTTTGCTGTTGTTTATTATATACAATTTCCTGGGTTTCAATTCAAAACTTTATACTGAATAAAAAATATCAGTTGGGTTCAGCTGTGTGATTTGTGTGTATATATATGTGTGTGTATGTGTGTATGTGTGTTAATATTTTTGGCTTTGGTATTTATATAAAATTTCCTGGGGTTCAATTCAAAACTCCATGCTTATTATGACAGGTTGTAAAGCCAATAGCTTACAAGTGGAAAAAGAGAATAAATATTCATTCACACTGACCCAGCGCAAATACCTGCACAAACATGCATGTCTAGAATGGTAATAACCTTGTTATGTATTGATTTTTGTATAACAGGCTGGGACAAATATAAGCTTGACTCTAAATATGAGTGGATTACAACAAATATCAGATTTTATATTGTTCAATATGAATAATTATATATATTTAAACCAAACAGGCCTGTAAGTATGAGAAGCACTGTATCAACACATCTATTCTCCTCAATCACTCTCACAATACTGGCTGATGCAATTTTGTTTGCATGCAAAGCAAAAATCAATACTACCGTCTCGGGAATTGTACACACTGACACAGAGGAGAATTACTTGAAACATGCAAACATATAATATAAAAAATAAGAGAGTCACGGAGCAATTCTAGAAGGTCTCTGCATATTGCATTGTTTTAATATTGGATATACAAGTTGAGGCTGGTGCCCAATTGAACTTAAACTGGAAGTAAATATGTGTGTGTGTGGGTATGGGTTTTTGGGCTTAATTTCAGGTATAGCCAAAAAAATATCAATTTTTGACAAGTTTATAGACAAAAATCTGGCTGATGCAATTTTTGTAAGTATAGACAAATCAATCTGAGGGGGCTCTTCCTTTCACAAAAAATTCCCGGGGGCATTTTTACAAAAATCTTGGATTAGGCAGGGTTCCACACTAGAGCAAAAAGCTCATGTGGGCATGTTGAGCTAGTTTTAAGTGTAGCCAATTCTGCTTGAGGGGGCTCTTCCTTTCCTGGGTTTATCCTATATACTTTCCCACTACTATCACTAATCAAGACTTGGTACTTCCTGCATACCTCTCTTCCAAGATCTTTTCTTGTTTGCATTATAAGACTATGTATAGGCAATGTCTTTTTCAAATGCACATTTAACCAGAAAATGGAGTTCGGAAAGTTAGTCATGTGGGGAATCATGCCAAACTCTACCATGTGTTTTCAGAATGTCTATTACGTAAAGTTATGTAATGGTTTAATCAGACATTTATTGCCATTTTAATTTTCCATGTCAAGTCAACTCTGAACTAGCCGCGTCAGTTATGCGAAAGTCCCATACGATTTTGCGACAATGTAAAATATCAATATAAATATTATGCCAAGAGAAAAATAATAAATAAAACAGTGCTAATAGAAAAATACAAATGCAGATTAGCAAGTGTGGCTAAATTCAGTCAATTGCAGCTCAGAGATCAAAGAGAAGAATAAGATCCCTATAATGTTTTGTATTAAGTTTCATATAGGATATTTTTATTGCGTGTGCCAAATATGAAAGAGAAAGTTCTTTACATTGTGGAAACTTCAGTAATATTTTTCAAATCCATCATTTGAAAAATTCATACCTTATAATATTACAAATTTTACAATGGTTAAAAGAAAAGGTATATAGTCACGGACACTGCCGGCTTGTAATGAATACATTGATTTTCAATGGAATCGTTACAAGCCGACAGTGTCCGTGGCGTACAAACTGAACCTACGCCGAACTTTGAACTTGTCACCACCATCAGTGATCCAGTGAGGAACACTCCCTTTGTAAGAATAATAAATACATTAATTAATTCTGTCGGCCCCCGTGGCGGAGTGGTGGGCACATCGCGCTACAACGCCAGGGGTCCCGGGTTCGAATACCGGCCTGGGCATGGATGTTTGTGACTGTCCATTCATCAATTTCATCATATCATCTCCATCTTCGCAAATTAGCCAAAAGTGGCACAAAAGGCGAAGTAAAATATCCATGGAAGATGTCATACAATATAGGATTACAATGATAAATTTGTAAAAAGAAAAATACAATAATTCACTTCACTACTTGAATTCATTCAAGGTTATATGGTGCTATATATATCTGTTAAGTACTGTTTTATTAATCTGTGTGTGAAAGTAATCTGCTTGATGTGTGTGGGGAGTTTGTTATAGTAATATTTTATTTCTGCCACTTGAGGCGCTTTATTTGAAAGGGCGTCTTATTAACGTGTGTTGCGATGATAGACCATAGAATTTTCTTCCATTCTACCGTGTGTCAGTACGAATGCATGCAACTGCCCCCCTGAGAGCCTACTTTGCCCCCACCCCTGTGAAAAATACAGAACACATTCCTACCTGGAATTCTCACTGTTCTTTACAAGTATATCTGTATTACTCTAGCAACAAAACAAATACATTTATTGATTTTGTGATTTATGAAGGTGTGTGGGATTCCGTATAATGTCGTATCAAGATTGGGGGGAAAAAATCCCTTCTAGATTCAGACTTCGGGAAATGATTTCGTATTTTCAGTATCTAGAACATTTGTGACATTTTGAGCAGTCTTGTATTAAAGGTGCCTAATGTGTTCGGATGTTTTTCTTGGATGTGTTGCTATGAAGTTTGAACTGCATATTTTTTTGTTTCCAAAGTCCTTTGCTAATAGCGATTCATGTGATAGAGAGAGGGAGTGGATATTTGATTTTTGTTACTTAGCGTTGCTTTTCTGCCATATCTAGCTAATCGTGACAATGAGTGATGACGTGAAATTGATAAAGAGACACTCACAACCAGTGCTGCAACCACAGGGGGGCAGGGGCATTGGCCCCCTAATCTTGGACGGAAGTCCAATCTAGGGTGGGCAAACATTAAAGTGAAGAATCATGACTAGCAGAATCTAAGAATAGCAGGACAAATGGATACTCAGGATGGAATAAGTTTTCAATTGTTTCTTGCATTTTTCTTTCGGACAGCTAAGGGCACTTCCAGGTGACACACATGGGTAATTGCCCCCTTGATTTCAAATTTTATACAAATAAAAGTACATTTCGCACAATATCTGCTATTCCTATAGTCCGGGTTCAGAGCCATAGATTGGGGGCGACGGGAATCAGCCCTGGGAGTCAAAACGATCTAAATAAAAAAAAAATATTAAAGAGAATGTCATGGCGCCCCGTAAAATTATTATTAAATCAATATTGTTTTCAGTTTGAAAATATTTGGATCTAAAGATTTTCCTGCTCGCTTCGATTCCAACATGATTATTTTCTGTAATGCATTCTAAATTACCCAAGAGAGAGAAGTAAGCCCAGATATATGCTTTACATTGTTGCTGCTTAAATGCATGAACCATTCTTTTGAGGAAAAGGGGCGCGCACATTTGAGAGACAATTTGGCGGATGAATTGATCATGTAATGTATTTAAATAATATGTATATATATATTAAAGAAACTTTGAATACTTACACAATTTAGCGTTAACATGTTGCATATGTATTTTCTTATTTTACGTCGCTCCATGTTACATATGTGTAAAATATATGTTGCATACATGAAAGTTATTCGTGTCATATGTACAAAAAGAATAATGTTTGTCATGCATATTCTGTCTTTCAAAAATACAGTTTGTGTGCTTGTTTTCCATTATTAGCTAATATGAAATGGAACGTGTTGGAAAAATATTTCAAAACATTTGTTCAAACACAAATGCTTTAGAACCGATTTCTACCCCTTTTGCATGATTTACAATAATAATAACGTATTTTAATGCTACTATTATTACTACCACTACCACCACTATATTATTATTATTATTATTGGCACGTTTGTCCTGGTACTTAACCCCCCCTCTCCAGATAAAACTTTGTGGTTTCGCCTCTGTTCACAAAGAACACTTATGCCAAGGCTTGAACCTGGAACCCCTGGCCCCGTAGCTCGTCGGCTAGTGAAAGATGTAGGACAGCTTACTGTCTCAAATTATTATGAAACACGATGAAAATGTGATAGTGTTTCACATTTATTATTTCGGTTAGAAAGCGATAAAATGTGTAGTTTGATACGGGTTACACTAAGCATCTTATGGAGTGTAAATATCAATTTCAAATCTTATGAATCATTTCTCTATGCAAACGCATCAAATATGATAAGCAACATAGGTGTGTGTTATGATATCCATTTTATAAAGGAAAAGTTAAGTTTTAACCCTGAGTGTTTGCATGATATCGTTTCCATAGCATGTTATATATTGCTCTCAGAATTTTAAACGGCAGTAAAGATAAATGACATTTGCAACTGCGAAGCTATCAATGGGATTGCATACATTAAGGACAGAAGTTGCTATATTTATATTGCTTGTAACATGGAAAGAAGAATTAGACGAGCAAATAGTGACTGAGAAAAGTTGCTTGCCTTGATGTCCTGTGCACACTGTGAAAGCTGTCGGTGTTATCAGACGGCACCCTATGAATATTGATTCAAGACTCTGAATAGTAGAAAAAATCTGCAGTCAAATAAATACGATTGATAATCTCTCAAATTGTATTCTATATATTTTCTTATATTTATAATATTACATTGTGTCTGTAGCAGACGTTGTCTGTTAAGGTACCTCAGGCACAACCTAATTTTTTTGACAAATAATTATGTCAACTCTTCTGCTATGGAGTGGATTCTCCTAATTTTATTCATATATCTTAAGCCATTCTGTGACTGGCAGAAATCAGTATCAGCATAAAAAAAACCTTGATATTTGGGGTTTGTATGCTTCTGCTCAAAAAGTGTTGGCAATAAGCGGCCCAGAGACCTTGTGCTGCGGAAATGGGGTAAGGCGAAGGAGGCCCCTTATATCGTTCGGTTTCGTACCATAGTCATTACGGAAGGTATTTTTCATAATGTAAAGATGATACAACATTTCCCTCTATAAAACTTGATATGAAATATTAATGATGACACTGTAATCCAAGAAGTCATTGATCAATCAAGGGATTCCTATTTGTTTGTCGGGTGTCAAACACATGTATTTCAACAACACAATATTTTGCAAAATGGTTAACGTAACCAATAGGCAATCATTGTCTGTAGTGATGCAAGAGTTTTTCATTTGAAGCAAATAGAATCCGTGGTGGAGTAAGGGACCCATGTTTGAATGTTTTAGCAAGTAGGCCTACAAGAAATGTAATTCATCAAAGTGTAGATATGTAACCATTATTATTTAATTATTTCGATTTTTCTTGCATAACGCAACACAATGGTGTTGTTGGATTCTCGTTAGATTCCTTTGTCCGTGAAAATCTTGCATACTGGAAACTAGAGGGGAACATGAAGCAAGATTTATAAAGGACTTCCTTAATTAATTCTGCAGAGAAGCCCAAAGCTGTTGGTATATATTAATCGTCTATTAACATTATTGACCTGTAAATATAAAGTAGATAGCCTATTTATGATGAACTTTATATTTGTATTCTTTGGTAGTCCGAAAGGTCATTATGAAAATATTGTTTTTTGATGTAGCTTGAACTTATTTTGTTCGTAGGAGTTTCAAGATATCATCCCTTTCCTGTTACTTATCACTTTTGGAGGAGGGGGCAAGTGCCCTTCTGTACCTTGCTATATCTGCCAATGCAACACAATATATTAAAAATTTGCCCCCTACAATAAGAATTCCTAGCTACGGGCCTGTACTTTTATTTTGTCAGAATGATTCTCTACATGAGTCTCCAATCGGTATTTTGAACATCCTCCTACCGTATTGCTCTTTTCTGAAAAATAAGCACTCTTTCAGTCAGTGGGAGCTATAAATCACCTACCTCCCCTTTATATTTGAACTATACAGGGACGTCGTTAGGGAGGGGCACGGGGTGGCACTGGCCCCCCGAAAAGTTCACGTGGCCCCGGCAAACTGTTCTACATTTGCTGAAAATTTTACATTCATGACAAATATTGCGACTTTTTGTGATTTTTCTTCATTTAGCCTCCACCAGGGTTGTCAAAGGTTCAGTAACCCATAAATTCTAATGGGTTCTATTGGGTTCCGTTGCAGGACCGGAACCTTTGTTCTCGCACAATTTAAATTCGGTCCAAGTAGTGTATTGTTCCGTTAAAAAAGGTCCCTGGACCGTATTTAAATTCAGCCGCAAACAATTTTCCTGCACAGTATTTAAAATCAACCGGAGAAAGAATTCCTGCACAGGATTTAAATTCATAAGGGAAGAAAAGTTCCTGGATCGAATTGAGGCCAACAACCCATTTACACTAGTTGATTTTCTCTCCCGGCTGGGAAAATAATTTATTTACAATTCTTGGACCATTAACAACCCTGGGATTGTTAATGATCAAGGAACGCATACATTCTAATTTGTTCTATAGGGTTGGTTGGTTGATTTGGGGTTTTAAGTCCACTTTATGCACAGTGAGGCTAATCGGGACTGGACCTACAGTTTAAAGTGGGATCCGAATCACTATGTGCCTCCACCGGGTATCACCCGGGACCCCTTGATTACAAGGCAACGACGCTACCACTGCGCCATCGGGGAGTCCCTGTTGTATAGGGTTTCGTAACAGAACCGGAACCTTTTTTCTCGCACAATTTAAATTCGTACCAAGTTGCGAATTGTTTCATTTCAATACGGAACTTCGACCCTATTTAAACTGATCCAGAAAAAATGTTCGTTGACCGTATTTAAATTCATGAGGAAGTAAGGGTCCGAATTTAAATTCATCTGGAAAAAATATTCCTGGAAAGAATTGAAAACTTTCGGTAACACGTCTGACTACCATGCTAAAGCTCCCGGGTTCGATCCCCGGCCGATTCAAATCCAGGACCTTTTCTAACGTTGGAAACGGCCCCGGCGCCCACCCAGCGTCGAATAACATGGGTACCTGGGGGAAACCCTGGGGGGTAAATTCGGTCAGGTGCGTGATGCTGATCACTACACCCCCCAGTAACGACCGGATCAAGAAAGTGTTGGGCGTTACCCCCACACCCCCTATACGTCTGCATGGCGTGGTGCCATGCACAGGGGAGCACTTTACTTTTTTTTACAGATGAAAAGGTTCCTTACGGTCCAGAACCCATTTACGCTTGCTGATTTTCTTTCCTGAACGGGAATTGAATTTATTTAAAATTCCTGAACCTTTAACAACCCTGGCCCAACAAATGCAGACGCTGTGGCTGCTGCTTAGGCGGGAAAGGTTAATACACATACAAATAGAATTAATCCGAAGTTACAAGGGTCGTTCAAGGTTGACCAAGACTTTTATTTATAGACAGGAAATATACATACATAGAAGCACCAAACTATGTCAGTTTTTCAAATTATTCTCCCTGAACATCCAAACAACATTGCCATCGTTGTGGAAGTTCCTTGATGCCTTTGGCGTAGAAAGAAGTAGGTTGGTGAGTAACCACTGCAGGACAGCGTTCTTGAGTTCCTCATCTGTCTGGAAGCGCGTCCCGCCAAAATGCTCTTTAAGAGCCCCAAACAAGTGGATAACACTGGGGGCTACATCTGGGCTGTAAGGACTGTGGGGTAAAACCTCCCAGTGCAACTTGGTCAGTGTTGTTTGAGTCAAATGGGCCGTGTGTGCCCTGGCATTGTCATGGAGAAGAATGATATGTTTCGACAACATTCCAGGTCTTTTCTTCCGAACGACCCCACGTACAGCACCGTGAAGCAGTGTTGAGTAATACTGGGCATAAATTGTGGCACCCTTCTCCAAAAAATCCACATGGATAACTTGCTCAATGATGAACCGAAGGAATAATTATGCGAGAGACATGATGCAACCACACCTGTTAGAGGTCCGAACCTGGGACCTCTGGTTTCGTAGCGCGTTATGCTCATGCTTCGGGAGTGGAATCCTTTGAATGTTTAACTATAAAAGTAGGGTGAAAGAAAGCAACATTGTACTGTGCAAAATAGCAATGTTTATTTCCTCTAAAGAAAACTACAATTATTCAGTAAAATTAATTTTGAAGGACAAAGCCTGCAAAGTGTTTTTCCTTTCGGTGACGCGAGGTCATCACATCGAGTCCCATCTACTTTTGAGAGTGGCATTCGCTTACATTTTGATTTCAACTAGCTTCCCAATTGTCCTCACGATGTTGGGCCATCACAGTAATTTTGGAGTTCCTTCCAGGGATCAAACCTTAAACCTGTCGTACCAAAGACGATAGCGCAATAGTTTTAGCGCGCGGAATTTTGTTATTTCTATTGCCATCAAGTAATCAGTTTCGCACGCACAGAGAAGATTACTTTTAAGAAATAAAATGTGTGCATAAAATTTCATATATATCGTCATCATTCTCCAATGTATACAGTACGACGCTACAAAAGACTCGGGCATGTCTCATGGGATAGTGATTAACGGTGTCGCCTTGCACTAAAGAACGCCGGATTCGATTCTGGTATAAACAATATAGCTACATGGGATGCCTATCTTGAACTCATTACACAAACATTTCATTTTCTCACAGTTGTCATACTTGTACACCTGATTTCAACACACTCTTGTATCTAAACCCACGGAAGAGTGTTTGTCAATTTTCTTCGAGCAAATTTACAAATCTAAGGATTAACGACTAATGACATTGTTCTTGGTATCTCAAATCTGACATAAGAGAAAATACATGGATTTTTAGACTGTCTAGATGCCATTAAGTTAATGCGTTCATTGTGCATTTAGATTCCCGAATAATGGCCGTGGATTTCGCGAGTCTATATTCGGATCTACCCCCTCCCTAAAAAAATCGAAGGTAGCCTACAGGCCTGATTATGATCAATGATTATTTGGTGAGGAGAGGAGGGGGGGCTTGATGGCCAGCCTTGTTTAGGGAGGAGGGGCAGATCAATACAGTGTTCAGTAAAGCTAAGAAAAAAGTTTCAGTAGATACACTGTCGCAATTAAATATCTTATGGAGATTATAATATGGTTTGAGGGGACGCATGATATTAGTTGAGACTGACCTTGGGGGGGGGGGGCGATGGCCACCTCTATTTTCACCTATTGCCAACTTCCATGGCAAAGTGCGCACAACAGCATGCTATGGTGTTAGGGGTCCCAGGTTCGAATCCCAGCCTGATTAAGGGTGTTCTTGGTGTGTGTAAAAAATCAATTTCCAGAGTACTACTAGATATACTGTTCAAGTCACAACCCATTTTGACATATTCCACCTATTTTATTATAACATTACAAAGTCACACTATTCAAATAAGTACAGAATAGTGCAATTTTCTTCTTCAAATAATTAACTTTCACACAAACTACAAATATGAACTGCATTCCTATCTCTGCTTAACACATGTACACAGGAATGATGCATTCATTGCACCTCCCTATTCATAAAAGGTCCTGACAGTAGATACTGATAATCTTCAACCCATTCACATCAATGGATCATTCATGTTCCTATTGTGCATAGAAATATGGGGTAGTACCCAATTAAGCACCACCCTCTCATGCTCTCAAGTCAACTTTTCATGTTATACAATCATACCCAACACAAAATGTGTGCATTGAAAACAAATCATAACTTGTTATTTGATCTCAGAAGAGCCTGCTGAAAAGATAACTCTAACAACTAACTAACTCTCTAGCCTTCTTAAACTCGAAGGTTTATGGCTACAGCAAACTCAAGCCTTTTATCTGTCCCTATATTGGGCAAGATCAATCCAATTCTTTCTATCCATACCGATTTCCTCTCGGTCCATCTCAACGTTATCCCTCCATCTTCGTCTCGGCCTTCCTACAGGTCTCTTACCTCCCAACAAGAATTCAGTTTCTTTCCTCTCCCATTCGAGCCTGCCCACCTAAGTCTTCTTAATTTAATTATTCTAATAATATCTGGACAGGAATACAAATTGTGCAGAAACAATTGTGTTGTATTGTTTTATTGGAAAGATAACATCAACAAGAATTCAATTTATTTGTATTTTTATATGATGTTGCTTTTCTGGCACTTTTGGCTAATTGCAAGGATGAGTGATGACAGGCACTGTAATGTAAGCCGGGCTTACACTTCATTAGTTCTAGTAAAATGTATGTTATTATATGGCAAAAATTCGTAAACAACTTTAAAGTTCAAATCGGGTCGACACCAGTGTTCGAGATCATGTTTGTTAGATTGCAACACTTCAGCGCCAAGCGACACATGGGATCTCTCGCCTTCTGCTTCTGGAAAGCTTTAAACCTTCTGAATTTTGCCTTACAAATTTCTGACCGCGAACGAGCAATGCCTACCGTATCCGGATGGAGAAGAGCAAGGAATATAGGGAGAAGAGTGGCCAAAACCCTAGGTATGTAAACCTCCGGCCAGAGGCTTACAGCAGCGTTGCAAACCTCATGTTTAGAAAAAGTGTTGTTCATGGACGTAGCAGTATTTCTTTCCACGAGGGAGGATTAAGCATAGTAAATTTCCAGGGGTGGGGGTAAATTAGGTATATTTCCCCCATAATAAAGTTGTCTCCTCAAAATATACAAATTCAACATTTTTCTGAAACGCCCTTACAATAATTAACATAATTTGATGTGACTGAAATGAAATTATATGTGTGAAATATATTCTTTTATGGTTGACATTTCCCTTCTGGACATCCATGGTGTCGTTTAAACTCCGCAATAATGCTACATACAATAAATTGTTTTGTGATCTACATATTATTAATATTAATTTGTAACAAAACATAAATATAAATTCGAATGGTTCAAACAACGGGATGAGTTTGACATTATACGTGAAAAGTTTAAGAAAATGCAACTACCACGAACAGCGGCCCTCTTGTTTTATTTATATCCCCAACTTCCAAACGACTTTTTAAACTTGTGCGAGGTTTAGTACCATTATGATTGGGTTGGCTTCACTGGCTAACCGTGAATATGCGGCAGCGAGACGCAGGTCCTGCAAGAGGAGGGTTCTCCAGCGTTCAGCGTTGTCGGATATGAATGAATGGTTGTTGCCTGCAAAGGAAATTTGAGCTAATGGTGTTTCAAGGAGTTTTTTTTCCAGGAACAGGGAATTCTGAAGCAAAAAAAAAAAAAAAAAACTAACAGGTTTGAGAAACACCTAAAACTGGGCGAGAAACGGGAAAATTAGATAGCCTATACATTAATGTGCTAAACGATCGTTTCTGTTTTTCGCTTGTAGGAGAGCATAAACATTGTAAATATTAAGATATATGTTTTTCGTATTAAAAACACTAGTGTTTTTAATATGGAAACAAGGCTTAATTACATTACTGTTTTTCGTTTATATTTGAACTCAGCTGGTAGTAATTCAGCTCAAAAGTGCAATAACTTTTTCAGAAATTAAAATGTTTAATTAAAACTGAATATTGAACCAGTTTTACAAATCTCATGTCAAATGTGAACAAAATATTATTAATTACATTTAATTACATAGTCCGTGGTTTAAACACTCTTCGAACAACGTACGAAAAGCCTGTTTATAGTCTTTCAGGTGCTAGATTTTCTTTTACACTACCCTAAGAAAGCACTTACATCTCCTTTCACAGAAATTTCTGGATAAATCCATAGAATTAGCGAGCTTTAGTTTTATATTTTATATTGTCGTTCCTTTTTTTTTTACAAAATATAAGAGAATTTTAAGGCAAGAGAGGGAATTTATTTATGTCCGAAAGGGATGTTCCCCTCCGAGTCCGAAACATCACTGCTTTGAGCAGTGACCGCTTTTGGATGTGATTTTGTTTCCCCTTTCTTGTGTTGTGTGCGTGGTTAAAGTCTCGCAGTATTTCTTTGAGATTTCCATCCATTAAAAAGCGGGCTGTCGTGCCTCTGCTGTGGTGTGATAGTGAACAACAACAACTGCATTACGGAAGAAGACGAGTGTGATTGTACGGTGGGGTGGAGAACTTGTTGAAGATGCCGTTTTCCAGAAAGGATCTTGCTGCCAAGAAGATCTTGCGCATGTACGTAGATAGGCCCACCACTTCTCTAGCAGGCACGGTAACAGAAACATGGTACGATCTGACACTTGGTTATGCGGTTGTAAAAAGTATTCAGCACTTTTCTCTTTCTTTCTGTTTTCGTTTCTTTATTATCATTATTCTTCATTTTATCTAACTTTGCATTCTTTTATGGTTACGTTACTCATTATGATAGGAATAAAACTGATGTAATTATCAGTTGAAATGTAGGATGTGTACAGCCAAGCAAAGAAAACACCAGGCTCAGGGATTTATCCAGAATATTTAATCTGATGTAGTGTAACTTCGTTTTTTAAGGGGTGTAAGGTTAAATTTAGTGCCAAAATTAGGGTTTTGTGAAAAATTTCAGGGAAGTGTTCTGAAAAAATGAGGGGGAGGGGTCGATGTGTGTGGATAAATCAAACCCAGCCCAAAAATAAGCACAACGGGAAGTAACCTTCTAAGGCTTACACTGTTGGAAAGATTACGCTCTGCCACTGAGTGATGATTAGATTAAATTGATGAACAGATGCTTACAAACAACACCTACGCCCAGGCTGCAGCTAGAACCTGGGAAATTTGGTGATGAGATGAGAGTTGACCACCTAATGTGTTCAGCTATTGAATTGGCAACAAGAATTAAAAATAATAATTCTATTTCTACTTCTGACAGCAAATAGTACATATGTTCAGTGTGGTATTTAAGAAATTTCCAGAGGGGGAGAAATTCTACTGACTGTCTCGAGACAGCATGAGATAATGCTCTGTGTGTATATACCTTTGTCACCTCTAGAGGAGAGGGGTTGCAGGGGGAGGGGTATCTCCATTGAGCACAACATATTTTTTAATAATTGCAGCAAAATTGCTGATTTAAATTTGTATCTTAAGAAAAGAAAAGGCCACGTCCACTTCATGATCAGAACAGCTAAACAGGACTTTTTTAAATGAGATTTTGACACATGCCTCCAGAAATCTAGTGAGGACCTAACTTTTGGGAAACTGAATTGAACTTCGGCATAACTTTGGGCAAGGACAGAATCAAAAAGTTTTATACCCCATAAAAAATAGTGCCAAAGACTACTTTGCTAAATTACGGTTACATTTGCGAAATCATGAAAATTACTCATTAACTTGTTTCTCAGGAGCTTAACAGAAGTTCGATTAGCTTCTTAATTCTGAAAATTTGTTAGGTAGGCAAGTGCCTCCGTCAAGTTATGTTAATTAGTCCTCTTCAATGCAAGACAATAGCGATTACCACTACTAAATATGTTACATCATTGCATATGTAATTTCATGATCAATTGTTACAGAATTGATCAGGAGAATGAATTCAATATTGCAGCTCAGAGGTTATTACACTGGCACTTCCACCTAAGGTGGCATGGAGCAGTTCCAACATGCAAAATAATCATAAAATGGGTTAAGCAGTTTTGAACCACAGGCACTGTAACTCCAAAAACACCACCACAGGCACGTATCCAGGAATTCCTTTCGGGGGGGGGGCTCAACACCATTTTTTTAAGGGGTATAGTAAGGACCTCACAATTGTGTGTTTAAGACCAGAGGTGGCAATTGGGTTCCAAAACGGGGGGGGGGGGGATGCGGAGGGCGTTGCAAGGAAAGTTTACTTTCTCTTGGTAGCCAAGTCTTAACATTAAGAGGTCATAATGTTGAGGCAAAAAAAATAAAAAATGGGGAACAACTATCTCTTAAATCGTTGCCACTGTAAGGCTGTCATTTTAATCAGAACGTGAAATCGGAACATTTTTTACCACTCGACTCCTCTGTTTCCATGCATTAATATTGTGTGCCGGAACCATCTCAGTATGTGTGTTTGTCCATTTCTTCTCATCAGGCATAAAAACATCTATGGTATCTTTGAGTGTTTTTACGAAGCTGTTACACATGCACGGGATGGACAATCCCCTCGACAACGCGAGCATAGACGCGAGATTCAAATTGTGGGTTGCGAACTGGACGCAGACAGCTCTCGAATATTTCTCTCTGATTCGAACCTGAACACCACTAACGTGTCTTGTCCTCCCATTTTTTCAGCTCTTATAAAAGCCGAAACCCACCAAATTGTTCAGATTCAGGCCTTAGCACTCACAAGTGTTCAAAAATGCCTGTCACAGCTTCCGCTGTCTTGTTATATATCGGCACGAAACAAAGGAAGTCTTCTCGAATACAGGTGGATCACGAAACAATTAATGCACAGTGAAAAACCCTTCCGTTCCCAACACATCTAATGTTTCGTCTCCCAGTATGATCAAATGCTTACTCATTTACCTCCAGTGACGTGCCCAAGGGAGGGTTGGTGAGGTAATAACCCCATTTGACCCAGTATTTTTTTATTTTTTTTTTTTTAAAAAAAAGGAACCTCAAAGACAGGGAAAAATGGCAAAATCAGGACTGACAACCAAAAATAGTATGCGTAACCCCTCTCCCTTCCGAAAATCCTGGGCACGCCTCTCTTTATCTCTGACACATTTTTTAAAATGAACTCACCAGAAGTTTTTATCATCGTTTTGGAGATGCGTTCTTCCTGCAGGTTTGAATATGATCCTTTAGGGTGCTGTCGTCTGCCTGCCTTCACACCTAACCTTAACAAGGCCCTAATTTACCATCCTTGTGACTTGGATTTTCAAGACTTAGGAAGTTTTCAGACCGAAGGGACACGCGATACATGTTGATTGGAATGGGCCAATCAACAGCAACGTTTCACACCGTAGCGACACAAAAGGCCGCACAAACCTAATCTTCAGGCGACACGGTGTGAAATCTCCCTTATTAGGCCACTGTCATTGTCACCTCGAAGTAGTAGCTCTTGTTGACCACAGAAAAAAATTATCCTCAACCGGTGATAATGCTCCTCAGTTTTCTTCTCTCTCCTATATTTTCTGTGCTTGTTCACTATACAGGCAACACCTTACGATTTGATATACACAGGACATGTACTATGTAGACATTTTAACGAAAAATCGGTTGAAATCAAGGATGACTAGGTGGCTCAGTTGGTAGAGCCCTGATTTGGATCCTGGTAGAGCCTGCAATTTTCACCTAAAATGTCTACATATGCAACATATTCCTGCTTTCTCTTCTCTTCATTCATAAAATTTCCGGCTGTCTCTTTATGATAGTTAAGTGTTTGAATGTGTTTCGAACCCAGTAGGCTTAAACAAAAGTATTTTTTTATATCATGAAATTCTCAGACTGCATATACGAAATTTAGTTCTGGCAAAACTAAATCATCACTCAAAACTTTTATTTTCAGTTGATCGATGCAGTTTATTTCTGTTTTAATATCCGGTACTGATGAAATATTCACTTGAGAGAAGAGAGAGAAGAGAGAGAAGAGAGAGAGAGAGAGAGAGAGAGAGAGAGAGAGAGAGAGAGAGAGAGAGAGAGAGGGGCATTGATCTCTTCGGCCCTCGAACCGAACTAGCACCACACTGAGGCCCGGAAGTTCTGCTGTCGTCAATGTCTTCATTTTCGAATCACTATATCTCATAAAGCAATCAGAGGACGCTGACTGATCTGATCACCAATCGACTGTATGAATTGTCACACTTACCTCTGAAATCTAATTAACCGATTCTTTGTACAGATCAATCGAAAAATTGAATCCGCGTATTTATATCCTCATTATATTGTAGAACGTTCCGCAGATAAAACGATTCGTTAATATTGCCAGTAGTTGACTCCTTCTCTCATTCAAGAACGTACCCTCTCCCGCCTTCCAGAGATTAGAAATTAAAACGAATTGCCCTACGTGTGGCGCTACCTTTGTTGTGCAGCTTCCAAATGCTGACAAGTCTCTACATAGTCCTGAAGTGCGCTGAGACAACACCGAAAGCGCAAGAAAAGTGTACGTGCAATATTATCAACAACAGGGTTATAGAACATTCTCCGTCTTGCCTCGATACTTGTCTATCTCCTTAAATCATCGTCACATTATTCAAAAAGCCAAAAACCTAATTTTATCTAGTGTAAAATAAAAAAAATCCTGGGGGGGGCTCGAGCCACCTCAACCCCAGCTTGGATACGTGCTATTAACAATAACAGGGTTATAGAACATTCTCCATCTTGTCTCGATAATTATTTCTCCCAAATTATCATGACATTATTCAAGAAGCCAAAATCCTAATTTTATCTAGTGTAAACAGAAAAAAATCCTGAAGGGGGCTCAAGCCTCCTGATTCCCACCTTGGCTACGTGCTATTAATAATAACAGGGGTATAAAACATGCTCCGTATTGCCTCGATAATTATCTCTCTCCTTACATTATTTTCACATTATTTAAGAAGCCAAAAACCTAATTTTATCTAACGTAAACTGAAACATTTCCTGGGGAGAGGGTCGAGCACCCCGTGCCCCATCTTGGATACGTGCTTTTATCAATAACAGGGTTACGGAACATTCTCCGTCTTGCCTCGATAATTATTTCTTTCCTTAAATCATTGTCACATTATTTTATTTCACACCACAAGAAACAAAAAACCTCATTTTATCTAGTGTAAACCTAAAACTTTCGGGGGGGCTCGAGCCCCCTAAGCCCCCCCTCTGGATACGTGCCTGCACCACCAGGTGCTGAACGTATGGTGAGAACACGAGAGAATGTGGAGAGAGTGAGAGCAGCATTTGTCCGCAGTCTCCGACATTCTGTTCGGCGCCACTCATTAACATTACGTTTCATGAACAAATGTGTGACAGTGTGGTTCACAATATGCAAGCGTAACATTATTGATCCCTATTTTTTTGAAGAGGAGGGTGTAGCGATAACAGTAAATTCCAATAGTTACACACACATAATCCAAACTTTTTTTTTTCTGTCAGAACTATAGATGTTGAACTTGGAACAAGATGTGTGGTTCAAACAACATGCGGCTACAGCCCAAACTCCCAGATATTCCATGAACATTCTACAGGGATTGTTTCCTGGTTATTTGATTTGTAGGTTGGAGATGTGCCTTGGCCTCCCCGATCTCCCAACCTAAGAGTGACTTCTTTCTGTGGGGGTATTTAAAGGAGCGAGTTTACGTCGACAAACCTCGTTCATTAGACGAACTGAAGCCAGCTATTCGTAGGGAGGTGCAGCAGATCACTCAGGAGACATTGGAACACATGTGAGGCAGCTTCACCTCTCCACTGGAACTGCATTATGGAAGATGGATATCACCTTCCATATGTGATTTTGTCTACGTAACACAAATGGCATTACTTCCCACACCTATTCAAACCCAGGAATAAATTTGGTATCACATTAACTGTATACTGTTAATTCAAAAATGAGTACACTTCCCTGTGTCACCCTGTATATGTTGCTACGTATTAGTGATACTAGTGATATTGCCATACCCTCTTGTTATTGGCAGAAGCCAATGTCTATTTGGTAGTATGTCATCGTTATATATAGGGACAGTAACGTTATGATGGCTTGCTGGACAGTAACTCTATGATAGGTGGCTTGCTTGCTTGGTAGGTCAAGCACATAACATACACAGTACCAATGTGATTTATTCCCATGAATAGTAGCAGCAAGTAAAACTCACATGTCACATATAGCACACAAATGTCCAGGAGAGCCAATGTTTGAGCCAAAGTTCTGGATATTCATATGTCCATCCATAGGATATCCAGGAAGAATATGTTCTGGTCTTTCCGTGGACCATTTTTGGATATGTTTTGAATATTCTGTGGCAACTTTGTTAATGCTTGATTGATTAATTTGGTTATTTTATTTAGCTTCCTGCCACGTTTGGCTAATCGCAAAGAACACCCCTGCCTAGGCTGGATTCGAACCTGGGGCCTCCAGCATTGTACGTAGTTGGCTGTGCCAATCACTCTGCCATGGAGGTTGGCAACTTCCTCAATGCAAACTGGCATAGGCATGTTTTGGACATCAGTGTAAGTTGATTATATTCTAGATCTTGTTATTGTTTGTCCTGGAAGCACATTTCCTTGCTTTTCTGGTGAAATTTTCATTTTGTGATCAAAATCACTTTCGTTCGTGTCAGCACTTTTAACCCTTAGATGCCGAGGCTGATTTTCCAGGTATTTGCACTAACACTGAGCTTGTTTTCAGAGGGAAATTTGAAATTCTGCATGCTTCCAAATAAAATTTTATAATCCTGATGGGAAAAAAATTCCGTAATCAGTTAGAAGAAGAAGAAAAAAGAGAAAATAACTATCTTTTTACACAAAATTTGAAATTCATCGGACCCCCAAGCAGATTACGCCAGGACGTGAATCTCCAAAAGGTACCTGCATAATGCCTGGTATATTTGCCATTGATGTGGAAAAATTTACACACTTATTGCTAATACTTTAGGAGAAAAAAATTCAATACACTAATGCTGAGCAGGTTTTCAGCGGAAAATTTGAAATTCTCTATGCTTCTTAATGAAATTTTATATTTACTAATTCTTAATTACATGCCTCTAGACTCATGCAGAACTCAAAACATGTATATCCGAATATTATCCGAGACACAGTATCTCCAAAAAGTCAAATACTATGAGAAAAAGCTCCTTGTGACAATATGTCGCAAGCTGGCATTGGCGCAAATACCTGCTGTGACAATATGTCACAACCCGGCATTTAAGGGTTAAACGGCTACCCTTTACTGCTATCGCACTACTCGCCTTGCAGAAAAAGCCTTATAATTGCACTCACATGTGTTAAATTACTTCATAGAAATCCACCATACGCTTCTTGAAACTATTAAGCAGAATCACAAGAACGTACGAAAATATTAACACATTTCTTCATTTCTCAGACGAAATCTTATGCTTTTCATATCAACTAAGTCATTGTTGCTTAATCAAGATGATAAGGACAGCAAACAGGCAGAAACTGTAATCTGCATACTCTTTGTTACACCACAACAACGGAAAGTGACAATGACCCATGAAAGTAAGTGAATGTTTATAAGCTAGCAGTATTATACAACAGTATACAGCGTGAGCACAAAAATACTCCTTGGTTTTGAAAGGGGATAACTTTAATACCAAAAGTAGTATTCTACAGAAATGTTCACAGTAGTTGTAAAAACTCATCACGTTTTAGTGGTGTTCATTGGAATTACAAATGCTCAATGTGCGCGCCACCTGTTACGCGGGAAACATCAAGACGATAATCCAGCTCCAACCACACCTTCTCAAGCGTATCCGGTGTAATGAAGTTGACAGCTGTACTGATGCGTTCCTGAAGATGATTCAAGGTTGTGGGTAGTGGAGGTACTTAGACCTGGTCCTTCACGAACCCCCAAAGGAAAAAGTCACAAACTGCCATGTCCGGTGATCGTGGGGGCCACTTGCATAGATTTTGATCATTGGGTCCAGCTCGTCCTATCCAACGGTGTGGGAGGTTGTCATTCAGAAAGCTGCGTACAGATTGATGCCAGTGTGGGGGCGCTCCATCTTGTTGTAGAATGTAGTCACCTCTCTCTGCAGCAAGTTGAGGAATTAACCAGTCACGGAGCATTGTTAAGTAGCTTTCACCTATGATTGTTGGCCCCTCAAAGAAGAACGGACCGTACACTCGACGCTCTGACACTGCACAAGAAACATTCACCTTGGGTGAGTCACGTTCGGCACGCGGATGCTCACTTCCCCAGATCCTAACATTATGACTGTTCACTTTTCCACTCAAGTGGAAGGTCGCCTCATCACTAAAAATGATCTTTGTCAGAACGGTTTCATCGTCCTCCATTAAAGTGTGGATAGTCTCGCAAAACTCACGTCGCTTTACCTTGTATTGTGGATATAACTTTTGAACCAATTGCAGCCGGTACGGGCGAAAACGCAAACGTTTCCGTAAAATCTTGCTTACGGTAGTTTGTGGCACCTGCAACTGCCTGCTGGCTTGACGTGTTGATTTTCTGGGACTGCGTACAAAGGCTTCTCGCACACGCTCCACAATTTCCTCAGAGATGGACGGTCGGCCAGAATGTTCTTTTCTTTTATCACAAATGCATCCTCTCTCAACAAATGTTTTATGCCACTGCAGAATGGATTTGTGTGTAGGTGGATCAACATTAAACTTCCGTTTAAATGCACGCTGCACTCACACAACACTGCTTGTTTTGGCAAATTGTAACACGCACCAGCTTCTTTGCTGTGGAGTGAACGCCATTTTCTATGTTACTGCCCTCTAGCTACCGAATTCACAACTAGCGATTCTGAAAAGAAAGATATTAAAATATTTTGAGTTAACTGAGCTTTGGATATCAATTTTATCAAAATATTCAAGTAACTATTAATTTTATGACATCTTGAAACCAGGGAGTGTTTTTGTGCTCACGCTGTATATAAAAACAGAAGGTTTGGGATGTTGTTTTCTAAAGAAAAAGCACTCTGAACCTCCTCAAATTTCTCTTTTCATGAAAAATGGAAGGCATTGCTTTGAACGTCAATGTTTTTTCTAGAGGAAGGGAATTTATTTTCAGGATCTCAAAATTGCACAGTATTTATTTCTCATGGCCTACTTCAACATAAAAAAAGTGTTAACAAAATACAGTAGTATAATTTTCTGTAACGTGTGTCTGAATATTTACACTCTACTATGACCACTTTCTTGGAGTGTAAGCTATCTAGAAGGGGGCAAAGGGGGAGTATGGCCTTCTCTGGAAAACACTTGGGGTTGTATGCCAAGTGTGTGCACGTTGGGTTCCTCATCAACTGAGTCGCGATAATCGACTGATGAGAATGGGCTGCAGCCTTGAAGGTTTAATGCGATACCAGCAAACAGTCTCCTGTGAAGAAGTTCAAGACGGATCGATCAGCTGGGAAGGTGCTTGTGACCGTTTTCTGGGATGCTAAGGGCGACATAAGCAACCAGGTTTCCTGTCAGCTGGTGTCATTCTTCTTGACGATAACGCTCGCCCTCACTCAGCAGTGCAAACACAACACAAATGACGGTTTTCTTGAACATGTTCATCCACCTTCGCTGCCCCACCCTCCATACAACCCCAAGTGTTTTCCATCTTTTTCCTGTGTTAAAGTCTGAAATGCAAGGTTACCGTTTCGAAACAGATGACGAAGTGAAGTGAAATGTGAGAATAGTGCTCAATAGCCAGAGCCCTGATTTTCTTGCAAAGGGTGTGGACAAATTGGGTGAAACAAATGCCTGAATCTCTATGGGGATTATGTGGAGAAGTGAGGAAGGACCCTCCTACACATGTATGTATAGTTTTCTAATGTATCTTAAAAATATTTTTTCTTTACAGCATACGGAAACTTATATATTGAACGACCCACGTAGCATCTTGGCTGACGTGAAGAGGACGTAATATTGTTATTCGGGAATACTTTAGTTTAGATTTCATGCGACCATCGGTGGATTATTGAGATTGGTGATGTCGCCGGATCTAGACGATGAAAACTAAGAATAAATTGCCATCACTTTAAAGATAACGGTAATAACAGCGCCCCTTCACCCACACCCCAATCTAGATAGTTGAAAGTTTTGACTCCGTTTACGGTGAAATTTAGCTCTTTTATGTGCATCAGGTTTGGCAACACTGCCAGGATGGCCGTAAGAGGCAATGAGAAATACATTGCTCTTATGGAAGTATTATTTTATTTGTTCTCTTGGGAATATCAAACTTCCGATGGCATAGAAAAATATATCAACGGAAAAAGGACAGACTGAAGTAGTAATTGCCAGGTGGAAATGTCGAAACTTCCACTTGATTAGCCGTAACTTTAAGTTGAAGTTGATTCCCTATAAGGAATACATGGGTTTCTGAAAATTCTTATTCATCATGTTTTTCAAACATCGTATCTAGTTAATAATCAACTTTAAAAAACACATTCACTTGGAATATGTGGAGAAATTCATACTCTATTGAACACCAGCTTTTTCCCTCAGTAGCATTGCCCATTCGGACGATATTGAAACAAATACACAACTGGTGTGAAATTGTCCCCCATCCCCTTAAGAAGAAAATGTCTACATATGCATTGCAGTTGTCTGGTAACACGTGTATTGAGGAGGTCAATGAACCATTCAGGTTCTTCAAGGAGCATTTGCAATATTATATTGGACCGGCAGAATAATGGTTAAAGGTATCAGTACTTTATCGGTATCAGCCAAAATTTCATACTGGTCTATGCTACTATTATTATTATTAGAGATGGGACAGATTAACAAGTACTCTATTGTTTTGGCTGACTAGTGTTGCCCACGAGACGAGACGGGACAGGCTTTTAAAAATTCGAGACGAGACGAGATTGATCATGTGTCCCGAGACAAACGAATATTTTCGAGACGAGACAGCATTTCCACGAGACGAGACAGGCCAAAGTCTCGTCTCGTGGGCAACACTATGGCTGACATATGTGTAAGGCCTCTGTGTGTAAATAAGACTTATTTTTAGAAGAGTAAAAACATAAAATACAAACTGTCTGTTCTTCCGCAATATAGTATTTGAATGAAAATAAAATAAAAAATATTACTATTTATATTTGACAATATTGACCCCAACAATATAAAAACTTAAACTAAAACAGTTCTAATTATTAGATGTATGCAATAATGAAATATGGCAACACAAACTAGCACAAACAATAAAAACACAGCATGCATATCTAAATATGGTCAAAGGTTATGAACACAGAAAGTAAATAGAAGACATGGAACTCAGGGTTAACCTACCACATTAAATATGAACACATAATAATTAGGGCTGAGCCGATACCAATGCCGATGTATCGGTATCGGCCGATACTAGTGGTATCAGTATCAGAAAGTATCGGTTGGAATTCATCTATCAATACCTGCTGATACGTTTCGGCATATTGGTATTTCACAGGGTCCGCAAAAATGCCACACGTTTTCGCGGAGTCTAATTATCTTGCATATCATGCAAAATTCGAACTTTATTTTTATTTTGAACAAATTATGAAAGAAGAACTGTATTTCTGATTACATGACATCTATTTTTAATATTCTGATGTAATTCTTGAATATTCTAAAGGAAATTTATTGGTAAATTCATGCACATAATTGGAGAAGATTATTTACACACTGATATTGATCAATATCTTGAACTGATTTTGATTTTTGTAACTTTCAAGTATCGGTATCAGTGGGAATCGGTAAGAGTATCGGTATCGGTTCAAAGTGGTATCGGCTCAGCCCTAATAATAATAACTGGCAACATAAATAAAATAACACAAGAGTTGAAATTTATATGAATATTGAGTGTTGAATTCAATAAACATTAACAATACTACATACTATTAAGAACACACAAATCACACTGATATAAAACATGCACTTAAAAACAATGAAAGCATTCTGAACATGTGTATGGAAATTGTGAGTATATAATAGAATGCAATTAAAATAACACAGCACTGAGATATTTACCTGGAATCCAGTTATGACATTGTTTCATCTGCCCTATAATATGATAAATACATGTTACACAGGTTATTCCTAAAAAGAAACTGACAAATTACTGAGTAGCAAATTGTCAACACTAAAAAAATCATGCAATTATTAAAAACAGGAGCATCAAAACCAAAACATTTATAATGTAATATACCATAATCCAATTAAAAAAATTAAACAGAAGAAAATAATTATTAGTTACAGCACTGTGAATAAAGAGACAAACAGAATTAAGACATTGTAATCAAACAATACATAGTTAAGTTTACTGCTTAGCTAAACTTACATTCTAACAAGACACATTGTGGAGTGGGGTTGCTAGCCCCACTCTTTGGTATCCCTCTCGGTCCGGCTCGTCACCTTTGACCTTTCCAGCATGGGTGACCCTGCTGGGAGTTTTACCTCCCGCTGGGATAGGCCAAAGGTTCAGCTCGCAAGCCCCCTTACCCGGCTGTTGCCTTCATCACGGTGGAGATACCAAAAGGTTTTTTTTTTAATGTTTTACTTTGAATTTTTCATCTGTACAAAGGGGTGGCCGAAACGTACTATTGGTTATGTGTGAGGTAAAAACAATATACAGGAACTACTGTAAACATTACTAAAAAAAACAGGAACCCTGGGTTGATACTTGCGGTGTTGTCCAGCAGTCTTCCTGATGTTATCCTCTTCTTGTCTTCATTACTTTGGATGAAACACCGCATTGGGATTGGATTGTTGTGCTCTCCAGCGATGGTAGTCTTCTTTCCGTGATGCTTGTATAGCCAGCTGGAAATTGTGGTGTATCTTTTAAAGATGGTACTTCTTAGTAAATGTTTTCATGGCTGGAGACTGGAGATTGGTCCTGCTTCTCAATGTTGTACTGTGCTGATGGAAGAGAACAACTGGAAACCTTGGGATGGTGTTCTGCTCACTGCTGAATGGTTCAGGAAGTCCATGGATGTTAAAATGCAGCTAAATGGAGTAGCTGCATCCCACGTTTGTCAGAGGTGAAGAGTGCACACAATTCTGGGAATCCCCCCATGCAAGCCATCAATCAGGGGGATGAATGGTGACTAGGTAGGGAGGGAGAGAAAATCTTTTGATATTAACCTGATCGAGTGGTTTGGTGAAGGAATTTATCACTGTAAAGCTGTAAAGTGATAATTTCACCCCAATAAGCCCACCACGAACAGAAGAACGAATGAGGTTGAAAATAGGCAATGGAAACTGTATTGATTATCCTGATCGGGTGGTTAGTTGAAGGAATTTATCACTGTAAAGCTGTAAAGTGATAATCAGCCCACCTCGAACAGAGATATGAGTGATGTGAAAAATGTAGTCGAAAATTGAAATGAAGGGAGGGATTCCCAGAATACCTCTTCCTTGGAACTGGAATACCTTGGGATGGTGTTCTTCCCACTGCTGAATGATTCAGGAAGTGCATGGATGTTAAAATGCAGCTAGCTGGAGTTGCTGCATCCCACGTTTGTCAGAAGTTTAAAAGTGAAGAGTGCACACAATTCTTGGAATTCCCCATGCAACCATCAGTCAGGGGGATGAATGGTGACTAGGTAGGGAAGGAGAGAAAATCTATTGATATTATCCTGATCAAGTGGTTTGGTGAAGGAATTTATCACTGTAAAGTGATAATTTCACTCCAATAAGCCCATCTCGAACAGAGATATGAGTGATGTGAAAAATGCAGTCGAAAGGTGAAATGAATGGGGGGGGGGGGTCCCAGAATACCTCATCCTTGAATCCTCCAATGCCTCCTACCTCCAAATCCTCCATGAAAATAGTTCCACTGTAACTCTGACAATGTATGGATATTTGTGGGTGGTCCAGATAAGCTATTGATGGGTGAAGATGTTATGAAGCCTAAGTTGGACAATGATAGGAAAATAAGGCTAAGGTGCCATTCGGAAGGAGTGGGTGCTTCTGGTTACACCAGGCACTGCCACCCTAGCTAACATGTTTGAGCTATGAAGCTGCCTGACCTGTGAAAAAACACAGAAAAATTGCAAATACATTGAAGTAGTACTAATAATGAGAGAACGTTTCTTATTAATATATCACAAAATACATATTTCTATCAACATTAGAGCAATCTACTGTCATTAGAGAACCTGAACTTTTTAAGCAAAGATCACCGGCCCCCTGTGGAGAAGTGGTTATCACATCACGCTACGATGCCAGGGGTCCCAGGTTCGAATCCTGGCCTGGGCATGGATGTTTGTGAGTCTCCATTCATCAATTTCATCATATTCTGTATCACCAACATTAACATCAATAAAAATAATGATAAATTAAACATAAACATGCACAAATGAAAGATGTCCACGTTATTTATAATTACTTCACGTACCTCGGCCTCTTTTCCTTAGAACGCGTCTTATCCACCTCCACATCCTTGAAACTCTGCCTGGACTCTTCTGGACTGTGGTCCTAAATAGAGAAAAAAATATATATATTGCAGAGTGGGATGACAATATTTTTGCTTACTGCTAAATAAAACATTTACAATCATTTTTCAGCCTTATCAAGTGAGTCTGTCACTGCCAGGCTCCTGGTGTGTGCTACTGTCATACATTTTAACATGATATAGTCAGCATCAAATTTATTTATCAGAAGCTTGGTGATATCCAAGCTGAATCAAAATCACAGACTTGCCTTGACTATATCTTACAATTAGTTTCCTGTTGGTACGTAACTCATTTGTATATTACTGTCTTTTTAGTTACATGCAATTTTCCCATTGAAGGAAGAATAAAATTGCCTTATTTTGTTTTGCATATGGAATAATTGATATGTAGGGACACACATTTATGGTAAATAAAACTTACGAGAGTTGTAAAAAAATTATAATGGTGGTATTCACCAGTGGTAATAAAAAAAAGTTTTTGACACACGCTTTTGCATGGTAAGGAAATAACGTATAAAAAAGCTACAAATTAAGTTTTTAAATCAGCACCTGCTTGTGCCTTATCGATAGGGCTACATATTTATGATGAATACAGGATCAAGATTTTGGTTCCAAAATTGGGCACATTTTGCGGTCAAAAGTGGTATATGAACTAATATTTCAGTGTTAAAATGGTGAATATAACCATAAATTTCATTTTAAAAAACTGCACTTATTGCAAAATAAACATTTCCCTTCTAATAGCACATTTCTGTAGTTAGCAGAGTATTAAGTTTATTCCTGTGTAAAGGAGCCAATTTTTGCTTCTCAAATATTTACTGCAGAATTAATCAATTTTCCATGAATTACATAAATTGCAGGATAATTCAGACTTCAGAAAGTGCCGTGTATGTAAATAAACCCTAATTTTCATGCTTAAGAGTTTATTTCGCATCATTTCGTGACAAAATATGGCAGGAAAATGCACTTCACACCTTGCAGAAACATGAAAAGTGAATATTGCAGCATGTTATTTTACATTTCTTGTTTCTGTCAAAAACAAAATATGCATGCCCCTATTGATATGATTTTTCTGTATGGCTTTGTCATCTACGAAAGTTTCACATTGTATGATCTTTTTTAATTATATACAAAAAAAGAGGGGGGAACAGAGAGAGAAAATAAGAATAAATTTCATGTACTAGGAGATCCTAGAAATGCAACTAAAATGTCCAAAGATTTAACATGTGCTATCATTTTGTACTGTGTAGAGAGAGAAAATAAAGTTTCCTAGTATGAAAGTTAGAAGTGAATAGAGAGGAAGAAAGATACATTCCTGGATTTAAAAATGTTTTCCTTACTTTTTTTGAACATTCACATATCTTCATGGTCCAAACACAGAAAAATGCTACAAAATTTTCCCACATTTTACATTATTTTCACATTTGTCCCATGAAAAACAGAAAGAAAAAAGATTTCCACCCAGCCACTATCCAGTAAACAGTTAAATACTGGTGAAAGCACATTTTTATCCAATGCCTGTTACAATCTTTCTCGCCGACTAGCTACACTGAAATTACAATGCCATTCTTTATCTCCACTGAGCATGTAGCCAGGCTACAAACTATATTATATTGTAAGATTTTACTGTTTCCTTCAATTTGAATAAACATAGTATTTTCTTCCATTTTCGTTGTGCAATCTAAGATAAATTCTACAACATTCTAATTTTACTTTTTAAAAATGTATTTACATTAAAAAAGAAAAAAGGCAATTCACTTGTCGATTGATGTGCATATTACTTGAGACATTCCTCACTTGCAAGTGAGTTGTCTTTCCCTCACCAGATGGCTCTGTCTGTTCTGAGGTACAGCAGTCACAGTTTGTTTTAAAAAAAAAGCATTGGCAGAAGTAAAGGAAAAACACTAACTATCATGTTCTGGTATCGATTCGAGAACCAAGAGGATGTCATGCAGAATCAGATAGCAAACTGGAGCCATTTCAAAACAGAACTTCCAGACATGTTCCCAGAGAACTTGTTTTACAGCAGATTAAAGTTAAAACCTATAAAAGGAAAGCTATGTACTACCCCCAATATAAGGTTAGGTTTTTCTATGAACCAATATTACACAAGCATAGAAACTTATCTTATGTTACCACAGAAGAACCAAATACGTTTAAGGGCAAGGTATGATAAGCACATAAATATGTTCTTCTTAAAGGTTCGCATAACCACTATTTGAAGATACAAAATAATCTAACGCAGTTATTTTTAGTGGTTTTTATTTTATTTTATCTGCATACTTTCGTTCTGAGGTTCTGTTGTTGTATGTATATTTTGGTGTAGTTTAAAAAAGTTTTGTGAAACCAGAACAAAACGTCGCAGATAAAAAAAATGAAAACCACTTCAAATCTAAGCACATAAATGTAAAGATTTTAGATAAGCTTAACTTATACCACATGCCATCATTTCACTAAGTAGCAGAACTTAAAAAAGACCTTAGGCTGGAATTAACTGATTATAATCAAAACATAAAAATTAAGCATCTTACTTACGATGACTCTTTAGGGTCAAGCGCTGTTATTTCCAGTAGCCTCCTCAGTCGCAATTCATCTTCTTCATCTTCTGGTGATGCTACGAAGGCTGCCTGCAGGCTCTCCTGAACAACCTGGAAAATAAGAGCTCAATCACTTCTTGGAATCTTCAAGCGATTTTTAAAGCTGGCTTTATACATATATGCAAAGTGAGCGACCTTACCTAACCTACATGTAAATGGAAGTATAAAAGGCTTACAGGTACAGAAACCATTATATTGAGAACTTAACTACTTAATTCAAATACAAGATACTCATCTTCAATTTTCTTTTTTAAAAAAAGCCACTGAAATCTAATCTATTCAAAAACTACATAAAAAATTTGTATTGTTTCAACATGTAAAAGAAAAAAGAAAGAAAATATGTCTCTTGCAACCTTTGTCTTCCACGTTTGATGTTGTCTTCGTCTCTCTATCTCATCAATCTCCAGCATCTCACACTCCCGCACTTTCGATGTTATTGACGACCTTATGTCAATAATTAAGTTAAATGCCCTACTAAGAGAATGGAGCATCCATAGCTTTGCATCCCAAAATATGTAATAACATCTCCGAAGATCTTCAATCAGAGATGCCCGGAGGCTCTCGAAGTTGGTCTGAATGTTGGTGACCACTGCCTTTCTCATGTACAACGAGAGCCTCCCATCCAGGTCAGAACACAGGTCGCACTGAAGGATTTCCAAGTAGTCAATCACTGCACGGACAAAGTTGATCGCGTCTTTCAACTGAAACACAATATACATTATTTGCATTACAACAATTTTCCCTCATAACTTCTACCCCTAACTTAATATCTAATTTCAACAAGACACTTGCATCTAAAGATTGATTTGTTAATCTCACTCCACTTTATGCACAGATAGGCTAATCAGGGCTGTACCTACAGTTTAGATTCTTATCCGAATCATTGTGAAATATGCCTCTAACAGGTATCGAACCCAGGACCCCTGATTCCAAAGCGACTTTGTTACCAGTGTGCCATCCGGGATACCCTTCATCTAGAGAGATAAATTTGTTTGGATGCTAATCATAAAAGTTCCATATTCCCTCTGTGCGTATAAATCACACGCAATTCATATATACATATATCAAAGCAGTAAAATTATTGGTAATCTTAACAATAAACTTATTCACCAATATGTCTATATCAGCTAACGCCAGTAGATTCCTGATTAATATACTCCCTCCTTACTTTATACCAGTGGCGTGGCGTGGATTTTTAAAAGTGTTACCGGTTATCAGTAGGACATTTAAGGGAGACTTGGGCGCCTCCCCACCTCATGCCCCCATCCCCCAATGTCTTTCAAGTAGTTCATATAATATTAATCTGGTACGTATGCAATTCAATACTAGATTTTGGTAAAGTTATTAATCAGGAAAAAAAAATGTTGACATAAGGACTAAAGTGAAATCGCAAACATTGGTTGTTGACACAATAATACGTAATTTGATACTTACAGAAACATCGAAGGCTACTTATAGAGCAAATCAATCCGACTTTGAAAATAGTTATATGATGCTGGGATCCCGGGTTCGAAACCTATCTTGGGCATGGGCGTTTGTGATGTCTATTCCTCAATTTAATCATATCATCACTCATTCCCATCTTCGCAAATTAGCCAAAAGTGGCACAAGCAAAGCAAAATCAATCAAATCAAATCAAAAAACTTCTATGATGCTGTCATAAAGCGAAGTTTTTCATTTGAATTTGAATTTTTGGGTGCGTCATGGTCATGGTCCACGTTATCCACATCTGAATTCGACATGTTTTTTTTTTCACCCGAAAATAGAGTACATGGCTAACAAAAGAGTTTCGACAACTGCACACATCCACATAACCACGGATAGTCGTTATACCACGAAACATTGAAATGTAGGTCATATCCAGCAGACGACTTGGTTTTTAAATCGTTCAAAATAGGCTTTGGCCTTCCTTTCGCCACAATTTCGATTTTTTCTGCAAAATAACGAACCGAAAGATTGCTTCAAAATATCTTCTATCGCACGATTACACACACTGTCCAGATAGGATGAACCCGCCACCTCGGAACTCGGAGCAAGCTTCATTAATTAATTGACAATGCCCGAAAACAACATAAAGACGAAAGACACCAGTCAGAAAACTCTCACTGCACAGTCCCTCCCACAAACCGTTGTTTACTTTTGTAACACGTGAAGCACCCTCCTTGCCCCCTCCCCTCTCAGCATCGGCCCTTCCCCAATATTTCCTTCCGAACCTGCAAGAAGTCCAGTTCTACTAATGTTGCCATCTTAGTTCTTTTGAAACCAGATTTGCCCAAATCGCGAAACTTTTCGTTTCAAATAAGACGTATGTAGAGTAGATGTAGTCTTCATCTGTTTCCTAACTACTCCCATTCCCATGTTTCGCTAAATCCACTGAAATCTCATTTCTGACACCACTACTATTTCATATATTTTACGTCCTTTGCTACCTTTAAGGCTTTCGCTTTATAGGATAATCGTGACGATGAGGATGCATGGTGAATTATTGAAATAAAATTATTATTTCTTTGTGTATGTAATTATTAATTTTTATAATTATGTAAGTAAAATAATAACAACGAACATTGAAATAACCATTTCTTGCTGAGGATTCGAACCTGCGACACCTGACACTTCAGAGTGTGCTAAGATAACAATCTGGAAATTATGCTTGTAAGTATTGTTTTCACCCAAAAACAGTTCTACCACCTCAAAAACATTGCTTCAATCCGAAATTATTGCATTCCTGCGACAACGTATGTCAATCTCAATCAGTATTATCAACAATTATCACAAATTCCTGTAACCGAAATAATATTATATGTGTGAAATATAGAATTTTAGGTTGACATTTTTAGAAGGACAGCGGACCCCTTGACCATACCCATCCCTCTCCTCTCCTTCTCGCCCACTTGTGCCTCCACCGGGTATCAAAACCGGAATCCCTTGATTATAAGGCGGCGACGCTACCACTGCGCCATCGTTCCCCAGTGTGACTGGACACCTTCAGAGTAAGATAGACCTGATTAGGCGACTTAGCTCTTTTCTGTCAATTGAATATGGCAACACTGGTATGTTTCCGGTAAGGATCACCGGCAACTGCGGCGGCTAAACAGGCATACCATAAACCCGCCTCCTCCTCCCGCGGTCAGTCTTTGCCGCAACGCGAAGTCTTCCTTGCGTGGGCTCAGGGCCCTTTCCTCATGTTCCCTGTGGAGGGTACCGGATCAGTCCTCCTCTTCGCTTTTGCCGGTGTCAGAAAAAATGTCAGTCTGCAATGTTTACTTTACGACAATATTACCAGTTTATGTACGTAATAATATTTTAAGACTAACTAACTAACTCCCTAGCCTTCTTAAACCCGAAGGTTCATGGCTGCAGCAACACAGGCCTTCCATCTGTCCCTATCTTGAGCAAGTTCTATATACTCTTTTCCATCCCTACCGATTTCCTTTAGGTCCATCTCAACGTTGTCCCTCCATCTTCGTCTTGGCCTTCCTACAGGTCTCTTACCATCAGGTTTCCCAACAAGAATCCTGTGAGCTCCTCTTTCCTCTCCCATTCGTGCCACATGGCCTGCCCACCTAAGTCTTCTTGATTTAATTATTCTAATAATATCTGGACATGAATACAAATTATGTAGTTCTAAATTATGTAACCTTCTCCACTCACCTGTCTCCTCATCCCTTTTAGGTCCAAATATTTTCCTAAAGATCTTATTTTCAAATACTCTCAATTTATGTTCCTCTTTCAATGTAAGGGACCAAGTTTCACACCCATATAATACTACAGGCAAAATTACTGTTTTTTTATATTTTAACTTGTAGTTTCTTAGATATTAAACGAGAAGACAAAAGTTTATGAAGAGATAAGTAACAAGCATTTCCTGAATTAAGCCTACTTTTTATTTCCTCTTTAATATAATTTTCATTTGTTAATATTATTACTCCTAAGTATTTGAATTTGGAAACTGGTTCAAACGAGTTGTTATCAATAATTAGATTTTGATTATTACCTAACACTTGGTTTCAGCCTGTAAGCATATATTTAGTTTTCTCTTTGTTAACTTCCAAACCTATCTCTTTAGCAGTTTTGAAAAATATTTTAGCATTATTCTTAATTGTATTAACATCATCCCCCAGTAAGTCTACATCATCTGCATATGCTAACAACTGAGTCACACCATTTAATTTTAGTCCTTCTTTAGTTTCTTTTACCTTCCTAACAGCATATTCTAAGGCAAAATTAAAGAGCAATGGAGATAATGCATCTCCTTGTTTTAACCCATCATGAATTGTAAATTTGTCAGACATATTAATACCCACACGAATTTTACTTTCTGTTTCACTGGTGCATATTTTTATCATACTAACAAGCTTCTTAGGTATTCCAAACTCTACTAATATATTATATAATTTATCTCTTTTGACAGAATCATATGCTTTTTTGAAATCAATGAATAGCTGATGGACATTTTGATTATATTCCCACTTTTTTTCAAGTGTCTGCCTGATGTGAAAAATTTGATCTGAAGTTGATCTGTTACGTTTAAATCCACATTGATAATCACCTACAATTTCATTAGCATATGGGGTTAGTCTTGTTAAAATAATGTTAGATAATATTTTATATGTTGTTGAGAGTAGAGAAATTCCACGGTAATTATTGCAGTTCATTTTATCACCTTTTTTAAACACAGGAACAATTATGGATTCTTTCCACTGTTGAGGGATTTCTTCTTTATTCTATATTAAACAAATTAATTTATGAATTTGACATATTAATCAATTTCCACCATATTTAATTAACTCAGCTGGTATTAAATCAATGGCAGGTGCTTTGTTATTCTTTAGCCTTTTAATAGCATCTTTAACTTCAGTCAAGTTAGGTTCTGGAACTAAAGGTTCTGCTGTGTGGACTTCATTTATTTCTGATTTATCTCCTACATGGACATTTAAAAGGTCATTAAAGTAGTTCTTCCATCTATTTAGAATATCGTTTGGGTCAGCTAGAAAACCACCGTCTTTATCTTTTATCAAGTTTACTTTAGGTTGCCACCCCTTTCTAAACTCATTTGCACCTTTATATAAATCTCTGATATTTTTATTTTTGCTGTTTGTTTCAATTTCGTTAATTTTGCTTTTCAAGTAATCTCTTTTTTTACTTCTAAACGTGCGGTTAACTTCTCGCTTTATTCTCTTATAATTGTTTAGATTTGTATCATCAGAGTTATTTAACCACCTAACTCTAGCCTGATTTCTTATTTCTATTAGATTATGATATTCATTATCAAACCATGGCTTACTTTTTCTCAGTTTATGGTATCCTATACTTTCTTTAGCTGCTGATTCTATTGCATTACGTATGTGCTCCAAATTCTTATTTACGTCTGTTTCATTTATATTTTCATCATCATTTAAATCCTGCAAAACATCAAATCTATTTTACTTATTCCGATCCTCTTCTACCGATTGGTGTCGAGGTTTTGTAGAGAGCTCGCCATCTGTCACGATCTTCTGCCAACTTCCTTCCTTCACTCCACGTGATGTTCCTCCTGCTCAAGATATCCTTCATTCCCTCATTCCATGTCCTACGTGGTCTTCCTTTCGGTCTCTTTGCATCCAATCCTCCCATTCTTGCTTCCCATACCTGTTTAGGTATTCGATGTTCAGGCATTCTGCTGAGGTGTCCAAACCATCTGAGTTGTGCTTGCTCAACATCCTGATATATTGGTTGTGTGTTTAATGTTATTCTGATTGTTTGATTTCTGATTTTGTCCCTTCTGGTCTTTCCCACTGTTCTCCTCAAATATTTCATTTCTACTGTTTGTAAGTTTTGTTTTTGTTTTTCATTAATTATCCAGGATTCACTTCCATATATCAATGTTGGTACATAAGTTGATTTGTACACAATCATTTTTGTTTTTTGGCTTATTTCCTTTTTCCCTAAAAATCCTTTGTTTATGGCATAGTATAATCTGTTTGTATTCTTTATTCGAGTGTTTAATTCTTCATCTATTTTTCCATTACTATTGATTGTAACACCTAGATACTTAAAACTTTGTACTTGTTTTAGCTCTGAATCTTCAAGGCTTATTATGCAGGGTTTTTCTATTCTCCCTATCCTTAACACAGTTGTTTTATCTTTGTTTATTTTCATATATTTCTTTGACATATTACCATTTATTATTTCTAAATTTCTTTGTAGGTTTGCTTGTGAATTTGCAAACAATACAATATCATCTGCATATAAAAGTTCAGATACAGTTACAGTTTTCAGTTTCCAATTTCCTACTTTGAATTTTCTCATCTTTAGTTTTATTTCTTTCAGAACATCATCCATTAGAATGATAAACAAGTATGGGGATAAAATATCACCTTGTCTTACTCCTGTTGATGTTATGAATTCCTCTGATCTGTTATTGCCAGTTCTGACATAACATCTATTTGTTCTGTAGAAACTTTGTATTGCATCTACTAATTGTTTGTTTACATTGTTTTTCTTTAGGGTTTTCCATAGCTCTTGCCATGGCACCCTATCGAAAGCCTTTTCCAAATCTATAAAGCATAGGTATAATTCTCTATTGTATTCTATAACTTTCTCTATTATTTGCCTTATTGTAAATATGTGATCTTGGACACCTCTACCTGGTCTGAATCCACTTTGTGTCTCCTCTAATTTATCTTCTATTTCTTGTCTTAGTCTAGTTTCCAAAATTCTTGAATAGACTTTGCCAGGCACACTGAGTAGTGAAATACCTCTGTGATTTCCGCATTCCCTGTTATCTCCTTTCTTATATATTGGTATTAGTATTGATATTTCCCAATCCTTCACTATCTTCTTTTCCTTCCATGCCACCTTTATTATTCTGAGCAACAGATCTTCTCCTTCCTTTCCCATATACTTGATCATTTCTGGTGCAATGCCATCATGACCAGCTGCCTTTCCTAGTTTCATTCTACTAATAGCTTTCTTTAACTCTTCCCGTGTGATTACTTCTTGTTCTACATCTAGTATATCTGGTTCTTCAGGTCTTCTCTCCTCCTCCTCCTCCTCTTCATTTGGTATGTTTCTTTCGTTTTCACTTAACAATTTTTGGAAGTAGTTTTTCCATCTTTTCATTATTTCTTCAGAATTTGTTAATAATTTCTTATTTTCATCATATATAAATTTTAAAGGGCAATCTTTTTGTTTCCTCATGTTCTTCAAAACTTTGTAAAAAAGTTTTTGATTTTCCTTACGATTTTGCTCCATATTTCTTCCAAATTGCTCCCACATTTCTTTCTTTGCCTCTTGAACCACTTTCTTCACTTTATCCCTCTGCTTTCTATATTCTTCAAATGCCTCCAGAGTACCCACAGACAGGTATTTCTTCCATTTTTCTTTCTTATCTTTTACCTCTGCTTCTATTTCTGGATTCCACCAATTTGTTATCTTCTTCTTGCTTCCTACTCTAGATGTTCCACATACTTGTTCAGCTGCAGATATTATTGCCCCTTTCCATTTACTCCAGAGTTTTTCTAAGTCCTCTTCTCTTTCTTCTTCTACCTGCTCATTCGCTAGTTCTTCTTTCACTTTCTTTCTAAATTCTTCTTGAACCTTTTTCTCTTTCAACTTGTATACCTTTATCTTCTCTCTTATGTTGTAATTTATCGTTTTCTTCCTTCTATTCATCCTTGATGTCTTACTTTTAACCCCTATGGTCATATCTAATATGAGAAGTTTATGATCAGTGTTTACTTCTGGCCCTCTTTTAACTCTTGCATCTCTTATGAACTTTTTCATATCTCTCCGCACAATGATGTAATCTATTATAGATTTTTCATTTCTACTTGGTTCTTCTCTAGTATATTTGTGTATGTCTTTATGTATATACATAGTGTTGGTGATAATCAGATCATTTATTATTCAGAGTTCCAATAGTCTCTCTCCATTGTTATTTATAACTTCTTCTCCATACTTTCCTATTACTTTTCCCCATCGATCAGTTTTATTTCCCACTCTGGCATTCATATCTCCTAGGATAATAACTTCTTTATCTATGTCTTCAATAGTTCTTTGTAGTATTTCATAAAACTGATCTTTGTTGTTTGAAGTTTCATTCTCGTTAGGGGCATATACAATCACTAGAGTTAATTCTTTCTGCTCGAAAATGTCTACTGTCATTATTCTCTCATTTATAAATTTCCATCCATTGACATTTTCCTTTCTATCTTTATGTATCATACATGCCACTCCTGATCTTGCTCTTTCTTGTTTTGGTACTCCACTGTAGAATAGAAGAAAGTTTTCATCAAGTTCTTCAATTCCATTACCTTTCTTCTTTGTTTCTGTAACTGCAAGGTATTTCACTTTTGTTTCCTTTATCTCTCTTACTAATTCACATTCTTTCCCATTTAGACCCCTTACATTCCATGTTCCGACATTCACTGAGCCATATCCTCGCCAATTCGTCGTCGTCGTGATCTGTCCGGCTTGCTCTCTTGTTCTTCTTTTAATCATTGTAGGTTCAAATGTGCAGGGGATTGGCCTACAGCATTTTAGCCCAGTGGAGGGGCTGCCTCCTTTCTGCCTCTGGGCTTGCAGTGAGCATAGCTTAGCTGTTCTTAGCTGTTCTGCTCTACGTTTTACGGGTAGAGTTAAAGTCTCTCACTCCAACCCCCAACCTGGGGGACCAGGATTTTCTTTCGGGGTTTACTCCCTTAGCCTTTGAAGTTCCCCTTCTCCACAAGGCAGTGGTTTCCCTCTTCTCCCAAGAGGGTGGGTTGCCTCTTCCGCCATCTCTACCGTTCCGAAGGTCTCCTTCTCCGCCACAGATGTCGTTGAGGTCTTCACCGTAACCCTGGCAAGGGGCCCTTACAAGGTGCTACCATCCGGAGCCAGATGGACCAAGGTTTTTTATAGAGGTATTACTCCTCTAGGTTCCTCCGCCTCCTCAGCCGTTGAGATGACCATCCATCTTCTTCCGCCTTCGGAGCCGTTGACCGTTAGGTTGCTTCTTAGTCTGGCTCTTTACCCGCTAGCCTGCCCGGCATGGGAGACCCTGCCAGTAGCTATGCTACCGCCGGTATAGCCTAGGGGATCATCAGAGCACGCAAGCCCCACCACCAACTACAAGGTCCTGCAACCACTAGGTGGGGATCAAATCTATTTGACAGTTTAATTTGGTAATCTTTCTTAATTCTTTCATCAGTAAACTTTCCTGTATTAAATTTTAGAACTTTTAGATTTTGTTGCTTATGATTTATCACTGACAGTCTTTCTCTTAATTTAGCAATTACTAAATAATAGTCACTGGCACAGTCAGCACCTCTATGTGTAAGAACGTCAATTATACTAGTATGTCTTCTCTTATCAATGAGAATATGATCTATCTGATTATGAGTTTTACCATCTGGAGAAGACCAGGTATATTTATGGATATCTTTATGTTCAAAAGTGGTACTTTTCACAATTAAATTCTTTGAGGTTGCAAAAGTAATCAATCTTATACCATTATCATTACTTAATTCATGAAGACTTTCTTTACCAATCGTGGGTTTAAATGTCTCTTCTTTGCCAATCTGTGCATTACAGTCACCTAACAGAATTTTCATATCATACTGAGAAAATTTATCAAAGACCTGTTCTAACTCTGTATAAAAATCATCTTTAGTATTATCATCTTTATCTTCCGTTGGTGCATATATGTTTATTAAAATAATTTTACACCACCTACCCTGTAAAACTGCATATGATATCCTATCATTAATAAATTCTACTGTTTTAAGAACCGAGATAATTCTATTATTTATGAAAAAGCCTGTTCCAAAATTATGATTTTCAGTACCACCATAGAAAAAAGTATAATTTTTAATTTTACAATTCCCTTCTCCTGGCCACCTAACTTCCTGGACAGCTACTACATCTAATTTATACTTAACTATCTCATTAATTGTACACTGAAATGCCCCAGGCCGGTAAAGTGTTATATTTTAAGACGGGTTCTTCAATTCTTTATATTTTGGTGTTACCTGCGGTAACAGCGGCTACATGCACGCCACGCCTCTGCTTTATACCATTAAGAGATATTGCTATTGTGTTATTAAAACAGAAGCAATACTCACTTCATCTGACTGGAGCACGGGCAATTCCACTGGCTCTGAAAAGTAAATAAGCATTGAGTTAGATCCATGAACCAAACACATAGAAAAACTGGCAATCTAATAGTGTGTCACCACTGTTAAAAAAAAATAAACAGTACAATATCTTTCTAACTTCTGCCATAGCTAACAACAATGAAACATGGAAACCATCAATTGCATAAAGACCAAATCCTGGATCAAAAATAGACTTACCTTGCATTTTCTCCAAGATGGTCACTATCGCGTCCTTTCTTTCCCGTTGTACTGGCGGGTGGTCCTCTTCCCTTCTCTCGTCATCTTCTTCCTTCTCCTTCTCATCTTCTTCTTCCTCCTCCTTGATGTTTTCCTTCTTCTCCTCCTCGTTATCCTCTTGTTTCTCCTCCATACTGGTCCTTGCCTCTGCTTTCAACTCCTCCATGCTGGAATCCTCCTCTTCTTTCTTACCCTCTTTCTCCTCCTCCTCTTCTTCCTTACCCTCTTTCTCCTCATCCTCAAGACCTTCAACATCAAAACCTGACTCTGTCTGCATCCTCTTCTCCGGCTCTTTCCTCTGGTGTTCCTCTTCTTGCCTTCTCCTGTCTTCCTCTTCTTGCCTCCTCTTCTCCACTCCTCGGTTCTTAGGCATCACGGGGAAATACCGAAGGCACTCTGCAAATAGAGAAGAAATGTGAGATGTGAGATGTCCCCAAAATGGATTTATATTCTACTGTCATCCTACAGACTCCAAGTGAAGTCTGACTTTCTATCTGACAGTGTAGATGCGAAAAACTAAACTTCGTGGGGGAAATAGCCATTTAAGAGCCAGGGCCTGCTGTTTTCTGATCGAAGCCCACCTCTTTTTCTTTTCAAGTAGTTCCTAAATTGTACTCGTGATGCAGGGTCCCACTGGGAATTGAACCAAGGACCGCTTGCACCAAAGGTCAAAGTGTTAATCAGTTGGCTACACAGGAGTACATAATGCTTACACTACCTCAGGATACTTCCCATTTTTTAAAAAAGCTACAAGTCACATGATAGGGCGGTGAGAAAAGCAATAAAATACAAGTACATTACATTCCCACCTCATCTTACTGTCTACAGCCTGATTCCTTCCCAAGATGTTCACTTCTCTACTGCATCCTGCAGGCTGTGGAGATCCAACTATGGAGGATCCCTCTTCTTCTTCTTCCCTGGATCTTGTTTGTCCTTTTCCGTAAACAAAACTCCTCCATCCTGTTGTTCCTAGTCTCAGATGCAGCTGGGGTTTGGACGAGGTGGATGGTTCATCCTCACTAGATGTTGCCATTCCTTCACTGTTGGTCTCCAAACTTCTTTCTTCCTCAGTGGACACTGCAGATGCTAGAATTCACAAACAGAGGAAATGTGAAAATATACATCTGTGGTCAACTTGATACATAGAATAAAGCAATTAATTAATTGGTAAGTAAATCTAGTACTCAAAATAGTCATCTTGATATGCAAAGTTTGTCACTATTGAAAGTAAAAAAAATAAGTTTAGAAGTTAAGATTATGCAATGGAAAAGCTAATGCATTAGCATCTCCAATTTCACTGTGAGGTGAAGCAAAAGTTGACAAAAAATGTTTCTGAAGAAAAATTATTTTAGTAATGTGTAGAGCAAGAGAGAGAGAAGGGGGGGGGGGGGTTATACTTCCTTACTTCACTCCAATGTTCTGCACAATACTCTTCCTGCTTTATTCACTTTGTTTAATTTGGTTCATGTACTTACTTATTTTTTCTGCCACTCTTGGTTAAGCACACACACCGTTCTTTTGCAGGGGTAGTTTTCCGCGACAGCGCCGATACTAACAGCGTGTTTTTCACAGGCAGCAACACAATCAGGGTTCTCACCATGGCCTTGGAGGGAAGGCCCGAAAGTCTGATGAATCCTGCCCTGTGTTGCCAACCTCTCGATAAGAAATAACTGTTTATTCTGTGAAATTATGCTAAATGCTGATGAATTCTGCTAGGATATAAATAATAATAATAACAATGAATTATTATTATTATTATTATTATTAGCTATTGATAACACTGAGGAACAATAAAATTTGCCGCGACCAGGGAAAAACCTATTTCTATGTTTTTTGACTTGCTGAACACGAAAATGATGTTCTTTTTTCTACACAATGTCTAGTTTTTGAAAAAAAAAACACGAAATTGAAGTAAATGTGACAAAGCTTTTTTTCGCCATATGATATACAAGGATTCTTCAAGAGAACACGTGTGGCTGTTTTTCCTGCATAATATGAAGAAAGCATTGTAACAACAACAAAAGGGCTAACATTGTTGTTTATTTTGTTGCCCAATAAGATAAGAGTAGATAAAAGTCTTTGTTAAAGAAGCAAGGTGACTTATTGTACTGTGTCTTAATCAGTTGCGTTCTGTTTGCTGGAAGTGTAGGTTGTGTGTTAGGTTGTGTGCTTCATCGCTATTGTTTTGTGTGGTATTTGAAAATAGTGCAGTGATGCCTCGTAACTGTGTAAATTCACCCAATCTGTTTTGCTATGTGTGAGGTGAGTTCATGACAAAATCCCAAAAAAACTCAACTACATCAATAGTGAAGAAAGCTTACGAGCTATATTTTGAATGCAAAATCGGAGACCAAGATAAAGAGTAGGCTCCTCATGTCTGTTGCAGTAGATGCTTGCGATATTTACGAGAGTGGTTACATGGTATACATCTATCCATGCCCTTCGCTGTTCCCATGGTATGGCGCGAACCTCGAAATCACGTTACTGATTGTTACTTTTGTTTAAATGACGTAATTGGATTCTCAAGAAAATCCAAAAATATCCTACAGTATCCAAATTTACCTTCTGCGATAAGTCCAGTGCAACATGATGAGACATTACCTGTTCCAAAGCCATGATTGGAATGGTCTTTCGAAGAGAAAACTTCCTCAGATGAACCGATATCTTCTCTTGGACATGATCCTGACTTCTAAGAGTCACGGAAGACACCACATCTTATCACCCAGCCAGAATAAAATGATTTAGTACATGATTTGAACCTTACAAAGAACGAGCAGAACTGCTGGGTTCAAGACTGCAAGGGTGAAACCTGCTGGAACCAGGGACAAGTATTACATTTGGAAAATGTCAACTAAAATTTTCTTACTTTTTCCTATGAATGGGTCCCTGGTATACTGCAACAATGTCACTGGATTAATGCAGGCGTTGGGAGAAAACTACAAATCAGACGAATGTAGGTTGTTCGTAGATGCTTCAAAAACTAGCTTCAAGGCAGTCCTTCTGTATAATATAAATGTGAAACATTCAGTGCCAGTTGCTCATGCAAGTGAACTGAAGGAAATATATCAAAACATTGCTTTGATTCTCACAAATGTTAGCTACGACAAACACCAGTGGAAAATCTGTGCTGATCTGAAGGTAGTGGGAATTCTTTTGGGGATGCAATCAAGTTTCACGAAATTCTGTTGTTTCCTCTGTCTATGGGAAAGCAGAGCAAAGGACATGCATTACAAAACTAAACACTGTCCTCCCAGAGAGTGTTACACACCTGGAGAAGAAAGTGTCTCTCACAAACCTCTTGTCGACGCCAACAATGTGTTACTTCCCCCACTGCACATCAAGTTGGGGTTAATGAAGAACTTTGTGAAGGCCATGAACAAAGAAGGAAAAGGGTTTGAGTACTTACGAAGCAAATTTCCAGGTGTAAGCGATGCTAAAATAAAAGAAGGGATATTTGTTGGCCCTCAAATCCAGGATGTAATGAACGATCCCAATTTTGAAGAACTGTTAAGTGAATTTGAGAAAGCAGCATGGGATGCGTTCAAGGGTGTGTTTCGCAATTTCCTTGGCAACCATAGGGCTCACAATTACTCTGAAATTGTAGAACATATGCTGCCAACATACAAAAAAAATGGGATGCAATATGTCTGTGAAGATACACTTTCTGTGTTCCCATTTAGATTTTTTTCCCCTCTAATCTGGGTGCAGTGAGTGACGAGCAGGGCGAGCTCTTTCACCAACAAATCGCAGAAATGGAACAATGTTATGAAGGCAGATGGTCTCCAAGTTTACTAGCAGATTACTGCTGGAACACAGTCTGAGATCTTCAACACGCCTGCTACAAGCGGAAATCATACAGAAATACGTTTTGAAGGTGCGTTACTTTTACTGTTTACTTTAATGTTTACTATTTTACTGCAACTGTAAATTTTAGTGCATGTCATAACTACATCATTTACAATCATATTTGGTATTCTATGAACCCAATGTATTACTAAATTTCACACTATCACATTAAGGTTTGGTGCAATATGCTATATTTTACCCTTCTTTTAATGTGCGGTGAAAATTTTTCAAAATGGTACGTGATACAGCATTTTTGTTATGATTTTTTAAATCAGCACACCCGATTTATTAAAGATTACCTATTTTCATCCAGCGGCAAAACAAAAAGTTTTAATTTGTTCTTCAGTGTAATTAGTAACAGTAATTTATTATTATGATTATTTTTAGGATGAATGTAGTTTTAAGTTATGCATCTATTTTTCGGGATGAGTTGAACATTGAAGCTGGAGAAAGAATCACATTATATAAAAGCAGAGCAGAGAATTATTGGTATGTACAAAGAAAAGGAAAGAAATAGAAGTTTGCAAATTATGTTAGATTTTCCCATTATGCAATCACAGACTGCTAGGTTTAGCATCATTATGCTAGTGTTGGCATCGCTGCCCTTCTTCAAAACAACTTGCTGCTAAATTTATGGCTTGGGTCGGTGTCCCTTTTAGCCTTGCCAGAGGCGAAGGGGACTGGGTCTGACTCTTCTTGTATCGAGGGGAGCTCCGGATTCATACCCACCATCGGAAGGTCCTTTCTGGAAATTTGTTGTATCGGGCTACGTGTGTGCCTGTCCCATTTAACTCAGTGGTTTCTTGGTGCACACGATATCGAGGTAGGTGCTGCAGCCGATGCTATCGGTGTGTGTGCAAACGTGCTAACAGTTAAGATGAGGATGAATGATGATATGATGAAATTGATGAAGGGACATTTGCAAAAATACCACCCTGATTGGCCCTGACATTAATTATACCAGGTAGAAAGAGTTATTTCTTCTAGAAATCTATTTAAGTTTGCACAACAACTTTCATTAACGTATATTTATCAACAAGCCTAGACATAACTAACATATTCCTCCTTATTATTATACTATAATTTACTTATTAATATTTAATTTGGAGGTTAGGTATTAATCAATGTATAAGTGCAAAAAATTATAAAAAATAATTTACTGGGCTGTGGTCTCATAAAAGTTGAGAACCACTGCTCTGCAGTGAAGAACATTTTTTTTAAAAAAAATCTTTTTATTTGTTCTAAACAAAATGCCATGTAGATTCATTCCATTACTAACTTGGGTTCACATTCTGAGTTCATTAGAATGCAAGATCACACATCCTGTTATCCATGGCTTTTGAGTTCCAGTATATTCATATATCATAATGAATGGTTTAACAGACATATATTTCTTGTGAATAAAAGATCAAAATTTTGTTACAAAAAATTAGAACATTCCAGGATCAAAAGTGAAACATAAAACAGCATTTTGGTGTTAAAATGGTTAATAAAATCCCAAATTTGATAAGAACGAAATAAAAATGTCCTCTCCAATAATAATATACGTAAATGCCACCTATGTAAAATGCATAAACTAAAAACCCTAAGAATATCTAGCTTCATACTGTGTAGTATGTATTGTTGCATCTTTTTATCTTGTGCATAGTTTATTGTAACGTATTTAGTTTGGCACACAAGGGTTAGGATTGTATTACCACATGCTTTAAGTAACTTTTTATGTTAGTGATTTTTACAGTGTAAAAATATGATAGCGAAATGCCATGCGAGGCTTACTCATTCAGTTTATCTTTATCTAATGTTGGGTGCATTGTTGTTAAACATGAAACATGTATTGTTGCATCTTTTTATCTTGTGCACAGTTTATTGTAACGTATTTAGTTTGGCACACAAGGATTAGGATTGTATTACCACGTGCTTTTAGTAACTTTTTATGTTAGTGATTTTTACAATGTAAAAATATGATAATTCATAGTGTGTGGGTTCCAACTCTTAATTTGAAGTGAGTTTGGAATGCTGCAGCCTGCTTGGTTCCAATCTTATCCACCTGCCTCTGTGCTGCCATTAAAGAGTACCTAGGTATACAAACGATGTAGCAAGGCCCAGAGCTCCTTTTTTTTTTCTTGTCGACGCCTGTAAATGAATCGAGAATACAAGATGCAGGTTACCTCAACTGCTGACGTCCTGACCAACAATGGTCATTAAAAAAAAAAAAAAAAAAAAAAAAAAACAGAGCTCAGTGGACTGCCAGATGCCGACTGTGAAAGACCTGGTTTCCAGATCTAATCTGGACGTTTGTACAACCAGGTTCCAATAGTCCAGCAGCCAGAAGGAAGGAAGGAGGAAAAGAAGAGAAGCAGATAACCTACCCATTGGCTCTGCCCAATACGAGCTTAAAGTGCTTCTCTTAGGTCATGGCACCCTAAGCCCAAGTCTCCTGGGGATCCAGATCCATCCTTTGTACCTCGCCGTCTCTTGCTACTGCCTGGACATACCAATGGACCTGTCCGTTCCTTTGCAGCAGTCTGAGCAGTTTGAACCCAACACCTTTGCAATTCTGTGGGCCACCCAGCCCATCTCTCGCAATTGCTAGGATGACTCCCGTGGGCCACTGCCCATTCCTCGCAATTGTCTTCGACACTTTTGCACGTTGTCCCCAGACAACATGGCACGTGACAACGACAAAGGCTGCTATTGGTCACAAGCACTAATTGATGCCCTTAAATTAAATAAGGTCCCTAACATTCCCCAAGCACCTCACTGCGAGGAATAAATGGATGGTCCCTGCCCTCCCTAATCTCCTAGACCTTCAGAGCAGTGACGTCATCTGGTGTAAGTGTGCTAAACAGGTAATTTACAGGTGTGTGTGTAAATATTAATAAAGTTTTACTGGTTGTCTTTTTAACCTTTCCTTACTAAACTCCGCAAGCCTTGAGATACTTTTGAGTTCATGTCTACGGCTGGCTACATGCTAGCATATATGGGTACACTTTTGCATCACGTCCTGGTGTAGTGTACAGGAGGAACGTTGCACCCCCCACAACCTATCATCTTAACCACTCAAACCATTAACTGTTCTGGATTTCAGAATAGTTGTCATACCTATATATAACATAACTAAAATAACAACAGTTACATAACTAAAATAACAACAGTTACATAACTAAAACTAACCACAAACTAACAAAAAAAAGCTAATATTAAACTACATTACTAATTATCAAATATACTAAATTAAATAATAATAGAAAAACATACTTTGTCAAAGACCTGTTTGGTTGCCAGAATGGGTCAATACACGTACATAAATTTGAAATACCATTGTATGTATAGAATACTATATTTTATCTTATTTTCTTATTTTTTTGTATTTGTGTATTAAATTGAAAATAAAATGTAAGGAAGGAGAAAAAAGGTGGGAAAACTTTATTTAAAGGTACCAGGACATTAAGTGCATACCCTCGAAAGTATGAGGGTGGAGGCGGGCTTACTTTGCCCCCATATACATTTGCTACAATGTGGGAAAAACACCATTTACCACCTTCTTAACGATTAACTTGAAATTATTGTATTATTGGAACAAAACAATGTATGTATATAATATAGTTGTCAACTGTGAGATAAGTGTATATTGAAATGGGGAAATAAATATATTATTTGTTCAACTACTGTCAAGAAATTTTCAGAGATAAGATTCTATCAGGACTCAAACAAGAAAATTTTGAAATAATGTGCTATCTGGTCAGGTCCTGATATGATGATTCTGAATTGTGTTTATTGAACGACAAAACACTTTAGAAAAACAATGCCATATACTGTGTGTGTTTGCCCCTATTGCTTTTTGTAACACAGGAAATATTGTAATGGTAAAATTTTGCCCTGTACAATCACCAGCAATATAAATGGAATATATAGATCCTGAAATACTTGCTTCCCTGCAAGACATTGTGTGTGTTGCCCAACTCTATGGCGATAAACTCATCTTTTTGGTCCATTGGAACCACAAAAACCCTTTGTATTGTTAATATATATGTGTGTGTGTTTGGGGGGTGGGGTAATGAGTAACTTTGAAATAGAGTAAACTATTGCATGTACCCTTAAATTTTTTGCCTTGAATTTTTGAAAGTTTGCCTTGAAAACCGGGTATTACTTGAATTTTTTCATGGTCTTAGATTAGCCACCCCGATGGATGCAACATGCATTCACAAACCCACCTGTGTACACCACTTGCCACAAATGCTTTCTTTCATCTAATGGATTAAATATGGTGCATTTAAGGTGTACATTTTTACATATATTTTAGAAAAATATGTAAATGTTTAATTTTACATCATTTGAAGGGGAAAAAATCCCTCCCCAAATAATCTTGATGAAGCAGGCACAGTCTGCACCAAAATCCACCCCCCCCCAACCCTGTGGGCACCCCTGGGTGAAGAGGTAAACAGAAGAGTGCATGTAGGACTGGATTCTATTGATGTGCGAGGTGATTGATATGGAACAATGATACCCAAAAAAAGTAGTTACTGTTTGCAGTAGATCAATTGTTTTGAAACAATTACTGTTTTCAGTTGATTCACTGTACTGCTCTTTTCGGTAGCCCAACTGTGTTGAGTTCAGAAGACAGTTCAAAAGAGTAAACTTTGTCCAGCAGGTTAAATGCAAGAAAGAATATACCACATATACATACTTACCAACTGGCTCTTCAGCTCAGTGTGAACCTTGGCGTACAACACATACTATGCACAGAGAGACAGAAGTAAGATTTTGGTGGAAAAGTCAGGTAGTTCAAAGTGAGAAGAAAACAGGATTAAAACACAGTAGATAAAGGAGTGAGTGGAAAGGCTTGACATGTATGTCAACCCAGCCATGATGAAAATGGTGAAGAATGATGATGATGACAAAAAGTTACAGGAAGTTGCTGCTTTATCTTGCCATCCATCCTCTATGATGTAGTGGTTAATTGTATGAACTGTGAATTTAACAGTCCTGAGTTCAGTTTTGTATCCACAAATACAGGAAGAACTACTAGAAAAAGTTCATGAATTTCTCCAAGCTGCTCAAATTGTTCTTCATGTAACATCTAGAACTCAAATCTACAGTTGCATTGGATATATGAGGGCAATTTTTCTTTCAATCTCCTATGGTGCCGCCAGGTGGCCCGTGAAGCACTAGGAAGCAGGGCATCAAGGAGCGTGATTGGCGTCCCCCTGCCACTACCACCACCACTGCCAAGGCCAACGCTTGAGTTAAAGCTGAGCAGCGGGCACGTAGAGATGTCTGCTACAATCGACTCTCCCGCCAAGTGCTAGGTGCATAGTGTGATACGATTTCTACAGGCAGAGGGGCACAATGCAGTGAAAATTCACCATCGAATGAGCTGCATACCGGAGAGGCATGCTGTCTTCAGGCATTGTCTTGCTTCATGATAACGCATTATCATGAAGCAAGACAATGCCTGACTGCATGTTGCTGCATCAACGCAAGACCTTCTTCGACGATTCCACTTGGAAGTGTTTGATCACCCTCCGTACAACCCAAACCTACCACCGACTGACTTCCACCTTTTCCTGGCGATGAACAAGTGATTGGGAGGACAGTGCTTCCACACCAATGCGGAGCTTCGGGTACCATGCAGACCTGGCTCAACAGACAGGCAGCACATTTTTTTGCAGAGGGTATTGGAAAGCTGGTTCATCGGTAAGATAAATGTCTGAATCTTCTTGGTGATTACGTTGAAAAGTAGATTATACGTGTACGTAACTTTTGTCAATAAACCCATTTTGCTATTCACTGTGGTTATGATTTCATGCCCTATCGGAGCTTGAAAAAAAATAATAATAACCCTCGTAGTCTATATATAGTCTTGTTATAAAATAATGACATAAAATTCAATGAATCCAGGGTTTCTAATATGGTGTGGAATCTCTGTCTTATCTGAGGATCTAGTTAGTGGCAGGAGCTGGGCCCACAAGGTCCACAGTGCAGAGGTCCAGGCTTTATAGACCCCATGTGAAGTCCGGTATTCTTGAAATTTATTACAACAGTGTCATATTGTCTGGGTGTGTAAGGCATGCGTAATCGTCCAAAGAAAGGTGAAATAAAGAACATATCTTTCATTTTTTAAATATACTGTGACATCCGGATCTTGAACGTTCTTCTTTAATGCTCAGTATTTAGAGGAGCAGGCATTAACAAACTCAGGACAGTGGTCTGGTAGGCAGGTTTTCAATTCCAAGGTCTTCACTGCCTTGTCAGATAATGACCATGCACACGCCCCATGTCTCCTACCAACACATGAGTGAGTCAAGGTGTAACATCTTCCACCAATATGCAAAACTAGTCAGACATTGTATTAATTTTCAACAGCTTGCATTTAATTTTTCACTCTGTATTATGCATTGTTCCATTCAAGATTGTTGGGAATTGAAACTTGGGTTATGATTATTTTATGATTGCTAGTGAAAGAATAATAGAAAATATGTAAATAGTTGCATTCCTTCACTTTCATATATACAGAAAAAGCAAGTGATTGACAATGGTCCACTATGTCTAAATCTTACTATGTCAACATGTGTTAAAAGAAAAAGTGATGCTGGAAATGGTTTTGAGAGACATTTTCGAAAAACGTTTTCAAGGAAATTCAGACTGGCTTTGCAGATGTGACGTGATGAATAAGCTTATTATTTTTAACTACAAAAAGTGTATACAATCATCAAGAGAGTACAGATTAGAATCGTCTTAATACTGCAGTGAAAAAAACACAGCCTGTCTAAAGTTAATCTTTTATGGTTTCTTTAAGTTAAACAGATTTATTGCTGCCCTTACTAGAATTTATGTTTTTTTGGTTATCCAATGAAATACTATTGAAAAAACAACAACAGGGAAACATTAACAAAGAGATTGGTTAATGCTGTCTAATGTCTACTATTTTGCAAAAGAAGACCTGCCATTCCAAAGCCATCAGGAAAATGAAGAAACTTTAATAATCAATAATATGGAATTTCTTATAGCAAGTGAAAAGTTACATCCCCCCTTTCAAAAATTACAATTTTCTGCAGTACTTCAGCAGACAATCAAAATGTTTTAATAAATTCAGTTTATTTCTTATCTAATTCAATTTTGCTAAATATTTCCAAATTTTCACAAAAATTGCTTGCTGAAAATTTGAAATGTTTTTTTCAAAGGAAAGAAAGGGGTTAACAATTTCTAAATGCCACTGAAGATTACCCTGAAAATTCATGATGCAACGTCACATATGAGGGGTTCAGAGCACAAGAGGTGTCACTCCATTCAAGACAATTTTGAGAAAAAGACAAATTAAAGTAACTTAGTACTATGTTTAGCTGCTGGAGCACAAACATAGTGGTGCCTTTATGAGCAAAATTTGAAACTTGGGAGATATTTACTTCTAGCACCGAAATGTTGATACTTCACACTTGTAAGTTTCAAGAAAAGTCGAGTTACGCCACTTTTGCTCGGAACCCTCATATATGCTTCAGAGAAAGAGTGAGAAAAGCTTCAGATTTGAATGTGTGCAATCAATAGTGCCTGAATTTATGAATACACCTGCCAATGATGTCACCATATTTTGCCCCTTGCAAAATATTTTTTCCATTCAGGCAAAAGTGCTGGACTCGTCAGCAAGTCATTGTCAGTACACACTTTTTGCACTTTGCCAATTCAACAAGATTTAACTCCTTAAATGAGCAATAACCACATGTCTTGTATAATTTATTTATTTTAGAAAATGTAAAAACAAAATTTACATTATTTACATATGTTCATCTTGGTACAGGTAGCCAAATTCATTTAACTACAATCAGTATCCTTATCACATGACTTTCTTCGATTTACAAAAAGAAAGAAAATTTCTCTACACCATGTTTTATGAAATAATTCAAATACAGAAGTGTGATATAATAATGATACTAGTTTGAAATATATTATTTACTCTTTGACTATTTATTTCATTCAAAATTATTACATAAACATTGGATATTGTAGAAACTCTTGCAGTGTAATTAATAATTCATATTGGAAGTTTTACATATTTTTTGCCTCGTGATGTAATAAAACGTCAATTATTAAATATCCTTGCAATTTGAGAATATGTAGAAAAACTCAGAAAGGGTAGATGAAACGGTTACAAAATCAAATCTGGCAACAAATTCAGAGACTACCACATCCACATGAGGTAAATGGATTTTGTTTATATACTTTCAGTATCTCTGTGAATTTAATTTCATGTTATTCAATGTTGCATTACACAGCATTATATATATTTGTTCCATGAGGTAACTGAAAAATACTGCCGTTGGTTCAGAAAATTTTCATTACCAGGTAGTTATGTAGAATACTGGAAAGGGAATTAATATTTTACAGGAAGAATCATCAAAAAAATTATACAATCTGTTGAGAGAGAGAGATACTTTTATAATAAGAAAATCAGACATACAGTAGAGCGTCGATTATCCGAACGTCGGTCAACCGAACGACCGCTTAACCGAACTGTGTACTCGCTCGCACCTGTTACTCTCCCACCCTACCGTCCATCATGTAGGCTTGCTTAGACAGACCAAAATAAAGGATTTTTTTAAACGTTAATTTTGTGTACTGTGTGTATTGTTCATGCAAAATGCGTATGTAATATGTACATATTTTTGTTTAATAAACTGTACCACATACTATATATGCCTACTAAAGTTGCCTTTGTACGTTACTTTGTAATACTTAAAGAGATGCCTGTTTTTATGAATAAATTTACTGTACAGTACTTCTTTGTGGCAAATAAACATGTACAGTTCGATTATCCGAACAAACCAGTTTTCCGAACACCCATGTCCCCCAATTACTTCGGATAATCGACGCTCTACTGTACTACCAAACATATCAAGTTAGGCTCCACTTAAAAATACTAACATCACTGAGGAAAAATTGTGAAAGAAAGAAATGAAAGAAGACCTTAATTTTGCTGATTATACCGATTAAATAAATTTAGTTGTCTTGAAGCCTTGGCATATTCCACTAATAGAGTAAAAAAATATAGCAGTTCTACAATACAAATTAAGTACATTACATGACATGGCACATTGTATAGGCATTTGTTTTCAAGTAAAATGGTCAAGTAATATTCATTATATAATTAGAGAACTGTTCTTCAAGTACATGTGCAAAGATCAAACTTGCAACTTCAATTTACAGACACAGACGATTGCATGCAGTATTTCTTTTTACTGCATGTTTAGTAACGAAGTGCATTTTTGAGATTCCCTGTTGAAAAAATAACGCAGTTAGAATGTCTATAAAGAATTTGCAAGATGAAGCTATTGCTTTGATATATTTTTACAATATAGCAAGATAAACAAGGAAATAAAATTGTTATTATTTTTCTATCTACTATCTGTATTACACAGAAGACTCTTAAAAGTGTTGAAAATTGTTCTCTTCTGGAAAAGTATTAATATATGTAATTATAAAATAATAAATATTGTTTACTTTATTTTTATCCTTTTTTTACATAGTGGTTGTTTTGCTCCCATTGAAGCGGGCATAGTGTTTAAGAATAGAAATAATTTGTAACTCAATGAATGAAAAAATCTTAATTTATTGATAGGAACCAGTGGTACCCACTCCTCTTTTTTTAACTTTACTTGGCTTATTTGCCTAAGCAAAACTATGATACTCTTATCACAATACAAAAATACACTTTTCAAAAATACTGCATTACTTGTCACCAAACTTATGCTTTTTTCTCAGTTGCAAATTCTTGTCATCACCTCATATTAATTTTCTCTTTCTCAAGAATGGAATAGACTTTGTTTTTTATTTGAGGAATTGTCAACTTTCGACATGATAGATCTTTACTGAGAAAATGTTTTGTATTCAAATAAAAAAATTGCACCCTCTACAGACACGGATAATTAGAGTGAAAAAAAAACAGTTCCTAATCATAGATATATATATCTAGGTATATATATCCTTTTTTTTTTACATAATCAGTTGTGTTACCCTATTTTCAACATATATATGTTTTCAAGAAGTTATGCTGGCATGCAAGTTCCATACCATCAAATCAAACTGATAAAAAAGAGAATCATTTTTAGGAAACAAGATTGTGTAAATGATGAATTTATATTCTACTTCTAAAAGAAGTACCAATTTTATTGCACCTTTGCACTATTTTCAGTTCAAAAACATGACAAAACACAATGGCAGTTAGTGTGAACATTTGAGAATCATTTCAGTACGCAAGTTCATGTAATGTCTTGCACCTAGAACGTTCAGTCTAAGGCATCAGGCTTTGGGCTCGGGCTACAGAATGAACACTGGTTTTAGTCTCCTGGAGAGAAGCATAACAGTTTTTCTCCTGAGATTTCGGCCAGTGTATGGGACAGGTGGCCACCCACCTTTGTGAGGAAATTGCAGTGCTATGAATGAGTAGTGTATCCCAGTCATGGAGACCTACAACAACGACTGGCGGGTCATCATGCTGACTACACGTCACCCTGTAACTGGTTGGATGATTGCTGAGAGTGGTAGGTAAATGATATTAGATTTATTTATTGGAATTATTTCTTTTATTGTTTTGGTTGTATGTGTTTTGATTAGAGTTGCTTTTTTTACTTTGTTTGAACGTAGGATTTTAGGATATATGGCCCTGGCCCTCAAAAGCTGTTGCACCATGATATTAAGTTCATGTAATCCCTTTGAAAGAAAATTCACATTACGGTGTTTAATAATGCTGAAAATGTGGTTCCCTCTAAGCTACATAAAGCTATTTTAATGAGAAAAAAAATAGTTGAAGCTTTTCTTATACTATAGAAGAAACAACTTTTTACCTTTGCACTTCACTTGCATCTATATGCTCTCTAAGACCTTTGGTTGACAATGAAGTTACTTTTAGACCTAAGTGGTCTAGGCAGAGTTCTGTACTCTGTGTGCAGGAGATACAGCTTAAGAATCAAATAATGACTAGTTTAATTTACGAAAGCTAGCTAACAGCAAATACATGGAATCAGATGCAATGTACACATTTCTTCAAAAATCATCTGTTTGGAAGAAAGTTACATTTCCATTTCTTACTGATGTGTGTTTCATGTACGTATGTACATGTAAATATATATATAGGCCTATAATGATATGTACTCATTAATGTACTGAGTGTATGTGTCTATTAAACATACAGAAAAAGAGACTTTCACTTTGAAACATTACATGCCAGTAATACTGAGTTGGATTGTTTAAGTTGTTCAAGTGCCGTGCATAATACTTCCCAGATAGCACGTTAGCTTGTGGCAATCTTACGATAGCTTCCTTATAGCTTATCAAGCAAGCTTGATTTGGCAAGCTGGATGCAAGCTTGATGCATGTGCATGGTACTTAGTGTGGGTGGATGCATTATTTAAAAGTATAACAATAGACACATTAAACATAAACAACAGTGACAAAATTAAATAAAACAAAAAAAAAGTGGAATGAAGCGAAATGTCAATGCGACATCATGACCCTGATGTTTCTTGCAGCAGCCGCTAGATGGTACTGCCAAAAATGTGAAGAACAAACATAACTTAAGATAACGTAAGAAGAAACATAATGATATATTTGATTGTAATCAGTGAAAAATTGTGTTTTAAAATCCTTCAAAAGATGTGTGAATATTAAAGCTACAAGGAAGAGAAGAAAATATAGGGCAGTGAATAAAAGTAAATCTCCCATGGAGCAACCTTTTTGATTCCAAACTATATAATTAGGAGCTTGATGTGGCAATATAAAACTGTTTTAAGGTTGGTTAGTTCATGTGAACTTTACAGCCTGATCGTTACCAATGTGTACTAAGAGATTGGTTAGTTCATTGAACTATCCAGCCTAGCTACTCCCTATTTTCGGTTGAGCAGGAAAATGTTCTTATTAAAAAAAAAGTGGCAACAAATATTGGTGGTTGACTATTGTATGACCCCCAATTGCTTTTTATTTTGCTGTTATGCAAATGTGCATTATAGCCCATATTTGTGCTATCAATAAAGAGAAAAATCAGTTTAGCTTGACGATGTAAGCCAGAATGTAGCTTACATCGAGCATCCTGTAAGCTTACAGCTAGATATGGCAAGCTGGATGCGTGCTTGCCTTAGCAAGCTTGCTGCAACTTCCAATTCTGGTAACTAGATTGCTATATGCAAGCTAATAGCTTGCAATGACAAGCTTGTTACAAACTACTTTGCTTGCCATGGGAAGCTTGTTACATGCTTGCAGCAAGCTGTCTGTGCTATCTGGGTTGAAAACACAAAAATAGTATAAAAATATCTGAAGTGAAAAACATTGTTAAATATCACACCCTGGAAACTGTTTTTCAGTTAATACTGTACACTTATCTTGAAAATGTAGATGTTGTTTCAGTCAGATGTTATAATTTTTTTCAATTGAGTAATTATGCAAGTAATTGATATTTCTATGTTGCGAATTTTGATGTTTTCTGATTAATTTCGAAGACCCACTGTGGAAACGCCAAACTTCATGGATGAAATACTAAAACTGAGTTTACCACATCCATTCTTTATTTTTAAATTAAATTAATGAACATTCATAGATAGATATTGTTAAGAACTGTTAGAGTTTTCACAATTCTACCTGATATCAGTAAAATTTTTCCTATTTCCATATGTATGAAAAATACACACCATAATGTTATGAACAAAATATGTATTAAAATTGAATTGAAGAATGAGAAATTTAAAATTGATGTGTGTTTAGTTTTTTTGTTTTTTCAGTGTAGAACTATTGTCCTTTTATATATCTTCTGTGTGTATACACTAGAAAAGTGGATATATGTTTGCAGAAAATGAAACAAAGAATATCAAACGAGAGACTCTCACTTTTTTGATGCTATTTGTAGGAAAAGATAAATTATCAAAGAAAATCAGCATTCTCATGTCTTACCTATATACTATAAGGTTTCATTTCAATGTAATTATTCAAATGATACCTCTTATTTCAAGCCTTGAAGTAAGTGTAGTTTTCTGAAACAATATCTTTTAATGAGTACATAACTACTTACTTTAAGAACAATGTTTCAGAATTGTTTTCTTTTATAGTTGTATATTTTTCTCCATAGACCAAAAAAATGTATTTAATTTTATGAAATATTCAAACGACCTGAACTAGATTACCATAATGACTGAAATATAAAAGCAACAGTTTCCAGGGTGTTCAAGAAATATTCCTTATTTTTGACAGTTAGTTGTCTAAACTGTGCACCTGTTTATCTAAAATCCATGGCAACTTTGTACTAAATCTAAAAACAACAACCATATAATAATTACAACAGTTAAGGCTGTTTCCACATTCTTCTTAATGTCTCTGTTCCTTTGACACTAAAGAATCAGAATAAATGCACATTGATGAAAATATGAGCATGTACAACAAGAATCTCTGTATTGTCCCATGTGAGAAACACATTCAGACATTCCCCAGTATTGGAACGGTGGGATGTGTGATATGCTCTTTACAGTATTTACTTGAAATTAAACTGCTTGAGCTCCAGGCTATAATACATTATAATTATGTACATAACATGATTTTTTGTTCATGTTTTCAGTTTAGGCAATGATGACATGAGAACATACATGCATGTCACTCACCTTTTATTTTCTTATACCCTATTTCAGTTGTTCTCCTGAACTTTCATCCTCTAGGATTCTACTAGGGCATTATTCCTCATCACAGGAATCCTACCTCGCTCACAAAATCCTAGATGAACCTGCGGTACCTTCAAATCCAATATCGAATGCTCATTATCTGCCGTTGCTTTCCGAAAGATGGTCATGCGTGTCAATTGTTGTCTGGAAGATGATTTTTTGTCTCACGTGAGATCCACTGTCATCACTCCAAATATCTTTCTCTTCTTCTATTTCTTCTTTTTCTTTTTCTTCATGTTCTCCACTGTTCCTTTGGTTCGTATCATCTTGCATTGCAGTATTGTCTTCTTTGTGATGTTTGTGCTTTCGAATGTTGTTCTTCTCGCACGGGCCTCTGTTGTGATTATGAGGATGCTGCTTCTGATGGCGAATGTGCAGGGGGTGGTGGTAGCCGTTCCGATGGTCGACGATGTTCCTCAAGTCCACTCTCTCTCCCGTAATGTCTGATTCCAAGATTTCATCTAATCTGTCTTCAGCCTCCTGTAAGGGGTTAGTGGAGTTCTGAGTGATGGTGTTGGGTGCTTGTGTATCGTATGTGAATGAAATAACAGAAGGTGGAACCTCACCTTTGGGCAATTCAATGGTACATAAGTCGATCATGGGAAACAGGTAAGAGTCGAAATCAAAAGTTCCGTTGTTGTCGATTTCTCTGGCAAATTTGTAAAGAAAGCTTGGTATTGGCCTTGCTGTTGCTGTAAAGAAAAATTGCAAATGAGTTACAGTCATACTACATTTTGAATCTAGAAAGTTATATTAATTTACACACTATATTTAATATAATTTTCCAACACCATCTACATTCAAACAATATGTTAGAAATGGTGTGAGATGTCCAAGAGCAGTCGGCAAACTTTATATTCTCCTATTCGATAATGTATTTAAGGATAGGGACGCTATGAAATATCTCACTCAAAAAGTGTTATGCTTGTGTTAGAGAGCAGACTCATATGCATTGAAAAAACAAGTGAGTTATGAAAAATCGAGTATCAAAAACAAGGAAACAGCAGTGATGGGGCACAATGGGTGACCATGCATCACCCATTGAATATCTGCTTTTCAGGACTGTGTTGCACCATAGAGTTTTAGGAGCATCATGAAATATTAAGATTTTTGTCGTGATTTATTTGTGTATTAACCCCTTAAGGCTTGGATGGGCCTTTGGCCAATGCCAGGGCAGTTTTTCTCGAATTTTCCTCTCCTTTAGAAAAACTGCTATGGTATTCCAAAATCTGAAAAATGACATGTACTTAGAATTCCTTCGAGAGCATTCACGTGTATCTTCATGTGGTTTGCTTTCGCTGTTGTCTAGATATTATCAAAAGTTTAATAGCCACGATACCTTAGCTAGATGCGGTTGGTCCTACAGCACACAAAAGAGTGAACCTCCAGTACTGTACAGTATTCACTTTGAAAATAAAAAATAAATTATGTCTTACATTGAGTCATTGTGTCCCACACTGCAGGATACATGCAGGTTTGAGTCTCCTGGGGGAAGCCTAACAATTTTCTCCCAAGATTTCAGCCAGTGTATGGGACCGGTGGCATACACTATCATGAGGAAATTGGGGAGATACGAATAAGTATCGTAATCCAGTCATAGAAAACCAGAAACAACTGGAGGTTTGTTGTGTTAACCACATGTCACCCAGTAACTGGTTGGATAATGATCGCCCACCTCTACTGAGGCATGTGGGAGTGAGGCTGGCAGTTGGCAGGTAGGCCTTGGCCCGAAAGAGCTGTGCAACAGGTTATTATTGAGTCATTGCTTTGTTTAAAGTTCTACATAATAAATAATGTTAACCACACAAATACCAGAAACAGCAGATCTACTAATAAATCAATAAAAGACCAAATACATGAGAGTCGCAAAAAGTATCCACAGGAGAGAGATATTAAATGTAAATAATATGCAGTTGGAAGAGGTTAATAGCTTCTAATACCTGGGCTCCTTGATAACAGCAAAAAATGAAATAAAAGAAGAATTCAAAACAAGACTCGTAGCAGGTAATACTAGGAAAAATCAAAAAGTAAGTTACACCCCCCCCCTGTATAAAACAAACAAGACACATTAGAAAGAAAATAATTATTGGAGAAAAATGCATGAACATTTAACTTTTTTTACATAGTCACCAAGGTATTCCAAGCTCTTTTCGAATCGTGTGACCAGTTTTTTAATTTCTTGTGTGTAAAAATTCCGTCCAATTTCAATTGACTTGACTTTTGTGCTCATCGGTTAACAATTGTGGCACCCAGTGAGAACACAGTTTACTATACACCCAACTGGTCATGAATCAGCATAGACACACAATTGTATGATATGTTCAGTTCACTTGCAATCTCTTTTAATTTTCACATGGTGGTTGGCAAGGATGATTGCATTCACATTCTCCGTTTTGTCAATAGTGTTCCAGTTGCAGGCTGCCCTACACACTGTTCGTCGTTCGTTGCACATTGACAGGACAAGCCCTGCCCTTACAGCTGGCTTGAATCAAGGCAACTAGTTACCACGTGTCAAAATTACAGAAAGCTTGTACGAACTTTGTCATGGAATGTGACATGCTTGATACAAGCATCTCAAAGCCAACTATCAGCTAGATTCAAGCTTACCATGTCCAACTTGCTTTGACAAGCTACAAGCAAGCTACCACACCACAGGCTTTTGTGCTATCTGAGATGTGGTTTATAAGTCAGAATCAGAATTAGTGAAATACTTATAAACCAAACATAAGTAGAGAGTTTAATATTTGGAAGTTGTGGATATGCGAATCTTTAAGAAATTACGTGTTCTATTTCAATTCTTCTTCTTTTACTCATCATCTCTAATTCCAGCTTTTATTCATTTTTAACCACCCACAATAATCTTTCAATTATTGTAATAAATTTGGCAAAAAGTGACACACTAGACAATGGATAATGTTCAATTAACATTGCATGCTAATATAAACCATTATGACTAACATTCAGAGAACTATTAAATTATACTCTGTCCTGGGAATCTGTGGAGCAAAGTCACACATATTGTTAGAGAAGGGGAGACTGTGAGTTGTCGGAGCAAAGTAGTGTGCACTTCTGCAAATGGCTGGTTGCTGCATGCACTTCCTCTATCACGAGTTCATTACTTAGCTCTCTCGAGTCATTACTTGCACAGAGACTTGTTTTCGTTCGCTCACTCCAGACATTCCCAGGATAGAGTGTATGCAGGGCAACACTGAGCGGAAGAAATGGGGAGAACAGTGTGTTCTGATGGAGGTTCTGTGATAGCACAAAATGAGCATATCTGTTCCATGAATACTACCGGAGTATCTATGTGCATGTATTTTGCCACATATTCACCATGTGCTACCTTCCATCCTATGCTGTCATGGCTCTGATGCAACTTACCGCTTGTCATTATATGCTTACAGCAAGCTTGTTCACTTTACATAAAAAGCTTGTTTCAAGCTTGAAGCAAACTTACTGAGCTATCTGAGATATAAGCAGAAACTTATGCTATGTTTAATAAATGCATTCCATCCATGCATTTAGACACTTTTTGTAAAAGGTCGATGTACAGAATGGCAGAATCTTAGACAAGAAATGAAGATGCAACTAACCATCATTGGCTCATGTTTGTTAGTTACATACCACTGAAGAGATGGGTAGGTTTATGACTTGAGAATGGCATCCGGTACATGACTACCATTTCTGCACAATCATTCCTGCAGTCGTCGAGGAACATCCTGCATACCTGGATGTAACATGTCCACAGGAAAGTGCGTGATTTCCTAACAGATCCTTTCGAATCGACCTGCTACAACTGAAGAATCACCCAGATTCCTGTGGACATGTTACATCAAGCTATGCAGGATGATGAACCTCAACGACTGCAGGAATATTTGCTTAGAAATGGTCATCATCAAGTCACAGGAACGTAGCTAGAATAGTCAGTTTGAGGGGGCCAAATCTATAGTGTGTTTCTATGTAAATGTTGCCATAAACCATATATATATTAGTGTTTGTCTCGGCGACAACCCCTTTTATTTAATCAAAACCGACTTTGATGATGTCATGTATTCTGATAAATGATTCTACATCTCATTTCTCCTATACATTCTGGAGAATCCTCTTGTGGATTGTATTTATGGCTGTCTATATATCAGATATTAAGTTTACGGAGAGACATAACTACTACATTTATGTCTCAACACAGCAACAAATGCAATCACCATGAGAATTCTCCCAAATGTGTAGGTTATGAAATCAGCTTTCACAGAGAGATGCTTTAAAAAAAATCATTCAGATTTGAACAATTTTGTATTTTGAAAACAGTTCTGCATGTAAGGTCAAGTGTTTATTTTCCTCTATATCATCAACAAATCATCAAATAAATATACATAAACCCAGTTTTTGAATGACAAGTATATTTTGATACTTATTAGAAATGCTTATAAATTAGAGCAAAGTGAACATGAAAAATATTACTATTCCTATTTCTTTTCAGATAATAACATAAATTTACTTTCATGTGGTATCATACTGACTTGGTACTGTTGATACTTTTTTCCCCCTGTTTTACTATTATTTCTTTCCGATTTAAAATGGCTTATGCTGTACTGAAAAAAAATCAACAAATAAATACTGCCTCATATTTTTCACCCTCTTGCCTCTGCTCTCCTCTCTTCCCGCACCCCTCTACTCTCCACTTGCTCAAGGGCAGCGATGTCAACCCTAACATAATTTGGACCATGATAGTAATTGACACTCTATGTTTAACATAGTGGCAAGATCAAGCAGAATGAGCAAAATGAATTGAAAACAAAAGTTTATTTGGGAAGAAAAATTAAAATATCTGAGTGGAAACATATTGTGTCAAATAACGCAGGGATGAGTTTTGCTACCATTTCCTTCCTTTTATCTTTTCCATCTTTCCCTTGAGCCCCCAAAAGCATGAAAGACCGATTTCTCAAATTTGTCAGTTTCGATGCAAAGGGTCATATAGTGAGGGCTGTCCTCTCACAGGAACATTTTATGACAGGTAATTCAGAGAATATTCGGTTTGCAGGGTTGTCGGCGACCTTTGCACCAAAATTTGTTGATCAAGCTTGTTGCATTGTCTCCATCCAAGCTTTGTGCTGGTATTTGGGCTGCCTTATTTGCCAAGATGTTTTTTTGAGCAAGTGAGATCGCTTTATATTCGTTTTCTGACTGGAGTTTAGACTCCATGTGTTGCCCGATTCCCTACTGTTGACCACTAGGCAGAGTCTTTGATTCCATCTGTAAGGGAAGGGTAATTTGCAGGAACTTTCTAGGAACTTTGGGCAAGGGTAATAACCTCAAGGCAGGCAGATTGTATGACTTTGGTTACAAACTGGTAAGCAAGGAAAGGGTGTCCTACATTTGCTTCTGAAGATTTTCTTCAGAATAGGAAGTTTGTTCTTTGTGCAGTGTTTCCAGCTCTGCTACAAAGTTATAGGATTGTTGATTTGTTGTTTTAAGTCCACTTTATGCACAGTAAGGCTAATCGGAACTGGACCTACAGTTTAAAGTGGGATCCGAACCACTTGTGCCTCCACCGGGTATCGAACCCGGGACACCTTGATTACAAGGCAACAACACTACCACTGCTCCATCGGGGAGGCCCACAAAGTTATAGGAAAATGTATGTTTTAATTTAGGATCATTTTTAATCAATCAATATTTTGTTTGGGGGGAGGGCTATTTACAACTGGTGGGGCCATGCCCCCCCGGCCCCTCCCCTAACAACATGCCTGTCAAGTCATAAACCTACTCATCTCTTCAGCACAGCAGCATATAATTATGTGATGACATCCTCTGCACTATTCATGTCCATGATTAAATCTCTTGCAACTATTTATTCTTTTCTCTATACCTCTGTTTCAAAATGTCACCCTTTATATGTGGTTGAGGTTCTCATCCCTTTTACATTTTAATTAATTGGGGAAACTAGAGAAGTAAGGGAATATAGGTGATGAGGTCAAAAGTCAACCACATAATGTACTGAGTGGGCAATAATATGTAAGTGAATTAATGTTATCCTAAGTTTGTACACTCCACTATCATGTTATTACTCACATGCCTCTTTCGAGCAATTCATGTCATTGAAGTACTTGGTTGGGTTAAGCATGTTTCCTTCTTCATCCTCTACCTCCACGGCAAGACCAAAGTTCTTGCCGGACACTCTCCATGATCTAGCAGCAGGGCGGATGTTGAATTCCACCCACTCGTCTCCATCCAGGGACAGCATTTTTGAATCTAGCAGTTTTCTTTTAACTGTTAAAATAATAATAACAAAAATTAGTCAATTTGCAAAGGTTACACACTCATATGTATATCAATTGAATTGATTTATTTTACTTCGCATTTCTGTCAGTTTTGACTAATTGCAAAAATGACGATGAGTGATGATATGATGAAATTGATGAAGGGACAAACACATATGGTAGGCACACAACGTAAATCCCACAGAGGATTATACTGGCCATAGGTCCAGATGCCAAAGTCTCGTTAGTCTGCAAATTGCAGACCAGGATGTACTATGTGGAAGCGAGGTAGACATTTGAGTGTCTTGAAAAAGGGTTACACCCCAGTTAGTTATCAACTGCTTACACACACATACATAGAAAGTTCTACATTGACAATTAAATTTCAGTTTTTGTAGTAATTCTATGCAGAATTTAACTTGTATGTACGTACATATTGCTTGCATTGTAGAATTATTCCTCTTGTAGTTTACACTTGTTACAAGCATTTAAACATGTATTTTGGTGGAATATTTCAGGATAACACACACTCCTTTATCAGACATTTATAAAAAATATACATATTCAAATTGTGTTTAAACTTTTTTCCTATTTCTCTTCATATTATTATTCACATCCAATAACATACATTTACTTCACTTCTACAGTAAGTAGTGGTGGCAATTAGGGGCCAGTTGTTTTCCCATTGTCACTTTTTGCCCCCACACTATGGTCTCTTACTGCTAACCATATCTACCAAGAAAAAGTAAACTGTACTTGCACTCCCCCCAAGTTATTTCACCCAGTTACTGTACTGATATTAAATGTGGTAAGCTCAAAAACAAAGAGATGTTATTGTGGTGAATCATTCTCCATGTCATGAACAGGAAATGGAAATGAGGAATTAAAAAATAAGAATACCACCTCACTGCATTCCATATGTGACATTATAAAAATGAAAGGATGAAACTCAATTGGACAGGCATCATCAAAATATATAGATTTTCATTTATTATGTATTTTATGAACCATACTGTATACACTATTGGAAAAATACAAAAACCTTTTGCAAAGGTGAAAAAGGATGCTAAAATTAACTATAATGATGATGATGATCATAAACTGAACTGAAGTTTAAATAGCAGAAAGTACAGGGTGTCTACAAATTATTGAAAGCGGTTTCATGATGGTACTGTACATGTATTATTGAACATATCACAAAGTAACTTTGCAGTTTTGTAGAGAAACTCAACAAGTTTTGTGACACGTTACAAGTTATGGGAGTTTTATGTTCTCCGCGGTGCCGTTGAGCATATTCGTGACTTTCCGGAACTCAATGCTTTTTGTGCAATCTCAAAATTTAGAGTTTACAGCCGCTTCTTCTTCAGCGAACAACCATTACAGAATACGGGTATCTTGACATGTTAGAAAATTGGCTCATGCCACAGTTCGAGACAGGCAGTGAGAACTTTATCCACCAGTTGGATGGTGCTCCACCCCAGTTCCATCACGATGTCCACAAAATCTTAACCACAAGAGTACCAAACCGATGGTTCATTCGTTGTGGAAATAATGATCAACAACTGCTGTCATTGCTCATGGTGACTTTTTTGTGTGTGGGGTTATGTGAAGGATCTAGTGTTTGTGAATCCATATTACCGAGTGATCTAGCAGAACTGGAGACTTGTATCATCAGTGCTTTTGATCGAATTGATAGGTACATGGTTCATCACGTTTGGGAATAACTTGATTATAAAGTCTATGTCTGCAGAATCACGAAGAGGGGGCATATCGAACACTTGTAACATGTCACAAAAATTGTTGAGTTTTCTACAAAACTCTAAAGTTACTTCACAATATGTTCAATAATACAGGCAGTAACATCGTGAAACTGCTTCAATCATTTGTAGGCACCATGTATTTAGTAGGTGTTATAGAGTGTAGAAAGTTCTTGCACAGCAGGGCCGTAGCCAGGCTGAGCTCCCGCTTGGCATTAGGTAAAACTATTTTGTATAATTTGTTTGCAGTGAAGAGTGAAAATGTAGACAGCAGATATTATTTTGCTCACAGCTTGGTGATGGATAAATTCACAGAACATAAACTTCAACTTGTTTGTGAGCTGAAGTTGAAGTAGCGGCAAGTATTTAGAAGATTCTCTAGACTATAGAATGTCCTTTCACAGAGGAGCTTCTTTATCTGTACCTTTGCTGCCCCTGTTGCGGTCTCCCGTTTAGACAGAAATCTGTGACTTTGACGTCATCATCCACATTCCTTCCATATCTGCATCAAAGGTCAACAGTTCCTAACTTTTTGGAACGAAGGGAAGTTTTATTCCTTCAGTTGGGAGTAGAATGTACGGTATGCACTATGATTGAATATTGGGCATTTTTTTTGTAGATATAAATATCTGTATCATCAAAAGTATTGTGTAGTATATAATAACTTAATAAAGAATGATGTCAATAGCAATTAACACTTCAAGAGATGTTTTAGAAGATACCTATAGAAAAATGTACTATTTGTGTGATATTTCTAAATTTTATATTAACTTAATGACACCCCCCATCCACACACACACACAAATAATTTACCTTCATGTAACACTATTAAACTTTTGAAAATGGACTTGGTTTACAAAGCCCCCCCTGATAACCCGTGAGCCTCCCCTGGAGATCAATTCTAGCTACAGGCCTGCTTCATTTCCAAAACTTGGGAGCTGTTAACCTTTGATGAGGAGTAAATTTGCATAATGACATAAAAGTCACAGATTTCTGTATAAACAGGAGGTCGCAACATGGGTAGCGACGGTAGTTTAGTTTAGTTTAGTTTGTTTGCATCCAAGGTGTACAAATAACAGTACATGGTAATATAGGACATGCCAATACTTACATTACAATACAATACTACATTAATAGATTTTACACATACAAATACAAAATACATAGCCAAAAATTGTAAAAAATTGGGTCTTACTCTGGTATTATATCAAAATCACAAAAAAATATAACATGAGAAGATATAGATTACTACAGCCTACTTCTAAGTGATACTAATTTTCCACCTTCATTTGACATTCAAATTTACAAGAAGAGTATGTGATTATACTACATTATATACATTTTGTCTTATGTAAAAGTCACTTCCATGTATTCAGCTATAGAATAAAATACATGCTTCAGAAGCATCGATTTTATCTTGCGCTTGAATATCATCAATTTTGGTTCTTTCCTCACATCTTGTGGTAGTTTATTGTAGAGATCTATGGAAGAGTTTAAGGGACCTTTCTTACATAAGTTAAGGCGGCAGTGTTTTATCTGAAGTTTGTCTTTATTTCTTGTGTTTAGGCCATGTATTTCCTCATTTGTGGCAAAGTTGGAAATATTTTGCATAACACAAATTAAGCATTCATAAATGTATATGCAGGGGAGAGTTAACACATTAAATTTACGGAAAAGAGTTCTACATGAATAAGTTTTCTTTACTCCAGCTATGATTCTTATAGCTCTTTTTTGAAGCATGAAAAGGCCATTGGAGTGGCCCCTTGCTATCCCAAACCATAATCCCATATCTTAGTAAAGCATCAAAGTTTGCCATATAAAGGCACTTTACAGTTTGGGTGCTTGAGATGTTTACCATTTATCGAAGGGCATAGCACACACTACTTAATTTTGATTGTAGCATGTTTATGTGTTCTGTATAGCTAAGGTGTTCATCCAGAAGGATAGTCAGAAATTTTGAAATTTTTTTAGGCTCTAGTTGTGTATTCCCAGATATTAGATTGAGGCTTATTTGGTTTCTGGTTTGGATTGTAGAAAATGTAATGTAATTTGTATTTTTGCTGTTGAGGAGTAGATTATTATTTAAAAACCAGTCCTCTAATTTGCTTAATACGTTATTAGCCTTAGATTGTAGAGCATCTTTGGAAGTGTCTGTTACTATAATATTTGTATCATCAGCATATAATATTGCATTTGCCTCAGGTATAATATTTGGTAAATCATTTATGTACATAAGAAACAAAAGAGGGCCAAGAATACTTCCCTGAGGCACCCCACATGTTACACTTTTCATGGTGGAGTGTTGATGCGTTACGTATCCTTTTGCTGTGGTGTGAGGGATTTCTACAATTTGGTTTCTATTGGTAAGGTAAGATTGAAACCACTTTTGTGGTAGTCCATGGATACCAAGTTTTTGAAGTTTCCACAGCAGTATCTCGTGATTTACGGAATCGAAAGCTTTTGATAAGTCACAAAAGACTCCTACTGTGTGATTACATTTATTCAGCGATTGTGTGACACATTCTACGAAGTCTGCTAATGCTGTTTTCGTGCTTCGTTCAGACCTAAAACCATGCTGTGACAAGCTTAACATTGAGTGTTTACTACAGAAATTTTCTACTCTCATCATTATTGCATGTTCAATAATTTTTGCGAAATGGGCCTGTAATTTGATAAATCTTTTGGGTCATTTTTCTTCAGTAATGGTTTAACAACAGCTACTTTTAGACTGTCTGGGAAAATACCCTGTTCAATGGAATTGTTTATTATATGTAGTAATGGTTGACATAGGGAAGTATAACATTTTTTAATTAGGAAGTCTGGTATTTCATCAATGCCGGAAGATCGTTTGTTTTTTATACGCCTGAAGATTATCTTTAGTTCCTGTTCAGTAATGGGGGAAATGAACAAGGATTTGTCACTTACTGTTATGTATGTAGAACATTCTTCTGGAGCAGCCATAAACCCATTCCTTCTATTTGGAACTGTATTTACAAAATACTCATTGAAAGCATTCGCAAACATTAGGGGGATGTTGGACTTCTTTTCTATTAATGCATATCACCATATTATTACGTAAAGACTGGTGTTTTGTTGATGCATTTCTTATAATTTCCAACATTGTTTTACATTTATTGTTTGAATTATTGATTTTACGGTTATTATGATTAATCTTTGCTTGGTGCAGTACATTTTTATATATTTGCTTATACCTCTTGTAATATTTCAGAAAAGATGGATTGGGGTTCACCTTACTTTCAGAATGGAGCATTTTTAGTTTTCTACTTGAGATTCTGATTCCATTTGTGACCCATGGTTTACACTCAGTGGATATGTTTACTTGTTTAGGTGGAAAACATTCATTGTGTAAGAAGATAATTTTGTTCAGAAACAGATTAAATTTTTCATTTGTGGAAGGTAAATTATAAATATCTTCCCAATTTTCGCTGTTTAGTTTTTCAATGAACATGAGTATAGAACCTTCATCATATTTACGTTTCTACATTTTTAGTGGCTTTCTATGATATTCAGTAGTTTCTCTTTTACATGTGAGACATAAAAATTGTGCTCCATGGTCGGAGAAGTGGACTGATATGTTTTCACATTGAAACTCTTTTGAGTGTACACTTATCAACATGTGGTCTATGAGGGAGAGTGTGTCTTTTGTTATGTGTGTGGGTGTAGTCACAATTTGCTTTAGGCCGAAAGTGTTTATTATGGCTTCAAAATGCAGTTTCCATCCTGTATTTTTTTAGAAAATCAATGTTTAGGTCCTCACATACCACAATTTCACATGCATAACTTTTTAATTCATCTAACAATACTGTCAGATTTTTTATGAATATTGTACAGTCTGCATCAGGTGTTCTGTAGCAACATACTATTATTAAATTATACTGTGCAAGACGTACAACACCAACTTCAAAATGTTTTTCTATAGGTTTCACAGTTTTGGAGACAATTTGTTTGGCAATTATTTCATTTTTTGTAAATATGCCTGTTTCCCCTCGTTTTATTAGAGACCTTGATGCGAAACTAGCTAAGTGGAAATTTGGAATTTGAAGGTAAGTAATTTCATCTTTGGACAGCCAGTGCTCAGTAACACACAGTACATGTGCATCTAAACCTTCATCGGTTAGGAGCATTTCTAAATCTACCTTGAATGTTTGACCCTTGTTCCTTAGTTTTAACATTTATATTATTTGTTGCAATATTACATTTTACAATAAAAAATCATCTTTAAGTTTGCCCGGAACACTCCGTATTCTATCAGATGTTCTTGGAGATGGTTCTTTTTGTTTTTCATTAACTCTTTTATCATTTTCCACTTCCTTGTCTTTTTCATCTTTTCTCACTTCACTGCAATGTTCATTTTCTGCTTCACTACCTTTTTCATGACTTACCATTTTACTGCATTTTTCACCATTCATCACAACACAGACTTATCTGCAATTTACCACATCACTATATTTCTTTCCATTTACCACTTCACTTCCCTGATTATTTATGGGTTGCCACTTCAGTTCAATAGGATTGCACTTTCTTCTTTGGTTTATGATGTATTCAGTTATCACCTTGCATATTGATTGATTGATGGATTGATTTGGCATTTTAAGTCCACTTTATGCACAGTAAGGCTAATCGGGACTGGACCTACAGTTTAAAGTGGGATCTGAACCACTTGTGCCTCCACCGGGACCTTACATATTGATTTCAATACATTTTCTTTCCCAGATGCATGCCGTGATTTGTGAAATTGTTCCTTTCTCGCCTGCTTACATCAACAATATCAACATTACTAAAGTTTTTGCACAGGTGTCTGATATTCTTGTTTGTCTCTTTTATGGCCACATTAACACAAGATTCTGGTATGATATCGTGTCTCGTTGGTATATTAACTACGATCATTTTAGAGTTTCTTATTTCAGGTAGTTTCTTTTCCAATGTATATACTTCATCGTGACTTTCGTTGCATGCTACATTGTTTGAACCTGCCATTAGTACTACACAGCTGCTGATTTCTTTGTCTTTAGGTTTTAGGCTACTTACAACCTGCCCAATTTTTGCACCTGGCTTGACAATACCTAACACTGAAACATCGCTGAACACTGAACACTCTTCACTTTTTCTGCCATTCCTCTTACCTAATCCATAGATGAGCACTTTTGGTTGACTAACACTTGTTGTTTCTATTTTCGAGATGTTTGTGGTTGTGTTTCTTGACTTCACGTTTTTTTCTGTACGTTCTTGCATTAGATTCTGGGTGTATTTCTTCAGTTTGGAAATCTTGTAGTGTAGAAAATCTGTTTTTGCTCTCGAAATTTATGCTATCCATGTGATGTTTTTTCTTGGTTGATTTCCTAACCACTTGAGTCCATGAGGGTGTAGAATTTGTTATTTCCTTTGCCTTTTCAATAGTTTCTAGTCTGTTTTTTAGGGTTTCATTTTCATTTTTTAACTCCTTTATATCACTTTGAAGTAGATTCACTACCTGCAGAAGATTCGCGAGTTCCTCATTTTCAAAACTTTTTTCTCCATTTTCACATTGCGGACAGAACCATTCACTGTTTTGGTCGATTTCTTCTTCGGCATTCACGTTGCCGCACCTAAAGTGTAACCATTCGTCACACATGTCGCACAGAATTCAATTACACTTTGCACATCTATCATCATATTTTGTCTTCAATTTGAGAGGAGCTGATAAAAGTACGTCTTCACTCGTTGGCGCCATCACAGCTCCCCTGTGAAGGAGCTTTCTAAAGTCTAGAGAAATACTTGCCGCTACTGAGACTTCTTCTTATAAATAAGATGAACGAATGTAATAGCTCCTATTCATGATCCCTGAATTTATCCTTCCAAAGTTGTGAGCAAAATAATATCTGCTGTCTACATTTTCACTCTTCACTGCAAACAAATTACACAAAATATTTTCACGTAATGTGAAGGGGGCTGACCTCAGTGCCAGGGGGGGATGACAGTAGTTCCAGGGGGGCTCAGCCCCCCTGTCCCCTGCCTGGCTACGGGCCTGGATCATTTATGAATGTTTTCTCACCTTTGTTTTTCTTGAGAGATCTCATATACCAATAAACAGAGACTCTTATCTGCCGTTCATCCTCAGGGTGGTTAACCATCACTGTGCCATCCTCTGCTCGAGTACATGGTTCTGGCACAGATGATGATGACGACGTTAGGTCTTCCTGTAATGGAAATTTTAATAATTAATGACTGAAAATGATGTTATTACATTAAACAACAAATCAAATGAGCAACTTAACCTAACATCCTGTAAAAAAACTTGTATATTTTATTTTCTTTCCTCTTTGATTTAGTTTATCTCTGTCATTTAGTTAAGGCATTACATGTGATATGAATTTCTTCTCAATAAAAAAGGTAATCTGTAGTGAGTTTGTGCATGAAGGTCCCAAGTAACCACAACCATTGGGCCAACTGAAGTTTTTATGTGGGAAAGGTTGGGTTTACGTAGATTGGCAAATTGAAGTTGGTCTTACGTCGGGACAACAGTTGTTGCAACTTTTGCCCAACCATGAAAAAGTGAGTCAAAATCAGATTTAAAAACTACTTTCTCATGTTAAGACAACTTTCAGAAGTATGCTGTAAATTCTAGAGTGTAAAATAAGTGACATGTATTATTTTCGAATATGTTAGACGCAGCACATACTGGAAATGAAATATATTTTTAATGAAAGTAGGAGCTATTCTTAACTTGTAGCCACTCACCAGTCCTTTGTCAGCCGCCATTTATAAAAGATGTGTTGGGAATTGCTTATTGTTTGTCTCTTTAGCTCAGCGGCGTATACTCTGGGTCATCTAGGTAATCAGAGATGACCCGGCTATAATTTTAAAAGAAAGTTTTTTTATTCCCCCCCCCCAACATTCTTCCGATCCAATGTTTGATTCATACATTTCTTTGCTTAGAGCATGCGAATGTTTTCAACCGTTTGCTGCTCATTGCCCGAGAGGCTTTCTCCAGCTGGCGGAATCTCGTTAGGGTGAGATTCCACTGGCTCCCTTTAAATCCCTTGATGGGAGGGAGGGGAGAGGGTAAGGAAACAGCTTCTCAGGCATGGTGATTCCATATTCAGGGTAACCTCCTTCTGGAGAGAGTCCACCAGTTGCACTCTCCACCCCAGGGTCTTTACTGTTTCCTTGGTTGGCTCCCTCTTGTGCCATTCTTCCCCGATGGCCTTTGTATCGTAGGAGTTGTGTTGTTTAAGACAGGAAAATTTCTCAGGAACGAGAATTCTGGGTTCACAAATTACGTACTGAAAAGGGAAGTTGAGAAAATACATCTGAAAGTGCGCGAGAAATGGAAATCTGAATAACATTTGTAAACCAATTCCATGTTAATTCTCATTTTACATTTTATTCTGTCTTCCGCATCTCTACTATTTCAACAGAATTTGTCAAAGGGAAAAAGCTTAAATATTGCAGATGAAGATAATTAAATAAATTAAAATTTAAACTAAAAATCAAGACATTATGCCGACCTCCATAGCAGAGTGCTTAGCACAGCTCTCTACGATGCCAGAGGTCCAGGGTTCGAATACCAGCCTGGGCATGGGCGTTCTTTGTAAATGTCCCTTCATCAATTTCTATATATCATTACTCATCGCGATTAACCAAAAGTGGCAGAAAAGCGACATAAAATAACCTAACTCAATCAATCCAACAGCATGGATTATTTCATTAGCACATTCCTTTCATATTCTATGTTACAGGTTTTTTTTATAGGTTTATTATACTTTCTTGTTTTATTATTTGAAATTCTAAACGTAGATTAACCGCAATCACAACAATTAATCGATAGTGGTCGCAACAATAAGGTAAAATTTTCCACACATATTATATTCATAAATCCTGTATGGATGCTGAGGTAAATTTGCAGGGAGACTTCAGGAGTTGGTGGATGAATCAAGGATCGGAGATTACCCACTCATTATATATAACCAGCATATGCCACTGCTTTAGCTGTAGCAGAATAAGAACATTCTTACAGGTATTCTTGTGAAGGTGGTTAAACAATTTTATGCGCAGACTAAATTCCATGAAAGGTGGAAAACTAGTAAATTTTAGAATGTTTTTTTTTTTTTGTGCTACCACTTGAATGTACCTTGAAAACAATGATACCATATGAATGAGAAAATGCTGGGTATTTCTCTCTTATTTTACACAAATAATTTATACTGTAGTTTATATTTGGCCTCACAATAAATTATATATATGTATATCAGAACACAAACCTATCTATATTTTAGTTTTCAGTATGTTGGTCCAACATCAAACTACATTTTGGCCCAATGTAAAAACCATGTGTTGGGCCAATGTTGGAACCATAGCCAAAATTACCATCGCCCAATGGTATGGTCTCATTTTTGGCCAAACCATTTACAATATACTTGTGTGCAGCTCTACTTGGAACAAAAAATCTCAAATGAATACAGTAAGTAAATAACTTTATTGACATATTATTTTCCAAATTCTAGATATACCCCCCAACATCAGTGTTTTCGAAGTCATGCAGTGTCACTGAGAGAGAGAATTCCACATGGGTAATAAAACAGCGGAAGTGAAAAATCAGACATAACCAGAGCTGATATGATAGCTCAGTTGATACACATATGGCACACTGTATCAGAAACCTGCACTTTTGCCTTATGTATATGATGTACAGTGGGATCCACGAGTATTGTCCATGGCTATTTTCATTAATCTTACTCTTACATCCTGTGTGTTTCTAAGCGATGGATTTTTATGTATGGTGGTGCAGAAGTTGTCAGCAGCTTGTTTTGAGTTTTCTTTTCATTCTTGAAGCTCTTATCGGGTCAAATAAAGTGCAGGTACATAGTGATGGACAATTTGCATGGTAATACTCATGGATCCCACTGTACATGTCCTGGATGTTATGAATTATAATGTAATGTGAACTATATTTTTTTGAATTTCTCCTATGAAATTAGGAAAAATTTTCAGAGATTCTGCCAAATGCCGTAAATGTAATTCTGATAAATATAATTTCTCGGCTTTAGTTCTTTGGAGTAAGAAACAATTATTTAAAAAACCATGGTCAAGACATGCTCAAGCTCCTACCAATCCTTAAAATTAATTTCAATTTACTTTTTAGAGTTAGATTTAAATGTAGCAATGCTTTTCCTTACCTGAGATATTCTGTACAGACGAAGCTTAGCATTTATTATGTTTACAGCAGCACCTTCTCCTGCAGATGGATTACTGATATTGAAAAATAAATTTAGAATGTTAGCATCATTCCACATCTCCTCGTCAGTCTTTCGTGGAATGTCACCTGTGAAATAATTATAACCCATCAAATCAAGGCTATCCCGTATAATTTCATTACCAGTACTATTATACTTGTGCTGTTATACATAGTTTAGTGCAAATTAGTTATTTAATATTTATTCACAAGAACCACTTGTATTATTGTTGCTTTAATATCGGTTATCTGTCTTTTTGGCTAATTGCATATACCGCGTTTGTTACAATCTGTCAGGTTTCTCGCGAAGAAAAATTCGTCTGCTGGGCAGCGAGGAGCGAATGGAAGCCAGCCTCGGTGTGCAGCGGCAACGCCGCGTGGTTTCTGCTAGAAATGTCAACGATCGGCAAGCTCGGGAAACGTGACAGGGTCTACAAAACGCGGTATAGATGACGATGCAGGAGGCAATTAGACGAAATTGCTAAAGGAACATTCACAAACAAATAGATATTTCGGCTTGGAAACTTAGGAGGCCGGATCTAAATTCGATTAGCCACTGAAATGGCTCACAAGAACCATTTTGCCATGTTTTTAATATAAAAATTTACACAAAATTATCATAACTTGAACAGTTGGAAGATCTATAAGTGCAAAAACAAATAGGGACCTTCTTGTACAGTTCCATTAACAGTTAATGCTTATTCAAATATAAAGAGGAGAATCCTTAATCTATGTACATACGAATGACACTCCAAATACATACCTTCTTGATTACAGTGTTTCCCAACCATGGAATGTTATCTGTAGCTAATGCACCCCTTGAAAGTTGACTTTGTCTTCATGTCGATTTCATAAATCGTATTATCAATATTTTAACACATACATTAACATGCCAAGCATGTCTAATATTAATAAAATACTGCAATTCCAAAACTGTCAAAAGAGTACCTCTCTCATACATATGCAGTAACCTTTATGCAATAAAGTAAATATTCTTATGTTTGAATTATTAGTCGCAATAATTTATGATTGTCAAAGTTATGAGTTCATGTGTATGCAGAAGCTATGAGGAGTTAGCGAGCATTTTCCTGTGACATGGAGATATTAGAAGTCCATCCAGAATTTTCATCTGGGGGGGGGGGGTGTAATCTGTTTTTATGGAGATGTAAAGTAAAAAGTTATGTTATATTTAGTGCCACAATGCCTATGAAGGTGTTGTGGGTTTGTGGATAAATTGATTAATAAAAATCTATCACATTATTGAAGCTATTCCGAAAGCAAAAAATACATACATATTGTCAAAGTTTGTTTTAAGACCACTTCATGCTCAGATCAGCTAATCGGGGTTGGATCCACAGTTTAAAGTGCGACTCGATTCACTGTGAAATGTGTGTCTGCTGGAATCGAATCCGAGCCTCCTTTATTACAAGGCGGTAGTGTTACTACTACGCTATCGAGAATGCCCACAATTTATGAGTGGTGCGACAAGAAAATTCTGCATGAATCACAACAAACTTCTCGTGTTTTGCTTTAAATATGCCCCAGGTTGTCAACAAAGCATGATACAAGGAAATTATTAACATTTTATGATTGGAATATTCATTTTTGGTGCATTCATTTTAAAATATAGAACAACCACATGAAACACATTTATAGATTAACGAACTCTTGTATTGAGGTCAGGTACCCTAACCACTTAATAGTCTTAGTCAGCCTGGATGGACTATGGAGCCATTGGCATCGTCAGAAATTTTTGCAGGGGGGGTCGGGAAAATGATAAAAGTTGAATAGTAGAAAAAATAACAATGAGTATTATTATCACGTTATAAATATCATTATACAATAACAAATATTATAAATTAATAAAAACAAATTTTATTCAAAATAATAAATAATAATAATATTTTTATTATTATATAAATGTGGAGACTCGATCCACCAAACGAGTGAATACCACTACAACTATTTTGCATTATTTCTTTTGCATTTTATGCAGTTAGTATCCGAGTACATTTTGATATTAACCTTTGCACGTCTCGTTCAAGAAAAGGCTTTAAATGTTAGGTTTTTTTTAATATAAAGTTTGTTGTTTGACCTCTCACCTACGACTGTAATTCTTAGAGTTTTGAAAACTGTGGAACCATTTGTTCTTTGGATGAAATTGTAACCTTGTTTCTGTATTTTTCACTCAATGTTTTCGATCCAATGCATTTTTACTTTGATTATTCTGTTCGAATACTAACTAAATGAACTTTTTTCTGTTCTTAACAATAAGAGTAACAAACTTTAGGTTTTCTTGTATCTTTAATTGAACGATGTCAATTTACAGGGGGTGGTCCACCGACCCGTTCGACCCCCCTCCCCGACGCCCATGTATGGAGCGATCCCTTAATTCCAGACATCGGAGGAGTCGATAGCCATTTACTCTTCTATGAATTGGTAATATGCAAACTGGAGCATTGATTTGAATCACTTTAAAGAAAGAAAATAGAATAATGTAAGCCCCGCGACAGGTTAAGTTTGCAGCAGGTTTTATGTATTAATCAACGCGATATCGGCAGTATTGCAGCGGAACTATATTCTGCGCGCACGTTTGGGTCTATATATGCTAAAAGTTGCAGCAAACTTAACCAGTCGCGGGGCTTACATAAGAATTTTCGAGATATCAAATCAGATTTTGTGAAAGTACATTAATCTCGTAATCATTTAATGGTGTTTATTAGGCTCTAAGAAAGGAAACAAAATAGATATATGTACTCAGGCCCGTAGCCAGGAATTCTTTGTAGGGGGGGGCAAAGTCAATCCTAGAGGGGGCAAATTTTTAATATATTGTGTCGCATTGGCAGATATAACAGGGTACATGGAGGCACTTGCCTCCTCCCCAAAAGGAGATACGTAACAGAAAAGGGATGATATCTTGAAACTGCAACGAACAAACGAACTTCGAGCAACATCAAATAGCAATATTTCGATAATGACCTTTCCCGATTACCAAAGAATATGAAGTTTAACATAAATAAGTTAGGTAGGCTAATAGGCACTGTATCTACTTGATATTTACAGGTCGATAATGTTAATAGATGATTAATATGTACCAACAACTTTGTGCCTCTCTGCAGAACTGATTAAGGGAGTCCTTTATAAATCATGCTTCATAATGATTCCCTCTAGTTTCTAATATGCAAGATTTTTACACACAAAGGAATCTAACGAGAATTCAACAACACCATTGTGTTGTATTATGCAAGAAAATAGAATTAATTAAATAATGATGGTTACATATTATCCACACTTTGATGAATTGTGTAAACATTTGTAGCTAATACATTTTTTTGTACTTGCTAAAACATTAAAACATGGGTCCCTTAGTCCACCACGGACTCAATTTCTTTCAAAGGGGAGACTCTTACATCACTACAGACATTTGCCTACTGGTTACGTTAACCATTTTGCAAAATATTGTGTGAATTGTAGTATAGTTGAAATACATGTTTTGACACCTGACAAACAAATAGGAATCCCTTGATTGATTAATGACTTATTGGATTACAGTGTCATCAGTAATATTTCATATTAAGTTTCATAGAAAGAAATTGTTTTAATAGGGTGCAATAATTTTACGGGGCACCATGGCATTCTGTTTAACATTTTTTTTTTCATATAGATTGTTTGGCTTCCAGAGCCGACTCCTGCTGTCCCATAGCTATGGCTCTGAACTCGGACTGTAAGAATAGCAAACATTGCGAGCGAAGCGAGCAAGAAAATTTTACGAAATGTTTTTTTTTTATTTGCATAAAATTTGAAATCGAGGGGGGCAATGGCCCCACTGTGCCCCTTGCAAGTGCCCTTGGCCGTCTGGTAGAAAAATGCAAGGAACACGTAAAAATTAATTCCATCATGAGTATCCAATTGTCCTTCTATTCTTAGATTCTCCTAGTCTTGTTTTTTACTTAAATGTTTCCTTCCCCTAGAATGGACTTCTGTCAAGGTCAGGGGGAGGGGACAATGCCCCCTGCCCCCTGTAGTTGCGGCACTCTTCATCAATTTCACGTCATCCTTCATTGTTACGATTAGCTAGAAGTGTCAGAGAAGCAACGCAAAGTAACAAAAATCAAATATCCACTCCCTCTCTCTACCTCACTATTACCAAAAGATAGATTTGGGAAACAAAAATTTAACCAATTCAAAGTTCATAGCAACACATCCAAGAAAAACATCCAAACACATTAGGCACCTTTAATACAATACTACTCAAAATGTCACAACTGTTCTAGATACTGAAAATTGTGAAATCATTTAACCGAAGTCTAATCTGGATGGGAATTCCCCCCCCCCCCAATCCTGATACGACATTATACGGAATCCCATACACCCTAATAAATCACAAAATCAATAAGTGTCTTTGTAATGTTGCTAGAGTAACACATGATATAATTGTAAAGATTAGTGAGAATTCCAAGTAGGAATGTGTTCTGTATTTTTCACAGGGGGGGCAGAGTAGGCTCTCAGGGGAGCAACTTCCCCCCCTGCCCCCCCTCTAGCTACGGGCCTGTATGTACTGATAGGGTGGAGCTCATGCGAGAGAAAGTGTAATATATTAACTGTAAACGCCCTTAAATTTCTCGATTTAAAATTCAATATTTTTATCGGCAAAAATAGCAAACATTTTGTGTAGAATAATAGTAATAATTAGTATACAAAATACTAATTATGTTAAACAGTAAATAGTGTCGTTATCATTAAACTGTAAATAAACATGGCAGCTGATATTTTGCAAACTATCATTTAAAGAATTGCCAAAATTCCGCTTTTTATGTAGTACATCCAGAATGTTTTATTTTCACTCGAAGAAAAGATACTGAAATTTTTATAGTTCCATTAACATACTCAACAAACATTTCCATAGTAGAAACAGGAAAAATGTATATTTACATATATTTTTTTATTTGCTTTATTGAAACTGTTCAAATATTTTACAGGGCCGTTTACCGGAAAAAGCCTTTCCATAGAAAAAATATATCTATATGTATGGTGCCAAAAACCATGGAAGCAATTTTAAGCGTGGTTTTTTTAAATCATAAAAATAGATTTAAATTTTTATAAACCCAATTTAAATTTTAAAAATCATCAAAAATGATTTTTTTAATTAAAAATCATGATTTTTATTCACCCTGGTAATTTGTTAGTTTTATATGTGTCGCCCCGTCGTAATCCACTGGTGCTCTGATACCCCTCCTGGGTATGTCACGTACGTGGGAAGGGCAAAGGGGTAGAAAAGTAGGGGTCTAACTTGTCGCACCCAACTCAAAAGCCATCTTGGTCAAACGCTGTATTTCGTCTTCTGACATCAGGCTAAGTACTTCCGTAGTTAGGTTAAATGTAGTGTATTTATGCTGAACGATGTTGGGAACGATGAGTCATACCCGGAAAAAAAGTAGATGGGCGAGTAGCTATTTAAAAACACGTAGCGTGTTGTTAGTTCCAGGGTGCGAAATCATTTAGGACTGGTGGGGGAGGGGAGATAAATCTTTATCTACAAACCCTGCTCCCCAACAAAAATACATATAAATTATACGATATACATACCTATTTATAATGGTATTAAAAGTAAAAAGAAATTACTAAATTAAAAATGTATTATTATTATTAATTACACAAGGAATTGTTACTTCTATATATATCAGATATTATCAATTCGCAAACTACTTCCTTTGCTAATTGGTTAAAGATGTTAATAAATTATGAAATAGTTGAAGTGGTTTTATTATGTTTAAGTTTTTATTTAGTTTTTGCTTTATGTTAATATAAATAAATTAGATTTCATAGTTATTATTGTTTCGCGTTTTACTTTATTTGTGCGTATTGATGTAGATATGTTAATGATCTTTTGAGAGAAAAAGCATTGAACTCTCACAACTACACTAATTTGTGTATGTTTTCTATATTATTCTTAGTACAGTATATTTGAAATTAAAAATAATTGCTTATCTTTTGTTTGTTGAAACAAAACTCTCTCCCCACAATTTTTTGGTGGGGGGATTTTTTAGGCCAAGATTGGTGGTGGGGGAATTTCCCCCATCCCCCCCCAGGATTTCGCACCCTGGTTAGTTCCACCGTTGACAGAACACTTGTTCTTCATTTCTGCTTTGTGTGCCGCGCTTGGCAGAGGCAGTGTTACTACAAGAAGGGAAATTTCCTTTGGTGCAGGGAATTATAGGCATCACCAATTATAGGTGAAATGGGAGATTTTACGAAAAACATAGAAATTGCAGCAAAATTTGAAGTTGTTAGACATATTTTGTTCTACTTGCATGCCTGGGTCGGTGTTTTATTTGCATTAAGTATAATTAATCTAAATTGGTGTACACTGCCGTACGCAGGATTTCTTTTCGGGACGGGCTGGGATTGTTAAGGTGAATAGTGCATAGTTGATTTTTAGGGAAACGGTACAAACAATAAGATATTTCGTATAATTAAAACTTTCAACTCTCAAAAATGGCAATTTGAAGACGAATTTGCATTTACCAGTCTGTTTTTCTCCCTACTTGGTCACTGCTTTTATTCGAAAATGTTGATTTTATCTAAATTTCGGAGGGGGCTGTAGCCCCTTCAGTCCCCCTCTGCGTACGTCAATGTGGGTATATAATAAATATGTACAATAAATAAGAGTTGTCGCGGTAAACCAGGTTAAACTTTCAGAATACGCAGGAGTCACGTGGTGCCTGTGTAATCTTCCTTGAAAGGTAGTTCTGCAACCTTTGGAAGAAACAAAAATTAGCCTTGTTTTTGTCGGTGATAGTAAAGTATGAAAGGTGTGTTCGTTACATGGAAAAAATTGGCATGTCTCATGATCAATTGAGGATGAAACAAAAGAAGAACAAAAAACTAATACATCATTCAGTAACTGGCGATGATCCAGGGGGAACAGAAAAGCGTTAAATCGCGGGTGGAACGAAGCGCGTCCTATTCTTGTCGGGGAGCTGTCAGGATGTCTGGCAAATGCAGGAATCTAATTCAGGAACCAGCTACGTTGTCACATGTAAACAGCTACCGAGTGGAAGAAGTGTGTGGGGGGGAGGAGATCAAGGTCATATTATGCTCACTTTCGCCCTTATAGCCAGGAGAGGGTAAATCAGCGTCTGTCAAGATAGGAGCTTAATCTTTCTCTAAAAACGAATGAATTGTTGCATTAAGTCTGAATTATAACGAAATGGCACATTTCGTTTTGAAACACTGAACCGCGCAAAACCAAGCTCTTCAATTGTGAGGTAGTTTCTGGCAACACTGATCGTGATATCTGACAATTCAACGTCTTTCAATTTTACGTTTACTACAGGCCCCGATGTTTTTAGTAAGTTGGCATATTTCACTTCAAAGTAACCATAATACTGTTGAACTGTTATAATAGTATATAACGTGTTTCTCACTTGATATGAAATGAGATGTCGCAAAGGCGCTGAAAGTCACTGAACTCATAATAGTGAATTAATGAAGATAATACATAATGTACGTAGACATTGTATCGAACAGTAATAGTAATAATAATAGCTATAGAAGTAATAGGAAACTATCTATATTATGTACCTTTGGATAAAAACACTTTTATGTGAGTCATTTCAATTCAAAACACAAGAAAAGAGGCAAACTTCTTCCAATTTTGACCAAATTTGCAGAATTTATTCTCGCGTATGCATATATATATATATATATATTATTTTGAAAGAAATATTAACACGTTTCCAGGCTACGTCAATTTGAAAATTTCAGGTTTATGGAAAAGCAGTACAGACCTTGCGAACTCTCATTTTGTAGTTCTTAGTCCCGTACCGACCTTCGTGACGTAGCGGTTAGCCCAGCGCGCTACGACGCCAGGGGTCCCGGGTTCAAATCCCGGCATGGATGTTCTTTGTAAATGGCCCTTCATCAATTTCATCATATCGTCACTCATACTCATCATCGCAATTTGCCCAAAGTGGCAGAAAAGCGACGCTAAATAACACAAATCAAATCAAATAATTACCTCAAAACCCATTCAAGCCAAAACTAGAACATTAGATAAATTTGGAAGTAGAACTAATTCGCAAGTGCGAAGCTGGGTGTTGTGCTATCACCCGTCTCCCGCGACAGGGCCTCAGACTGCCGATGCAGACGTCACTCACCACGACCGACAGCTGTTCCGCGGTTTCTTTCGCCATCCGAGGGAAAATGTCAAATCACTTCGAGACGTCTACTTACTGGAATGACTCCAGTCAGCACGAAATGCGTTACCCAGCTATTTTCACAGCTGTTCGTGTGCGTGTTGTATGCGTGGATGTCTTCATTTTTTTTCCTGTTGTGATGTATCACTTCGCTGAAAGTGGAGCCCACGCCAAGTTATTCTGCGTTAAACGAAACCAGATGTCTCTAACACTGGCAATTGTGTCGAGTTTATAACTTTGCTTAATTCGGTTATTTATTACCATGTATTCGTAATTATTTTACTGGGTTACGTCTCTTCTGAATGACCTATATTTAAACTCCTAAAGAGTAAATATGTGTGTGTATGTATGCCTTTGTCTAACTTTATATATTTTTGTTTTATTTTCCAATTTATGAAATTACTTTGTACTATATTGTGTGGGCTTTCCTTGCCGTTATGTCTCTATTCTTTGAATGCTTATTTCAATGAAGAGACTGTAGATGTGAGAATGGTTAAATGGTAGAAAAGACCCACACAGATTTAACTTCGCCATGACAAAAAAAGGAGAAATAAATAAATAAACAAAAATTTAATAAGATGACAAGACGTATTTACCGGGACCGTTAGTACACACAGGGTATCATGCAAAATTTTATATTTCGGGGGTGAATGTTCGTATTCATGGATTGTAAGGGGAATTTTTAGAGCCAAAATGACCATAATTTGGACTGTGAAAAATGGGGGGTGCATATATTGATAAACAAAGGAATATAGTAAGATAAATTAAATCTCTAATTGCCTATCTTGATTTTCATAGTCTTAAATGTTCATGAAAAAAAAACTATTTGACGGTGATACTCAGGGTCCACACAATTCTCTCACGTCACGTTGCGACCTACAATTGGTTCTCAAGAACCTTCAAAGTTAGATGCATCCGCCCTTAAAATGGTGTTGTGGTGGATCCGCACGAGCGTCGAAATGGAAACATTCTGCAACAACATTTCCCTCAGTCACCTATTTTGTAATCCAGGCAAGTAGCCAGGGGGAAGGGCTCAGGGGGCTGAATCCCCCCCTGAAATCCTTAATATATCTAATTTGTTTCATTTATTGATTTGCTTTATATTACTTAGCTTTTTGTGCCACTTTTGGCTAATTTGCGAAGATGGGGTTGAGTGATAAAATATCTAATTTAAATAGTGTACAGTGGTACTTCATTAGCAGGATTAAACCTCTTGTAAGTTGTAATATATTGAGAAATGTATCTTCAGTTCTTTTACCCCCTCCAACTTTTCGCCTTTAGATGGCGGCTGTTAATAAGGGATGAGCTTCATCCGAAATAAATTTCTGGCTACGGGCCTGCTGTAATCAATTCCACCTCAAAATTCGCAACAGTTGCTGCGTGGGACAGTTGTGAGAGGCGTGAGACTCCGTGAAACGCCTGAAAGTTGAGCAACACGCAATACATCGAATAGCGATTGGCTGTCAGAGCGTCACGGGGCAATCGCATAAAAAAATATTGCAGTTTGACCTTGCGTAAAGGAAGTGCAATTTATGAAAATTTATGCAAAATGTGTTAATCTAACACATTCATGTTTGCTATTAAGAGAACAAATGTTGCACGTCCACAAAAATTATCAAATAACTTGTTAAAATTTGCACATCACGCAAATATGCATCCCCCCTTTACCCGTGTAGTTACGACTGATAACGTTGTAATAAAGATATCCCAAGTTCGATTCTCGTCGGGCGTTATTTTTTTTTACACTGTTTTGGCTCCTACTTAAAACTGCGGTACCGATTAGCTTCTGTATATAAAGTGGGTTTCCACACCAACGTTTACCCGCGACCGTCCAAACTGAGATTTTCTGTGGTCTTTTCGGGTCACTTAAAACGAATACTACACACAGAATCCAAAATGTGTGATATGTTAACTCCAACGCTGTTGGTGCATCGAAATACACATAGAAATGCATGGAAAGGGTACTTTTATAATCTGTTGTTCGATGTGATGCATGAAAAATTCATCAATTGTAATTACACACGATTATTTCAAAGAAATCAAAATTACACGTTTCAATCTGTCGATTAAAGCACAAAAAACACATTAACGTTGACTTGACGCGTGTCGCATTGTGTACACTGCTACCGTCAGTGAAGGATACAGGCTGTCTCGCCCAAATTATGTCGTAGCAAAAGATTTATTATTTGTTTGTTTAATTTATGTACATGTTCGTTTGACCCAATGTTATTCGGTCATTGTATGACACGGGCCTGAAGATGAGAGTGACGTTAGCTCTCGAAAGCTTGGAATCTTTCCACAACTCACCTGGTCGATAGCCCGAGAGAATCTCTTCATCATTCGTCGCCAGGAAAGCTTCAAGGTTTACTAGGGACCTGTATCGTCAAAGATGATTTCTAGTATTATGACACATTAAGGTATGATAATTTTCTGTGCGAGGTTGGCAACTCCACAACATTAAGTGGGTTGGTAACGATGCGAAAGATATGATATACAGTAAAAAGACATGAGAGTAAGTCTGTTTGTGTTTTTCAATACTTATTGGTGAGTAATCTTGTGATCATTTACTACTTACTAATCTGCTGAAAATAGCAGCTGAATTTTAAATGAAGGATTCCACTTCGGAAGGCATGTGCGTTGTAAGATTCTTAGCGGAAGTGTCCTTTAAACGTGTTGAGTGACGAGTGTTAACTAGTTTCTAGTTAAGTCAATTACGGTTAATAAAATGTTAATTATCGTAACTGGAACTATTAATTAAACCCAGCAAGGCCTGGGTATGCATACTCCTAGCCGGAGACGTAACACCCTTCAGCTGATATTTCTTTTGCCGGTTGTAGGTCGCCGTGGGGTAGTTGGTTAGAGCAACGGATTTCTAGTAAAATTCGCAGGTCTGTCGTAGGTTCGATTCCCACCACCGCCAAAAAAAATGTCACCTGAAGACGAGCGAAGAGGTGCTCTCTAGAAATAGTGTTTCGATAAGTATAGTTTAAAGTACAAGAAAGTGGATAATGTTCACATTGCATGCTAATCAAGGAGACTGTTAAGTATTTTCTTCTCAATACTTACATGACGGGAAGAAACTCTGGATTTTCTCCGTGTATGTCTCCGCCGGCATAATCTGCGGCATCCTTTTGAACTTGATTAAATCCTGGATGATCTCCTGCTGGCCTTTTGGCAAGGTGGTGTTGACTGCCGGCTGGCGATCCAAGAGTCCAAGGTAGCCAAGGATTTGCGTCTGGACCGTCTGCAGCCTTTGGAGCTTGTCCCTAAAAGTTGAACACGAGAATTGAATATGTATGTGTGTTTACGTATTTACGTTATTGTTGAAAGCGTACGTGTCTGACAATTTATTTTAACGTGCACATGCCTTTGCTGGTGGGCATTATGCTGCATATACTCAGCAAATAAGTAGAAGAATTACTGTGCAGATGCTACGACATGAGGTGCTTTGGCTGAATGCATTGGGCGTCCGGAAAAAGGAGGGATCAGTGAGAAATAGCACCCTAAAATGAATAACACACACGCACACACACACACGCAGTAACGATCCCCATCCCCACCCTCACCTCTAATGCTACCCCTTCCCCTCCCCCGCATTGCACCCATTTCCCATTGTACCTTGGGGCCTTCCGATGCCGTGGTGGTAAAGTCGTCGCCTTTTAATAAAGAGGTCCCGGGTTCGATACCTCGTGCAGGCTCATTGCACTGCGGTTCGGATCCCACTTTAAAATGTAGGTCCAGCCCCGAATAGCCTATTTATGCATAAAGTTGACTTGGAACAATTTTTAATTTTTCCAGTGTATTTTGTTTGTTTGACTTGACTTAATTCCTGTTGTTCCCTGTGGAATATAGCGCATCAACAAGGCATCTCCATCTGGTCCTACTGACGGCAATTCTCTTCACTGCATTCCAGCTCTTTCCTTCCTCCAAGGCCTCAGCGTGAACAGATCTTCGCCACGTCTGTCTAGGCCTCCCTCTTTTCCTTCTGCCCTGCGAGTTCCAGTCTAGTGCCTCTCTCTCGACAGCCTCATTTTCCTTCCTCAACGTATGCCCTATCCAATTCCATTTTCGCCGCTTTATTTGTATGGATACCTCGGTTTCTCCAGATTTTCTCCAAAGTTCTTAGTTTTGAATCACTTCTGGCCAAAAGATATTCAATTTTTTTTTCTCAGGCAGCGATTATTGAAGGTCTGTAGTTTACAGGTAAACGTTTTTGTTACCTTCCATGTCTCAGACCCATATAACAGAACAGACTTAACATTACTTCGAAAAATACGAAGTTTGATCTTGATAGATATCTTCTTGTTTTTCTATACTGGATAAAGCCTCACAAAGGTACCATTTGCTTTTTGGATACGTTGAGAAACATCCTGTGCAGCTCCTCCGTCTTTTGCCACCACACTACCCAGGTAAGTAAAGCTATCCACATTTGCAATAATCTCTTCACCAATATTAAAGGTCTGTTTTTGTGGAGTTAATCCTCAGTGCATTGGTCTTTTTGGAGTTAATCACAAGTCCTACTTTGTTTGCACTTTCTATCAGATCTGCTAGTTTTGTTTGCATATCAGCTTCAGACAAGAAGCACAAATCGTCTACAAAATCAAGGTATTCTAGTCTGTTTTTCTGTCCCCATTGGATACCACGTCTTTCCCCTCCTATTACATTTCGCATCACTGCATCATTTTTTTCTTCCTCTTGTTGATGTTTCTTTAATAGTGTGATTTAAAGTGTGCGGGTTATTGGCCCACAGCACCCGATCTTGGTGATGGGTCTGCCACCTAAGCCTCCAAGCAGGCTAATTTTCTGTCGGGGTATTTTCCCCTAGTCTTTGAGAATCCCTCCTCTCCACAAGACAGTGGCTTTTTCTCATATTTATACTCGATGAGAATGAGTGCCTCTTCCGCCAGCTACGCCGTTCCAAAGGTCTCCTTCTCCGCCATAGTTGCTGTTGAGGTCTTCACCGTAACCCTGGCAACTCAAACCCATTGTACCGCCTATAACTTCGATCTGAACCTGGCAATTATGCAGGTCGAACTCGCACTTCCGTTTCAGCAATCTTCCTTTTTCTCTACAGCTGAAGATGCGGCTCGAGGTCGCGAAAATTTTTAATTTTTCCAGTGTATTTTGTTTGTTTCCTTTCCTATTATTATTAGCCCTTGTGGCCCTCCTTCCTTTCATCTACTTCCATACATCCATATGATTTTACTTTAATTTGCGTTAATTCTTAAAACTCGAACTCGTTGAAAGTCCTTGTAATACTAGATGTCTGTAATACTCTTAAACAGTTGACATTTTTTTTAAAAAATGAACAAACTAAACCATCGTGTGCCCCACCGGAAATCAAACCCTGGGACCAAGGCGACGACGTTACCATCACGCCATCTGTGAGACTCAACTAGCCTGTCTGAGTGTATAATAGACTTCAAAGGAATTGTTTGGCGCACTCTACAAGATTGAGTCTTGCCAACGTATGAACTTTAATGATGATGAAGATAAGTACGCATCAATTTGGTGTTTATTATCTTGTATAATTGTCTAGCACATTACGAACTCTGTTACGTACATACACCTGTCTACAAAAGCTTACCCTACGCTTCTCGTGAACGAGAGACTCTGACAACCACTAGTCGTGGTAAACTAAACTGTCGTTTAATCTTAATAAAAGGTTTATTCTTCTTGTAGAATGGCATCCATGAGTATTACCATGCAAATGTCCATGACTATTTCCATTAATTTTTCTCTTACATCCTATGCGTTTTTAAGAGATGAATTTTTATGTATGCTGGTGCAGAAGTTGTCAACAGCTTTTTTTGAGTTTTCTTTTAATTCTTGAACCTCTTATTGGGTCAAATAAAGTGCACGAACATGGTGATGGACAATTTGCACCGTAATACTCATAGATCCCACTGTACTCACTCACAGCAATTTACAAATTTAAGGACCCGGATGGGTATTATTCTAGATTTCTTCATGCTTCTTTATCCTGTTACTAAGCTTTTGTGAGACTGTTGATAAATTGATCATTCATAATCATCAACAAATTTTATTGGACTTAGAGCTTTACATTTGGCTGTTTACGCCCAGCATACATTTTATTAAACTGATCATTTTTGCAAATTTCGTTTTCAGGTGACATCTACAGGTTAGCCTGTCTACTCGTTTTTCTAGTTGTCTGTGATACTCTCAAACAGTTGACAAAATTTAAAGAATGAACAAACTAAACATTCCAACATGTTCAGGGCATTACAACTACAATTTTGGTCGTTCCCTAAGCGGGCCGAAAGTCTAGACACGCTTGATCGCAGACACAACCCACAAGCACAAGTTGCCCATAGACATGTTTGGAAAGTGTGCGTCTTTCATACTAACACAGTCACATAAAAATGTCCTCACGTGTGCTCGGAACACCTGTGAAACCAAGAGTTGGTGTGTTTATCAAGCAGAAAGGAGGGAGCGGGGAGATGAAAAGATAGTCTGGAATACAGGCTGATAGAGAAACGAAGGTGGGAGGACGTCGGTGCAAGTTTTTCCTCAATGAAATCGCCTTACGTCTCCATGAATGAACACGGAATGAGTTATTTTAGAGCAGGACAGCGCAGGTGCTACGTTGGTTGTTGTAGGTTCGCCCTTCGTGCCTTGAATTCTAATGCGTCCATTCAGCACTATCCTTCCATTCCAAAGAAGACGAACGCAGACAAGGTGGTGTTTTAATGACTGTTATTAATTTTATCGCAGAAGTCTTTATCAATAGAGGGAATGTGCTCAGAAATGCTAAAAAAAATCTACTGAGAGATCACGGAGATTGCAAATCCATCGATTCTAAAGTCGTCACTAAGATGAAATCGGAGTGTTAGTGAATATGAGTTTCTAACAACGGAGAATGGCAATTTTAAATATGACGAAAATTATGTGATACAGTAAAACATCGTTAATCCGGACCCCGATAAGTCGGACTTCGCTTAATCCAGACAGGCAAGAGGCAAAAAAAAGCAGAATGCAAGGTTTTAAATGTGGCTAGAAGTCAACAAGAGAACTTCCCAAAGAAAAGGCAGTCAACCACTGATGAAATCCTGTTTCCCGCAGACTTTGTACTGTACTGTACAGTGTATTTTGGCCTATGCTCTTTAAATACACCATAATAATAGTGTTTTGTTGCTATAAACGGAGTTTCAATGCACTTTCTACTGTTCTTTTAGGTTATTTCAGTTAATACGGACTTTCGCTAAACCGGTCAACTTATCCCCCACATTAGTCCGGATTAACGAGGTTTTACTGTATATTTCAAGTACGGCTGAGCTGATTCCGATGTATCGGTATTGGAAAGTATCAGTTCGATTTCATTTACCGATACTTCTCTCGAATTTTGGTCTTTCACGGGGTCCGTGAATATGACGCACGACGCTTTCACGCAAACTATTAGTTTCCGTTTGTTTGCACCAATATTGTGTGGAAAAACTTTATTGTTTTCATATTATTCTTGAATATTTTGAAAAATTGATGCTTATACTTGGAATGGAATACTCACCTACTAATATTAATCAATATTTTGAATCACATTCAATTGTTACAATTTTCAAGCGTCGGTATCGGTTAGAATTGGAATCGGCTCAGCCGTAATTTTAAGTCATTAAATAGGGAGGGGCGGGGATGTGAATTTTTCAACGCCACCAATAAGGTGAACAGGTGTTTCAAAGGTGGATTAAGGATATTATTTTGACACTGGTAACGGCCGGATAATTGAACAAAATACGCAGTTTAAAATGACAACCAAACGTGGTAACAAAAAGTGTTAGGGATTGGCGTTTTAAGAGGCAAAGCAAAATGAGGGAGTAAATAATATTTCGTGCCAGGAACAGTAACGTTTTATTTTACAACAAAATCATTATTCTAACTTATCGGTGCCAATAATGTGTGCTGAAATATTCTTAATTGTATGAAATTTACGAACAAGTATGACGTATGGTTGAAGACTTAAAAATTCGGAACTATTGTTTCAAACAATACAACGCACATCATGATATTAAAGTTTGTCTATCCTTCTTTATTCTTTCCGCTTCTTTTTCTGTCTTCCCGTGTTTCTTTCTTTATTCAGCTGTTTCTTTCGTTCTTCATTCAGCTGTTTCTTTCGTTCTTCATTCAGCTGTTTCTCTTTCCTTCTTCATGCAGCTGTTTCTCTTTCTTTCTTCATTCAGATGTTTCTCTTTCTTTCTTCATTCAGTTGTTTCTCTTTCTTTCTTCATTCAACTGTTTTCTGTCTTTCTTCATTCAGGTGCTTCCCTTTCTTTCTTCATTCAGCTGTTTATCTTTCTTTCTTCATTCAGCTATTTCTCTTTCTTTCTTCATTCACCTGTTTCTCTTTCTTTCTTCACTCAGTTATTTCTCTTTCTTTCTTCATTCAGTTGTTTCTCTTTCTTTCTTCATTCAGCTGTTTCTCTATCTTTCTTCATTCAGTTGTTTCTCTTTCTTTCTTCATTCAGTTCTTTCTCTTCATTTCTTCATTCAGCTGTTTTTCTCTCTTTCTTCATTTCAGCTGTTTCTCTTTCTTTCTTCATTCAGCTGTTTCTCTTTCCTTCTTCATTCAGCTGTTTCTATTTCTTTCGTCATTCAGCTGTTTCTCTATCTTTCTTCATTCAGTTGTTTCCCTTTCTTTCTTCATTCAGTTCTCTTTCTTCATTTCTTCATTCAGCTGTTTTTCTCTCTTTCTTCATTTCAGCTGTTTCTCTTTCTTTCTACATTCAGCTGTTTCTCTTTATTCATCCCGTCGTCGCCTTGTAATCAAGGTGTTCGACAGCGTGTGAGGCACGTGGTGGTTCGCATGCCACTGTAGATATAGGCATCCACACTGGGGGGAAAGAGGGTCAGTTTCCCCTCTAATACTCTCACTTAGAAATTTAGTGCAGGCGAATCTTATCACCGTTATTAAACGATATTATGCTATTAAAAAATATATATTTTCAAGCCGAATAAAGTTCCAACGATGTACTCTTAGTAAATTTCAGAGCCTCCCCGATGGCTTAGTGGTAACGTCGTCGCCTTGTAATCAAGGGGTCGCAGGTTTGATACCTGATGGAGACTCATAGTGGTCCGGATCCCTGCTTAAATTGTAGGACCAGTCCCGATTAGCCTATCTGTGCATAAAGTGGACTTAAACAAAACAACTCAACTCTTAGCAAATTTCTTGTTATTAACACTCCCATACTTTATTAGTTAGTTGTGTTACCTCTATGTGTTTGCAGAATAAATTGCCCATACAATGGAAATCAGTAGCGGCGATTGGGTATCAAAAGTGGGGAGGGGGGCAAGGGCAGTTTACTTTTTCTTTGTAGGCAAGGCTTAGCATTAAGGGGCCATAGTGCGGTGGACAAAAACTGTGTGGGGCTTGGGGAAAGTAACCCCCTTGCCCCCTAATCACCGTCACTGTTGGAAATGTGTAGTTGTTTTGAATGTGCTGTACGAAACCAGGTTTATATGTAAAATACTATCTGAACCACTGAGAGGGGAAATAAATGAGGGGGCAAAGTACATTGGTGTCATGGAAGTTTGAATTCTTCTAATACAGTAATATTCGGTGGGTCCGGACACACTGTTCCATACCCATCTATACAATATAACAGTGAGTTCATTCTCCGATTGAACTTTCATCAGGGCTTTTGCCCTCCCCGCCCCCCTTAGTCAGAGGGTCTGCGCACGCCAGGAGCGTATATTCTAGGCTAGATGGGCTATGTGCAAAGCTTGAAGTCTAGAGAATAACATACGGGAGAAAAATGGATCAGAAATAGTAAATAAAATTATTCATATCAGTGAGATGATGATGGTGATTTTGGAGTTGGCAACCTGATTTCTTTTGAGTTACCAACCTGATTTCTTATGAGTTGCAAACCTGATTTTTTATGAGTTGGCAACCTGATTTCTTATGAGTTGGAAACCTGATTTCTTGTGAGTTGGTAACCTGATTTTCTATGAGTTCGCAACCTAATTTCTTATGAGTTGGCAACCTGATTTGTTGTGAGTTGGTAACCTGATTTTCTATGAGTTGGCAACCTGATTTCATATGAGTTGGCAACCTGATTTCTTGTGAGTTGGTAACCTGATTTTCTATGAGTTGGCAACCTGATTTCATATGAGTTGGCAACCTGATTTCTTGTGAGTTGGTAACCTGATTTTCTATGAGTTGGCAACCTGATTTCTTATGAGTTGGAAACCTGATTTCTTAGGAGTTGGCAACCTGATTTCTTATGAGTTAGAAACCTGATTTTTTATGAGTTGGCAACCTGATTTCTTATGAGTTGGCAACCTGATTTCTTGTGAGTTGGTAACCTGATTTTCTATGAGTTCGCAACCTAATTTCTTATGAGTTGCCAACCTGATTTGTTGTGAGTTGGTAACCTGATTTTCTATGAGTTGGCAACCTGATTTCATATGAGTTGGCAACCTGATTTCTTGTGAGTTGGCAACCTGATTTCTTATGAGTTGGCAACCTGATTTCCTATGAGTTGGCAACCTGATTTCTTAGGAGTTGGTAAACTTATTTCTATTCATAGCCTAGGACCTTGTGACATAGTGAGATAAGCCAGTCCTTTGACTCAGTGTACGCCACTGGAGCACGCCTATGACTGTAGGTCGAGTCGATTAGCCTATCTGTGCATAAAGTGGACTTAAACTTTACTTTCACGAACCCCAACCCTAAAAATCAAACATGGGAAACAATTTAACTTAACGTATCGACCTTGACGGTGAAACGCTATTCAGAAATGCCGGAGAAAGCACTAATCCTGAAACACGGTTCCTCTTTTTGCTGAAGACGCGGCGTTGCAAAATTCCCACCGGTCTCCGTCGCACATGCTCGACAAGCAAGCACGCTGTGAACGTGTCTGCAGAGGAGCATGCGTGATTTTCTCTCACGTCTTCGGGGCTGCTTCCTATCTGCACAGACAGCAAGAAAGATGAGCTTGTTGCTGGGTTGTCGCCGTCACTACTATAAAGGGCGAATTCGTTTTACAGGCTGTCCGGGAAAATCTTGAACTGTTTTACACTAATGTGTGTTCTTGCCTATGTAATGTCATCTATCCATTACAATATGTTCTGTATATCCTTTTCGATATATTACTAACGATGCACAATCGTCGGTAACAAAGGATACGATGAATTTTTCGCATACATAACTAAAGTGACCATAATATTTTGTCCCCAAAACGGGACATCCCAAGAAGGTTAATTTACACCCCCCCCCCCCATCCTCCGCTTTCCGTAAAACAGGCCTAATTATAAAATTACTATCTGATTACCCGGCGTTGCCCGGGTATTTATTTATCCCAATCTTCTATTAGACAGGAAAATAATGAATTCTAACTATAGTGTAAAATGTAACTAATTTTATTCACAGATATTTAAAAGTGCAAGTAGTAGTATACAAATTATAAAGTAAAATCTTTTACAAATTCAATATAATATTAATTTAACTCAAAACTTAATTATAAACAACATTTTTAGTTTCACCTCCAGGAGCAAGAATAAATAAATTCAACGGCATTGGGAGTGTCACTATTCATCTTAGCGACCCCGAAAGCTATTTATACCACACTAATATCGGTCGCTTTCGATTATTTTTACATGCCACCCCCACCTCTAGAGGGTGCCAGGGGTGTCTTACCCCACACAGAATTTCTTTCCAGATTGTAAGTCATATGTGTACCAAGTTTGGTTGAAATTGCTCCAGGCGTTCGAGAGCATAAATCTGGACCAAACACACATACATCATTTATATATATATAAGATTGTTGTTAAAGTATGAATCCCATATATGATACATCATAAAGCAATAAATGAAGTATGATCTCCCGTTGTATTATAATTTCGGTATGCTATACGGTGTCCCGACAGAACGTACCAGCGACAAAACGTAAAACTTCAAGGAAAACGCTTGAACTTAAAATCAAAAGAGAAGTGATCACGTTTGTGGAGTCCCGAATGGTGCTCAGTTAGATGTGAAGAAGCGTATGCAACAGGCGAAGAAAAGGGTTCGAGAGGAAGACACGCCAATTACCAAGATTTACAACGATACTCTAGGCAACCTACACGACAAAGGTTAGGTTAGGGTAGGTTAGGTTAGGTTAGGTTAGAACTGACATAACTAAAACGAAAATGGAAAAAAATACGAAAAGATAAAACAAGAGAAAAAATGTGGACGACAGCTTAACATCTGATTTTAAACCGGCCAAAATAGCTATATATGCATAATATAGTAATTTTGCCAGTCCAAAGCGTGGATAAAGTGTGATGGAAATCAGCAAAACCATCAAGTGGTACGTTTTGTTCCATCGCAAATATTTTTAGACTCATTAGAAGGTAGCCGATCAGGTGGTAGGTACGTTTTGTCGCTGGTACGTTTTGTCGGTGGTACGTTCGGTCGCCTATCCATGCTATACATAGTGTTTCTGATCGCTTCTGATCAATATTTGATGTTAGCCGGACGCTGAAGTTAAGGAGTGCCAGAAGTAATCATAAGAAGATTTGATCTTCTTCTTAGGAACAACTTTATTCTTCACCAACAGTTCATAAAAATCCTCACATACCAGACACACAACACGAGATTTGTGTTTTCAATTTATTTCAAGATGCAGGAATTTAAATTTCTTTTGCAGATTTGTATTGAAATTACGCGAAGGCTTCTTGGCCATGCCTATTCATTGCTCTACAAATATCGGAACACACACAAAGCAGTCATTACATCTGTCTGCTTGAATATTGTCAACAACAACGGAACATTTTGTCTTCTATGAAGTGCTTGACACAGTAGAACTGGTATAGAGCCATGACACTAGTATAAACATTCCATCAACAATTTTTTTTGACACGAAATATCTCTCAAATATATGTTTCATTTTCAAGTTAACCCCTAGACTTTTATAAAACGGGACAAATAGTGGTATTTTAATAATATCGACGGGACGACCGGGACATGCCTCTGAAACGGGACTGTCCCGGTCAAAACGGGACGTATGGTCACCATATACATGACGCACTAGAAGGGGGGACCATAATCCCCTTAGACCAATCTTCCCTAAAAAAAAAAAGGGCGTTAAACGCAGGAAAAGATGTCAAAATATAGGACTGATTGCTGAAAATGGGGACATAGATCCCATCCTCTCCTTACGAAATCCATGACCATACCACTGCTTACAAGTAGTGGCGGATCCAGAGGGGAGCACAGGGGCACGTGTCCTACCCCAATGCTCGAGCAAATTATACTCGTAATATGAAATTTACAAAATTAAAAAAAATCTTATTAAGTATGTGTACACTTTTGAAAAGTGGTGCTGAGTGCCGAACATCATTTGAAGTTGGTGCCCCCTGTGCATTGTTGAAAGTTGGTGCCCTCCATACACCATTGGAAGTAGGTGTCCCCGAACATCGTTGAAAGTTTGTGCCCCTCGAACATGGACTATGTTTCTTTCATAAATCGTTTGTAAAGTTTCTCCCTGTTCTTTCTTCCGTCATGTAAGAATCACTTTTTCGACAATGTTCTCATCTTTACTTTACATTGTTTACTCATCGCTATTGGATATAAGAAAGAACAGTGCGTCTTTCAGGAAAGTAAAGCACTCGCTGAAGAGCTGAATGTTGATGTAAAAATCCCAAGAATTGCACAGGTCAAATATTCCCTCAAAGAATGTCATCGATTATTTCAGATGTGTTGTGTTCGTCCCATTTCTGGATTATTTAATATCTGAATTTGATTATAGATTTCAAAGAAACCAGATTGAAGTCTTAAGCACTCTACAGAAAGTAATTCCGAAATTCATAGTTGAAAATGATGACCCAGCTAAAGATTTAATTCAGGCAGCTAAATTTTATGAAGATTTTAGCATTAGAAGGGGAACTCAAGTTATGGAGACAATTCTGGTTATTGGAAAAATCTACACCAGATAATCCAGCAGAGGCGTACAAATTTCCTCCCTTGTATCCCAACATTAGAAGTTTGCTTCACCTGTTGTGTGTGATTCCAGTCACGACGGCTACAGCTGAGCGTTCATTCTCCAATCTGCGAAAAATCAAGACCTACCTTAGACTACAATGGGTAATGAACGATTGATTGGTTTGGCTCTCCTGTGTTTCAGTGGGATGCACAAGTATTGCTTGACAGGTTAATATTACTATTTTCATCCCAAATTAGAATTCCCCTGGGCATGTGTGTTCTTTGTGAGTGTCCCTTCATCAGTTTCATCATATCATTACTAATTCTCATCTTCGCGATTATTTAAAAGTAGCAAAAAGGTGAAGTCTAATAAACCAAGTCAATATTCACATTTTTATTATGTGATCTAACCAAGGATTTACTATTCAATAATAACAGCCCCTTGAAGGGCCAGGGCCTGCCAGAGCGGCTTTTCATTGGGTGACGCGTGGTCAGCGTATCGATTCCCATCGCCACCGTTTTTCTGGCTTTCGTGACCGGAGTCCGCTACTACTTGTGAAGTAGCTTCTTGAAGTCCTCACGACGCTGGGTCAACGCCGAAATTCTTTGGGGGCACCCACCGGGAATCGAACCTGGGACCGCTCGCACAAAAGGCGAGAGCACTAACCACTTGGCTACGCGGGAGCCCATTATTCAATAATAGGAAGTTTAAATTATAGTAGAAAGTCAAGTTATACCAATTCAAATTTCAATTGAAAATTGGTCAAGTTTCAGGCAGGCTCTTCGATTCATCGAGTTGATGTTTTAAGTCCACTTTATGCACAGTAAAGCTAATCGGAACTGGACCTTCAGTTTAAAGTGGGATCCGAACCATTATGTGCCTCCACCGAGTATCGAACCCGGGACTCCTTGATTACAAGGCGACGACGCTACCACTGCGCCGTCGGGGAGGCCCGAAGTGTGCTCTTCGAAACCAGAGATATGGATTCTAATCTTGTGAGGTCTCCTAACATATTCATCGTTATTTGTACAGCTTCATTTTAATTTTGTCACGAAATTTTCTTATTACAAATTACCGGGTCGGCCAGCGTAATTTCATTTTGAATGAGTCGTGGCCCACCCGTGGCGCGCCTGTGCTGCGAATTTTTATGTACATAGGCAGAATTTGGCTATGATAATTTACTGATTTTCCCGTGTCGAGTAATTTTTTGGTCTGTTTTCATCCTTTATGACGCTGGCATAGATAGACGATAAGAAAGAGAAACAAGCAATAGCAGCAAGACAAGGGGAGAAAAGATCCCGTCTCGTTGACTGTTAAATGCCTTGAATCGGTGACCCACTCCTGCGTCTGCTGTCTGGCCTTGTCAACTTCTTACAAGCCTTGACTGTCGCGTGCTGACACACTCCCACACAGAAGCCATTACAAGTAGCGAGGGGCGGGGGGAGCTTTCTTATGATCCGAGACACACCAAATTAACAGGCAGACATGTCGGTAACGAACCCTCCTCCCCTGCTAGTGACTGGGCTTGCACCCTCAATGCTGTCTAGTCGGCTGCAATGTTGCCAACTCTCTGTCTGCTCAAGGAACATATTCATTATCATGAAAAGTTAGTTGGGCACAACAGTATTGTATGGCGGAAAATAAGTTTTTCTATTTGACACAATTAAGTATCGAAATAAAAATTAGGGTGATCATGTTTCCACAAGGATTGATATTAATAATTCATGAATCCAGGTTAGTAGCAATGTCTTGTTCTGATGACTGCGACTTGTGTTTCATTGTTATGTCTAGCTTAGCTTCCTTTATTGAGCTCACTCCCACTCCTATCACGAGACTGCTTTGCAGAACAATAGCTCTTTTGCTTTCACAAGGAAAACGTTCACTCACGAAATTTGAACCAACTTAACCGATTTTACAAGTAAATGTTACTTTGTGATTGTAACAACGTTTTGGACCTTTCTGTTGTATTTTCGTTCCTGCAAGTCCATGGTGTGCAAAATGTCTGGTGTTACTGTTACCTGTACAGTACAAACTTCTGATCTGTGCTGTCCTGCTCACTTTCGCGTCACTTCGGTGCTTTGTGGCATTCACGCCTTGCAAACTATCATTTCAGCATTGAAATTTGCACCACTGACTATGCTTTTGTTGAAAGTTTATTTTCAGCATATAAGATCCTCAGAGACAAAATTGCGGAGTTTCGCTGTGGATAACATGGAAAACGATTGTTGCCTAACTATACGGCGAAGAGTGGATTTTAATAGCAAGTTTCCAAAGGGGATGATGTTCTGTCATCGCCGTAGGGTTAGGCAATACACATAACGTTATGCAAGATAGTGCGTATTTCAGAATATAGATGTCGCATTTTCATTGCCGGATTCTATACCTAATCAGTATTTTTCAGGAATTTTGAACTATTTTAAGTTTCTTTGAACCTACTTCAGGATTTTTCGAGCCTAACTTAAGATTTTTAGGACCTATTTTAAGATTTTTAGGGCTTTTCGAACCAATTTTATGATTTTTAAAACCTATTTTAGGAAATTAAACCACACTTTTTAGAACCTAAAATTACGAGGTCTAGTGATAAGGAAGTCTGCTGCAGTGTTGCACTCCGTCACAACTGAACACACGATGTCTAGTTCACAGATAGTCACATTTCCTAATACCTTCATATTGCAGAATTGTTGTTTCACATTTAGATGATAAATTCACTTCACGATTTGTTCTCAACATTGTGCCATACGCACAGTTTTGCTACTTAAATACAGGTCAGACTTGGTCCGATGTCTTCGTTAAAGGCACCATACCAGCACCAAATGTCACCTTAGCCATTCAACCAAGGTTGAGTATAGTATTCCGTGTAGTATTTCCGAGCGCCCTCCGCGTTCTCGCTGTTAGCGTGACGATCTGTGAAGGTGTCCGGTAAAAATGGCAAAGGAAAAACTGGCAAACGGAAAAAATGGCAATAGTAAAAATGGCCAAAGTGAAAATGGCAAGTTTTCTTCTTTGGCAGTTGTCCTCTCTCAGCGTGCAGAATGATTGCTTTCACTGCTGCATTTTCTTGCTGGATGTACCTGATTAGCTTCCACAATATAGCCTACAGTCTTTACTCTGTAGGATGTTTGAATTTGAATTGCATTACTCCATATAAACCATATACATTGGTATTTGGAGGGTTCAGTACAGTTCAGATAAAAAATATAGTTACAAAATTTCTATAATTTACAATCTAGATGTTCACTAACGCTATAATATTCCTTATTAACTAATATATTTTTTAAAAAAATGTTTTTGAAACTTGTCATATTTCCTGCTTTAATATCATTTGGTAGGTTATTGAATATTTTAATTGCCATATGTTCGGGTTCTTCTTGAACTAATGTTAGTTAACCTGGTGAAGTATGGCTTTAGAAGCTGATTATTTCGGGTGTTATATTATGTACGTTCTATTGAACTTCGTAGCAATATGTGAAACTATGTTTTACAAATATTTACAAATGCGGTGCCTGCAATTCATTCCACATGTGGAGTGATATTATTATCTTCCTTTTACGGTTGATACATTCCACGAGCAGCATTGCGGGTTGAACTTTGATCTTTGCAAATGTTCTGACCTTTCCTGTTTCACAATAAGTTGTGAAGTCCATGAAACTGCGCACTGCGCCTAAAAGGGATTACCAACCGTTTATCGCATTTTCTGTTTACAGCAACCGACAAATTGGAAGCACTTACGAATGAGAGCCAAGGAATTCCGCGAAGCGTTCCAAAAAGTTAACATTGGAGGGACTCTTAGAACCTAAACGAAGCTATTCGTTTCTACGTTCAACCAGGAATGGCGATCTATCTGAATCCGAAATAAACTGAATCCTAATCCAATAATATTCAAATTTTGAATCCAGGATTCTCCTTGCGTGAATCCTCTTACAAACTCGTACCAATTGCCTTCTTCAGTGCGTGACGCGTGACCAGGTCACAGAGTCCCATCGTTGCTTAAAGTTTCTGTTTTGAGTCCACTTTATGCACAGATAGGCTGATAGGGACTTGACCTAGAGTTTAAAGTAGGATCCGAACTACTGTGTGCGTGTATCGAATCCGGGAGCTTTTGGTTACAAGGCGGAGGCCTCTTCCATGCAAACTCAAATGCGTAATAAAATAAACTGTATTTGATCTTACAAGCGTGTGTTTATGAAACCAATTTTGACATTAATAGCTATCTACTTTCAAAGGTTGCAGCCATGGCACAATTGTCATGAATTGAACCCACTACTCACTCCTTCCTTATCTATTGTGAAAAAAGTCACCTCTTCCAATGTATTGTAGAGATTGCTGAAGTTTGTAAGCATCTCTACACCTTTCATTAAGGTTCGAGCAAGCAGGAGTGCCCACAGGGGGGGATTATGGCGCAGGTTGCGCCATCGAGATTTTTGTTGTTTTCTTTCCTTCAAATAATATAAAATTCAACATTTATATACACGTATATTTCCAAAATATATGTAAATATTTTACATCTTAAATGCACCATATTTAATCCATTAGATGAAGTAAGGAAAGTGTTCAGGAGTATTATCGAAGGGAGGAGAGAAATATCCAACTCTTACATATTAGGTCTTAATTGACACTTGGGTTCTGGGGGGGGGGGAATTTTGAATTAAACATTGGTGGGGGACAGTATCCAACTCTAGGTCTTAGATTATGGCTGGTATTTTACTTAGAGGGGGATTGAGCAATAAACTGAGGGGGTATCCAATTCTTGTGTATTTCTGTTGTCTTAGACTGTTGCGAAAATTCTGGTGTGCCGACTGAGAATTTTTTTTTGGAGGAGGTAATATCCGCTCTTCAATATCAGCAGTAGGCTAAGTCTAAAATTGGCATGTAAATTCTGGTGGTAGGATTGAGTATTAAATTCAAAGGAGGAGATGGGAAGCTCTTGATAAAGTGTTAAAGCTTAGATTGTCGAGAGATTTCTGTAGTGGAGAGAGAGTTCGAATATTAAATTTTGGAGATTGTATTTAGCGATATGGTATCCACATGTTTTCGACCCCTATCGTGCCAAAAGAGAAGCTGGAAGAGACTAAATATCGCGGGATCCTAATAAAGTATTGACACTCCATTAAATTAATATTCTTGAAAGCCTGCAAAGAAATGGATGTAAAAATTTTCTTGCTCGCTTCGCTCGCAGTAATGTGTTGCGAGAATGCGTGGTTGGCGCTTTACTGAGGTGAATGTAAAGTTTTATACCATAGCTGCATTACAAGACATAAGTGATATTCTCAATATTAATTAATAAAATCACATCTTAAAAATATAATGCTTAAGGTTGGTATACTGCTTAATTTAAAGCAGGTGAATCATTTGGAACAAAAATATATCGATTCCACATTTCTAACTTCTTTTCACAGGAAAATTTTACTTTAACAAGTTAAATTTGCACTGAAGATAAAATCCACGTAATTATTGTTATGGATTATGGGTTGTTACTAAAATAATTATATTTACTCCAAGAAAATGAGGGTGGGGCTGGGGGTGAGTTATTTGAGAGAGGAACTGTATTCTATTATCGTCGTGAACTTAAGAATTTCTAGATAGGGTTTTGTAATGTCCCGTGAAACAAATTGAATCACTCATCCCGCTGGACATATTATTTGGTTTGCCAAGGTTGAATTATTCTATCTTTATCTAAAGTTGTGTAACAATTTGTGTTAAGTACTCAAATTGAGTTTTATAAACCCACTCAAAAATACTATTTATATGCATATTTATATATTTTAATTTACCACATTTAACCAATCAGTGTTAGCTTTAAGTTTTTTTCGAAAATCGAAAAATTAAAAAATATGGACAATGTAACATGGTATTTCATTCAAATAGACATAAATTATTACGCATTCATCCAAACTATTTTCGGGGGATTATGATGAACGATTTTAGTGGCGATCTTGAGTGGTGGACGCCCCTGTTTAGGGAGGAGGGGCAGATCAAGTATAGTGTTCTGTAAAGCTAAGAAAAAGTTGCTTTCGGTAGACACGCTGTCGTAATTAAATACTTTGTGGGGATTACGATATGGTTTGAGGGCGCGAATGATATGATTTGGGGGGCACGCATGTCATGATTTTGCCATTGGCTTTGGGGGGAGGGGGATGGGCACCCCTGCGAGCAAATATTCGCTGGGTTCTCTCTGTTGGTTTTTGAACCCGAGGTAATGATTAAGAGGGGTTGACGGCAGCTCTAGTCCCAAACAACTTCCACTTTGAGTGACAGCTACTATGTTCTCATCCTGAGGTATTTTATGTTCCTCACTTCTAGTTCTTTTCATAATTACTAATTACTAAACCACTAGATCTACTCATGCCATTTGTAACTTTAAAAATCTTGAATAGTGCGCATATAGGGTGATGACAATATATGGATAAGAGTTCCATTTTCAAACCTTAAATCTATTGTATAGCCATTGCATTTGTCTTCTATGAGACAATACAAGCACCAGGAAAAAAGGACAGATGAATATTTCAAAACCTTTCTTACAAATACGTTCTTTTATGTTCTTATCGTACTACGACATAGATAAGATCAAAGTATCTGATTTTTGTCAAGCCCAAATATCTCAAAAAAATTGAAAAAATGTACAAATCATTTGTAGATATAGGTTACATTATTATGTCAATCGTTTATCTTTCGAAGCTGCGAAGAGACGCTGTTATTCTTCCATTGTTCGAGTATATTTTAATGTTTTTTGTCCATTTAACTGGTTATTTTACGTCGCATATTTCTACCGCTACAGTACACAATTCGATAGGCTGTCGTATAAATAAATGGTAGAACATTTTTTAAGAAAATAAGAACCAACAACATACATGTACGTGACAATATTATTATATCTGACAATTTGATTTTGAATATTAACCTTGCACATTAGGTTACATATGATTTTAATTATTTCTTAGTGAATTATATAAAAACCTAAAACTTCATTTGAAAATTTCTTACCATTAAAATGAAACAGGGGACAATTGCGTTAGGGGAATTTAGACTGCATAGACATTGTGAATATGCACAGGATCTGGTAACACTGCTTGCCATTAATAGCGTCGAGCTTTCAAGAAAAGAATGTGGCTTGCTCGACACAAAGTAGGTGCTAATTTACTCCTCACCATTGGTGTTTATTTACAGTTGTTTACTCGTAACAGAGCGGAAAGTCCAGAGACAATTTGCTGCATTTGTCAACGTCGGGAAAGACTAGCAAACGGCCTTTAAGTTAAGTTTCTGGCCCACCTTATTTGCTAAGAGGAGAGGAGGGTAAAGGACCAAGAGTAAATAGGTTGATGTTCTCAAGCCTACTAAATGTTCAGCATCTACCCATCATTATATATGTTAATGGCTTTTTATTTACTTTGATTTAGAACAGGGGTTTCCAACTGGCGGCCCGCGGGCCGCATGCGGCCCGCGATGCCTTTTTTTGCGGCCCGCGAAGCCAGTTTGGAAAATACATTAATTTTATGTATTTTTATTAAAATACGTTCTATTTTTACTGAAGGAACAGTTTCAGAGTATGGACTTCCTTAAACAACTGGCGTTTCTAACAGATATCACAGGTCATCTGAACGAACTGAACTTGAAACTGCAGGGAAGAAATCAGCTGGTGTTAGATTTAATGGGAAACATAGATGGGTTTCGTAATAAACTGAAGATGTTCAACGTTACTTTGGAGAGGAATAACCTGGTCCATTTTCCAAGCTGTCGGCGGCGAGCAGATGATGAAGAAACACTGGGCATTTTTTAATTCAGTGCAAATATTAAAGAAATAATGGATGAGTTTGACTCCAGATTAAAGATTTTGAAGAACTTAAAGCAGCATCCAGCTATTTAGCAATCCTCTTGGCGTTAACATCGAAGAACAAGAAGCTTCTCTCCAACTTTAATTGTGTGATTTGAAAGCCGATGTGTTCCCTCAAACTAGTCAAGAAAAGGGGGCCAGAGTTTTTCAAATACCTTTCAAACGAACGCTTTCCAAACCTTCGTAGTTTTGGACAAAGAATGACATGGATGTTCGGCAGCACATACACGTGTGAAAGGGTTTTTTCTTCAATGAAGTTAATCAAGAACCGCTACAGAAGTCGATTGGTAGATTCTTCACTGCTTCACCTTCTGAGACTTTCAAATACAGAAATTGAAGTGGACATTCCAACTTTAATAAAATAAGCAGATCGGCCTCAATTTTTACATTGAACACTTACTATGAAAGATTCTTATTTGTATGGTGTGTTTTTCATTTCTTTCAATTCATCCATAAGTATTGGGTTTTTGTGAAATAAATTGTAATTATACAATTTTGATTTGTGATTCCATTTTTTTTAATGCCTCATTTTAGAAATTTAGGTCATGCGAAAATAAGTACTACATTCTCAGTTCAGTACTTACAATTTTTGTAATTTTTAATCCCCCCCCCAAATGCGGCCCGCCAATCAACTGCTGGATATAATTTTGGCCCTCGGACCTTTTGAAGTTGGAAACCACTGATTTAGAATATTATATTTACACGATACACACTTTTGGTATCACAATAAGCGAGCAAATATTAACTTCTTGAAGTACAGTATAAAAGTATAAAATTGCTATACTAAAATATCTTTTACGAATTAATCACCAAGACGATTAGCAACTTTGTCTATCACTATATGCATGCGTTTTCCTCTAGCGTTCTGTACAAAAGCACAGGGTAGAGTTGTACTGGCGCTTGTAACACTGGTTCTTTAAACATTTTGGTACACAAAAAAATTGAATGAATGAGACAATAAACAAAATGCAATAGTCCAAGTGGCAATATGCTAGAAAAACATCTACAATAATTGATAGAAGTAAATAATTTATTCATTTTATAAGAAAATATACCTATAGTGTGCTGATATATACTTGTATCATGTAAATAGTCACATGAACTGTATTCTATGATGGTGTTTTCATTTCCACATTCGTTTGCAAGCAGGTATGCACTCAGAGAAAACAAAACAAAGTGGCAGATATTTCTGAGAGAACTCATGCATTCTTGGGCTTACAGGAGGAAAATGTTACCATGCAGAGAGTATCTTTAGTTAACAGAAAGATTGGATCTAGACGTGATGCAAGAAAGGAAGTAGGAAGAAGTCTCAATGAGAACAGAATAATTGCAATCAACTGAAAGGAAAATGCATTATTTTACTTTCAACCGTGCGCATGCTCGGAACAAAATGCGAATAAAGTGTGGCAATGTGAACACTCTACGGTGCATAAAATAAAACATGCTGCTTTGAAATTGCCACGTAATGTTGAATATCCCTTACCTTTCGACTTTCAGTGCCTCTTGGCTGTAATAACGAAGAAATATATAAGTAATGAGGACTTAAAGAAATAAAAAACAAATAATTGCGCATAAGAAAGAATAGGAAAAAAAACACAAATGCACTTTGTATTCGTTACACCAAAATTAAGAAACTATAATTTTGCTACGTAATACATTATTCATTTGCACAAGACAATTTTTATTTGTAAACACGTTTTCAGTTCTAACATATTAATCAATAACAAATTGTGTTTTAAGTTCAATACAGTCGCATATACTATACTATCATTGGCTGAGAAAAATATGAATGAAATTTTAAACAAGATTTATAAATCGATCTGTTTTCTTTCTTTGGTTACATGTTTTGGAACATCAATCGTGTCTATTTTGTATTGCTTGTTGTTGAACAATATTTGCATCGTATAAAATGACACACATTTGTAAGTAAATGTACATCTAATTTATTTCAATGGATATTGTGTACTTCTTAACACACATCCGGCGTTATTCCAACGGGCAGATTTTCAAGAACATCTTTCTCTCATTAGTTGTTTCTAGAGCCTGCTGTGATGTGTACGAAGGACAACCCCGCAATTGACCTGTAGGTGCAAGGGGAAGGTTCGAGCTCAGTTTTGTGAACTGAATTTAAAATGTATGTCAGCGTAGCACTTTTTTGTACAGAAGTACATCCACACTAAGTTCAGCACCAACTTTTTATTTTCTTACATCATACTGTCATCCAAGTGCCTTTGGCACTTAGCAACAATATATTCCTGACAGCTAAATATGGAAATCAATGTCAAAAGTTAGTGAGCAGTGTCCAGGGGTGTTTTATCATCTCTGTCGTGCTCGAAGCCGGTTCATTCAAGACGTAAAAATAGATTTAAGACAGTGCATGCGTGATAGTTTCCGGCTATGAAATGAGTCGTTCTGATTTTCTTATCGTTTTTCTGTCCGTTTCGCGCTATTCTGGACCCGCTTCAGGTTGTTTACCGTTGCACCTTCAAGGGACGTCATGCAAAAGAGATACTGTGTGTGCGCTAAACGTTCCGGCGAGACAAATTCTGCAAATATCAAGCACACTACATTTTTTTTCTTTGTCTGTCCTTAATACCGCTGCTTCCTTCGAGACTGCAAAAGGAATTTCAGGACACAGCGAACGAAAACAGAAAAAACAATCTAATGAATTTCAATTAATTTCATTGTCACGCGGGTAAAATATCAGATACAGGTGTAAAAAGTCCAAACGGAAAATGTACATAACTAGAAATAATTTGTAGACAATATTGTCAGTTTATTTATACATTCCTTGTCTCTGTCTCAAATTGGCAATATTTCAGTGGAAATCATTCATTGTTTCCAAAAGATGAAGTCTGTTTCGTCATAGTCGTGGAGACCTCCGTAGCGGAGTGGTTAGCGCATCTCGCTACGATGCCAGGAGTTCCGGGTTCGAATCCCGGCTTGGGCATGGATGTTCTTGACTGTCTCTTCATCAATTTCATCATATCATCACTCATCCTTATCTTTGCAATGAGCTAAAGGTAGCAGAAAGGCGAAGTAAAATATTCCAAATCGTCTTAGTCTTCAGGATACTTTATTATATCGTGAAATGTACAGAATGCACGAAGAATTACCCTAGGGCAATCAGATTAAATTAATGTGTAGGTTTGTTGAAGCAGGCATTTATATACAGTGCGTTCGTTTTTAACTCTGGGCCGAGATAGCGCGTGAACAACTTTGAACAACTCTATAACACAATTTAGTACTCGTTATGCAATACAAATATAATTGTCTACATGCCAAAGATATGTGCGTAAATAAGCAAGACGCACGGGACGAAAATGCCGGCATCTGCGCCATGTTACGCCATATCTCGGGCCAGAGCCAAAACGAACGGACTGTATTTTATCAGAGTGCAATGACATAAAAATGGATTTTAGGATGCTATTCGTGGGCAAGAGACTGAACTCGTAATTCTCGTAATAGACACTTACAGCTTTGCAAAATTTTGGACGACTTTATTTTGGTCCACTCTGTATTTAGTTGCTTTGCGTCGGTTTCTGCTTCTCGAGATTAATCGAGACAGTGAATTGATTAAATTTAAAAGGGAAAAGTAAATGTCATGTTCAGGATTTGAACCTAACACCCATTATATTAACTAATTTATTTAGCATCTAGGAAAAGAAACAACCATGTTCAATATTTGAACCAGTGGGGATTGCTAGCATGGGGATCGTGTGTGGAGGGATGTTTGGTAGAGCCTTCAGTATAGCTGGGAGGATATTTCTATGTTTTGACATGGTAGCAAGGAGACAGCTGGAGGGATGCTTTGCGATAACTTTGTTAGTTGGGGGTTACCATCCTCCTTCACTTCGAGCACTGATTTGGACCTAAGACCCCTGTTTATATTCCCAACACTTATGGCAAATTTTCTTCAAGGTGTTCTGGGTTCGATACGCGGTGGAGGCACATAGTGGTTCGCATCCCACTTTAGACTGTAGGTCCAATCTCAATTAACCTTATTGTGCATAAAGTGGACTTACAACACCAACTCAATCAATCAATTAATCATATACTTGTTTTCGTTCGATCGCTCCAAAAATTCCCTGAACAGAGTATAGCGACTCGAGAGGTCATGGTCAATGAACAAGTGTGAGGGAATGGAATTGCTTGAATGGAGGGGGAGAAAATACACTGCAGCTATCAGCTGTAAGGAGCAGCGCGTAATGCTTCGCCCCGCCCACTCGCTTCCTCCCCTTCTCTACGGCTATGTGCGTCTTTTCTCCAAAGATTCCCGGGATAGAATATAAATTATTCGCCTTCCCAATATCCCTGTCAAAATTTCTTCGACATCCCCATTTTTTTAATGCATTAGTAATCTTTTTGGCGCTAAACTCATCTTGATCCACCCCACTGAAACATCTGAATAAACGTATGAGCAGATTAGGTAGTCCCATAACCTCGAAATGGATTGTGTGCAAGAGATTTGAGGGTGGAGGTCACGTTCCCTACCTGCCTTCGTAGAATGTTCAGGTAGCCAACTTGCAGACAAGACAAAAGCATGTCGCGTGACCTTTCCTTATCTGCGAATGCTGCTCTTTGCTGATGCAGCATTGAGGAATCAGCGCACTTTTCCTGCTGAGTGCGTGAACATTAAATTACCTTTGCAGCTGTATCTCAAATCGCAGGCTGTATGCATTTGTCAGACTCAAGGTTGCGCTGCGCTACTATATAGAAGTCCTATTCCGCAAAGAAGATTTTTCCCTTTATTATGTCAGACAGTCACAAAACAAGGAAGAAATTTTACTGTTTTGCTGCTGACGTGTGCGTGTTTGGCTAGAAATATCTAATACTTGGATAGAAATGTACAAGAGCAAGTCACCGAGACGAAATGCTGTAAGCTCTGACGACACCAGATCAGACTCCCCTAACAGACTAGTTCCCCTTCTCGCTAATACCCCACCAAAAGTGAAGTAAAGCCATTGAACTGTAGTTCAATGAATAAAACTAAACTAAACATTTCTGCAAGGAATTTAGGGGTATATTGAATATGATTGTGCCCCCTCCCCCCCCGTCCCCTCACTCTTTTTCTGTGTACCAGGCCTCCCCGATGGCGCAGTGGTAGCGTCGTCGCCTTGTAATCAAGGAGTCCCGGATTCGATACCCGGTGGAGACCCATAGTGGTTCGGATCCCACTTTAAACTGTAGGTTCAGTCCCGATTAGCCTTGCTGTGCATAAAGTGGACTTAAAACACCGACTCAATCAATCAATCAAACTTTTCTGCTTTCCGTCGTTACTGTCTCCTGCTAAGAATGGACGTCTCCTTTTGAGTCTATGCACACTGAGCCATTGTGAGAAATACAGAAAGACTAATCGAGACTGGACCTACAGTTTAAAGTATGTCTGTGCCCCCACTGGGTATCGAACCCGAGATCCCTTAATGGCAAATTGACGACGTTACCACTACGCCATAGGGGAGGTCCTTTTTGGTTTTTGAAATGGGTAACTGCATCCGGGTGCACCTTAAGCGGCCGATATTCGTGAGTACATGACTCGCCCCTGAAGATTTGGATTCAAGTCTCATTCGCAACTGGTTCGCCCAATGCATTGTCCTAGAGCAATAATTTTGTTCCAGTATATCTATCATTTGTCTTGTCCTCCTCCGAGGCCGGGCGGTCTAACGCACCGTGCTTTGGACTTCGACTGCGGGACGACACGGGTTCGAGTCCGCCCGGGTTCAGTCTCTGGGTTTTCGGCCTGTGTATAGGACCGGTGGCAACCCACCATCGTGAGGAAATTGGGGAGCCACGAGTGAGTAGCATAACCCGGTCACGGATAGCTCCTACAACGGCTGTGGGTTCGACGTGCTGACCACACGTCACCCCATTACCGGTTGAAGATCTCCACACCTCTAGGTAGGATTGTGCGAAGGAGACTGGTAGTCGGGAGATAGGCCAAGGTTCTTCCAGGGCTATAGAACCACGGGTTACGTTATGTTATGCTATATCATTTGTCTTGTGATGTGAAAACGTATTCTGTAATAATTAGCCAATTAATACTCCTTCTGCTTTGCATCAATCTAGTGTGTGGATTTCTTTTTCGTAGCCTGGCTCAGTGGTAGCGTCGTTCGGGGTCCCGGGTTCGATACCCGGTGGAGGCGCATAGTGGTTCGGATCTCACATTAAACTGTAGGTCCAGTCCCGATTAGCCTTACTGTGCATAAAGTGGACTTAAAACACCAACTCAATCAATCTTTTACGGAGCCAAGCCAATCTTTTGGTGGCCAAGTGGTCGTCAGGATCTAGTCAGCGAAGGTCCCGGTTCAAACCCCGGGCTGGACATTGCGAGTGTCACGTGAATAAAATATCACTCTCACCCTTGCAATTAGCCACAAAAAACAGAAAAACGACACAAACTCGGAACAATACAATGGTAATCCTATGTTGTCACGATTCTTTTATGATCGAAAGACTCAATTTTTGATTCAAATGAACACACTGAACTCCACCATATTTTCCAGAGCCTTGTAAGGGGTGGTTTTGGTGCAGACCATCAACATTCACTGTCAAGGTCTCGGCAAAGTCCACGATGGCGCAGTGGTAGCGTCGCCGCCTTGTAATCAAGGGGTCCCAGGTTCGATACCCGGTGGAGGCACATAGTTGTTCAGATCCCACTTTTTTTCTGTAGGTCCAATCCCGATTAGCATTACTGTGCATAAAGTGGACTTAAAACACTAAATCAATCACTCGTAGGAGTAATATTCACATAAACATCAATGCAGTTCTCTTCGTTTCGTCTACACCTCGATCGAAATTGTGGAAACCATGCCTAAAGAATCTTGTTTATTATATATAAAAAAGTCGGTATAATCTATTACAAGATTAAGTTATATAAGAATGATTTTGTTAATTTAAATCCATTTTATGCAGTGATAGGCTAATCGGTGAATGGGCCACATTTCAAAGTGCAATTCGAACGGGAAGCGACAGCGTTACTATTACGTGAAGGTAAGAAAGGATTGGATATTCTGAATGCCATGTGTATAGATATTAAACTCTGTACAAAATGACCCCAGATTTAAGCTCAACATCTCGTTGAGTCGCGAGATATTTTTCTGTTGGTCTTACTCCATATCAGCACCCTGTAACCGAGGAATTCCCAATCTCTTTGAGTCCGTGACAACCTTCACGTGTTACGTTTTCAGTGAGATGACCCTGAACCCAGCATTTAAAAATTACTCAAATCCAATATGGTGGTATCTTTAGAAAGTTAAATAGCCGACCTTTTTCGCGGAGTGGTTAGCGCAGCGCGCTGCAACGCCAGAAGTCACGGGTTCGAATACCGCTCCCGGAATGGATGTTCCTTGCATGAGTTTGTGTTTGAAGTCCACTTTTATGCACAAATAGGCTAATCGGGACTGGACCTACAGTTTAAAGTGGGATCCGAACCACTGTGCAATGTATCAAACCCGGGACCTCTTGATTATGAGCCGACGATGTTTCCATTACGCCACCAGGTAGGCCCGAGTGTTCTTTGTGAGTGTCCCTTCATCCTAATCATCACTCATCCTCATCTTCGCGATTAGCCAGAAGTGGAATAAGAAGCGAAGTAAAATTAAGCAAATCAATCAATCAATCATCTTCGCGATTAGCCAAATGTGACAGATGAGCGAAGTAAAATAAATCATAAAACTTGGTGCGAGATATGCACGACATATGGGGCAGGTATCGGCATGAGAAGTGACGCTTGCTGCATACAAAAAATGCATGAATGTGTTCGCAACGGGAACTTCTTTCGTGTGATTTACCGGCCTATCCTGGTGGCGCAGTGGTAGAACCGTCGCCTTGAAATTAAGGGGTCCCTGGTTCGATCCCAGGTGGTGGCACGTAGTGTTTCGGATCCCGCTTTAAACAGTAGTTAGAGTCCCGATTAGGCTACCTGCGGACAGAAAATGGACTTAAGAAACAGTCTGTCGTGTATTTACACGTTTTTTTTTAAACTTGCACGTGGCGTTTCACAGTACGTTCCATGTTTTTTTTTTCTTCTTATGACTGCGTTACTCTGGACTATCGTGCTGTAAAAGTCACATCATTGCTGTATGGTTATCGAGCGTATAGGCTTCGTGAACATTTCGGAGGCAATGTAAATGTACTTCGCTGGCACAAAAACACACAACAAAAATACGAAACAAATGAAGAAAAGAGAAGTAAATATCGCTTCGATTCCCATCACCGCTCTTGCGTATCCACAAAACTTCCCGAAAACTGCGCCAGGGTTCGAACCCAGCACCGCAAGCACCAGAGGCGAGAGCACTACATAAATAAAACAGGGCACTTACCTCTCGCGGTTGTTGTGATGCATCGCCTGGTAAGACGTGTCGGAGACGTTAAGTCTGTTGAGGGACTCGCTTATCGAGGTCAGATTCATGTTGTATTCCTGGAGATCGGTCTCGTTGGTGTTGATCTCATTCTGGATGTGTGGGAACCCGTACATAAACGGGTCCTCGTCCGTTTCTTCTTCCGTCGAGTTGATAAAGACGGGCGAACCGAGGGCGGCGCAGAACAAGAAGAGAGTTAGCCACAACATTGTGCGTTTGTGAACCCCGGCAGAGGTTTTGTTCGCACGGGCAACTGTTTGGTCCAATTTATAGCTGCGCGCTCTGCTACGGGAGGAGTGGCGATACCTGCGCCAGTGACGGAGGGAGGGAATGGGGAGAAGGGGGGGGGGGAGACGCATGTAGGGCTACTCGATGTCTGGCCTTCAATTGGACCTGCGGCGGTAATGATTGATATTCCCTGTTTTTTTTCTTCCGAGAACGGTGCGGGGACAGTTCATATGGTGAGGAACGCTGGTCCGTTAGTGAATAATTCTCAGGAGGGGGGAGAGGGGGGGGACCGGAATTTCAGATACGGACATTTCTCAGGAACGGGAAAAAGGAAAAAAACAAGGATCGCCAGACCTATTTCTCAAATGGCTGTCAATCTTGATAGAAACGCGTAGTATGTGTGTGTGTGTGGGCTTGCGTCATGCGAATATAAACAAGTGTTTCTCTTCTCTTGGCTTCCCGGTCAATATCAGAAATTGTAATTGCTTCCTTACGCAGATGTGAACTTCGAGATTGTGTGTGACCTGATCTCGTGTGCGTAGGAGAGGGGAAGCCGCGCAAAAACAGCTGCCGATCACATGCGAGAACACGCCGTGCGGTGATCTATTGTAACTCGCTCTATTTCTTTTCTACGAAAATGTATGCATGAGGCGTAACTTTGGGGGGGGGGGAGAGAGAATGGATATTTTTTTCATTCCATAAGAATAGCAACCAGGGCTATTTTGCTAGATAACTGTTACATAAAAAGTACTCTTTATTGTTTTGCTCTTCAAGTCCAAGAAGGTTACAAAAACACGTACATTTTTATAAACCTCATATTTTTTTTGTGGGGGGGCAAGTGCTCCCCTTTCCCTCCGTGGAGGACCGTGCGCTCTCTCTCTCCACACACACATACAGATCTATCTAATCTCTATCTCTCGATGTACATACATACATATAATTTACAACCGTTAGATGCTTTATTATTTATAATGTGATTAAGTTTAGTTCTTCTTCTGAGGAAGACCCTGATACAGGGCTGAAACGTTACCTGTTAAGTGTTTTCTATCTTAATAAACTGCCTTGGTCAGCAACTTAGTGTTTTTATTATTTAAACTTTTGGTCACACATTTAAATAATAATATCATTATAGCCGGCCCCCGTGGCGGAGTGGTTATCACATCGGGCTACAACGCCAGGGGTCCCGGATTCGAATCCTAGCCTGGGCATGGATATTTGTGAGTGTCCATTCATCAATTTCATCATATCATCACTCATTCCGATCTTCGCAAATTAGCCAAAACTGGCACAAAAAGTGAAGTAAAATAAAGCAAATCAATCAATCAAACATTATAATTTCATTTTGTCACCTTTTGTAAAAGCAGTTTTCTTCTCAGTTAAAATACTTTCTGGATTACAGTCTGGAGTTCACACATTTAGTAATTTATTAACCTTAAATTAACAATAAAGTTATCTAGATATAATTAAAATTACAAAAAGATTATTTTTTAATTAAAAACTTCTGCCCAACCTCCACAAACAACGTTAAGGTTTATATAGATTTTGAGGTAATTTCCTAATCAGAAGGATCGAGTTAGTAAAATTATTTAGTCTCGTTCTTTTAAAGCGAAGAGATACAATTACGCACCAATTGTGCATTTATTTCAGTATCGTCCGAATGGACATTGCTACTAAAATAAACCCTGGGTGTATCCAAGAGTATGAATTTCTCTCTATGTTGCAAGTGCAAACATTTTGTTATGTTGATTATTAAGCTGGACACGATGTTTGAAAAATATGATGAATAATAATTTTCGGAATCCCATGTATTCCTTATGGGGAATCAACTTCAGCATCAAGTTGCGGCTAATCACATGGAAGTTTCGACTTTTCCGCTGGTGAAATTCATCTTCAAACTGCCCTCTTCCCGTTGACATCTCTTTCTATACCATCGGAACTTTTATATTCACAAGAGAATAAATCAAATCATACTCCCATATGACCAATGCTTTTTTCCTTGCCTCCTGGCAGTGTTGCCAAACCTGATGGGCATAAAATAACTAAATTTCACCTTAAATGGAGTTAAAACTGACTCTCATGGAGCTAGATTTACGATGGCTGGATAAAGTGCCTTCTAGGGTAATGTTAGTTGTCAAAGGGGTGGGGCACTGCTATTATCGTTAACTCTAAATTGATGACAATTTATTCTTAGTTTTCAACATCTAAATCCGGCGGCATCGCCCATCTCAATAATCCACCGATGGTGGTATGAAATCGAAAGTACAGAATTCCCTGACGACAATATTATGTCAATTTCACGTGTAACATTGCGCTATAAAGAAGTAGCTGGGGAGATAAGAGAGAGTGGGGCGACGCAGCCAATATAACAATATCACATCACGTGCAAAATGTATAATTATGACGAAAGGCGATCTATGTGGGTCGGAACCAGAGATGGCATCATAATGGAGCACGGGGGGTGGGCGTCCCAGTTCACAGCCGAACTAGTGCACGAAAGATTGATTGATTGATTTAGTTCATTTTACTTCGCGTTTTGTGCCTCTTGGCTAATTTGTAAAGATGGGGATGAGTCATGAAATTGATGAATGGACATTCGCAAACAACCAAGCCCGTGAGCAAGTGAGCAAGTAGCCTCAGAGATCACGCACCCATCTTATTATGAGAAATCAATAATTTCCCTCACATCATGAACGCAGGATTTTATTATTTTCTTTCGAGAGCTACAATTGTTAAGATGGATGTTACATATAGCTGCGTTCTAGGGGGAGGCAGGATACACGATAAACTATTTCGTAATTACTTCTAAGCTTCGTTTTAAAAGTTGTTCAAAGACAAAAATGGTTATCGGGAGTCATTTTAAAGGGAGTCTCCATTTACAACTTTGTTTGGTCCCGAGTTATTTACTGTTTCATTTGAAAATTTTGATGCTATCAAAATTTCGGAGAGGGCTGTAGCCCCATCAACTCACCTTGCGCACGCCACTGCCCGCCCCTGATATTTCAACAAACCTTGCTTTGGTGAGACAAACATCCACTTCACTGCCTAGAGACTGTTTTGACTGCTGCATTATTTACGTTAAACAACTCCTGGAATAATCTGTCTGCACGTTTGTTTGCTTCAAATTTATGAAAATATCTCGTTGCTTTTCGGCATTTTACACACAAAACTGCCGAGCCCCTTGTTTACTAGACATGCAGTTTATCACCACCTTCAAATTTCGCCACAGCAAACCGTTATTTAGCAGTTTGTTTGCTTGATGGGTTATTTTTTGACGCCTGCAACCATTTCCTGGACTGATGTTCACGATTCGGCAATCACAACACAATATATGAAATGCTGTTATTATATTCTCGCTGTTATCAAGTCGCGCTTGGTAGGGGTAGCGTCTAGACTGGTGTTTTCATACCACCCAAACTTCCTGTCATTCAGATAGGAATATAAACACTGCGTATACTCTGACAACATAAATGAAAAAATACACTTTACGTGTAGTATGATGTAATCGTTGTTATCTTGTTAAGGCGGTACATTGCGTTTCTTTGATTGGCTGATTTACGACATAAATGTCAATTTTCAAGTGAAAGTGACATTTTCAATTTGAATATTTACGCTTCCAGACATCAATTTTAAAAGTTTTAGTTTAATCTTCCTGGAGAGGAATGATGAAACAGACCCCTTTGTACTCTGCCACCATAATTGTAGTTTCTTCACCTTGTGACGTGTGCAGCATGTAGTGCCTTTTGACATGGACTTTATATCTCGACTAAACTATTCTACTCGAAAATACTCCAATCTGGTGAGAATATTATCCGCTCGTTTCTTGACTCAGTATTGCTGCCTCGCCGATGGCGTAGTGGTAACGTCGTCGCCTTGTAAGCAAAGTTCGGTGGAATCATATTGCACAGTGGTTCGGATTCCGCTTTAAACTGTAGGTCCAGTCTCGAGTAGCCATACTGTGCATATATGTGGACTTTAAAAACCACAACTCAAACTTGCTATAGCTACGCCGCCTTTATGGCAGTGACCTTCTGTTGCCGCGTTTACCTACGAAGGAACTTGCGGTCAAACAGCCAATTAGACTTACTGCTGCCCCTCTCTTAGAGCAACGAGCGGCAAACTCTGAAACCCTCCTCCGCGAAGAAGTCAGCAGGGAAACAGGATTTTGTCAAAATAGCCGTTCTGCGCTGTGATTGGGGACCGGTTCGTACGGCGGCACTATGTGCAATGGTTTAAAGGAATTAAGCTTTAACGACAAATTTCTGCGCTTATGTAGTTTATTCCTTTGGGATTGCTCCGATCTCGTACAATATCTTACGTACTTTATTGCATTTGGCTGTGATTCTCCGTTTCAATGTTATTCGAACTTCACAGCAGTTCTTTCTTATGAAGAAACTAATGTTACGTGCACTTTGTTATTTTTGTGCTCCATTCCTCGAGCAGGCTGCATTACAATTCTGCGACAGTCATGTTCTATTGAATCTTTTGTCGAAGTATTTGTAACCTGCCAATTATTACCACTATCCTTCATCCACAGGTAAAAATCATCCTGTAACCATGACTTGCGAAATGCACAGTCGTTTCGTCGTCTTTCTATCAGAAGACTACGTTTACAGCTTATCTTGAAACACGTTGAACAGAATTTACACAAGCAACACGCTCGCTGAAGAAAGCAGAAAGACAACAAAGCAGTGCGTGCTGCTTCAAACGGCTGGTAGTTACATCTGCAGCCAAGTTTTCCCCTAAATTCACTCATTTCTCCTCTCATGCATTCATTGGTCGAGCCCTTGTTTTGTTCACTTGCTCCAGAGATTCACGGGACAGAGTATAGAATTGACGTGGTTGATGATCTAACTAGACGTTCAGAAACATATATACAGCCGAGAAAATATAATTTAAAAATACAGGGTAATTGATTGATTGATTGATTTGGTTTATTTTACTTTGCTTTTTTCCCACTTTTGGCTAATCCCGAAGATGGGAATGAGTGATGATATGATGAAATTGATGAGGGAATACTCACAATGAACACTCATGCCCCCACCGGGATTCGAACCCGGGACCCCTGACTTCGTAGCGCAATGTAAAAACCACTCCGCCAATGGAGGCTGGATACAGGACAAATGATGACACGTGTTACTAAAATAAGGGACTGTCCCTTAAAAGCAGGGGCAACTGGCAACCTTGCCCCGTGCAGCCCTTTTCCCTCGCTAAATCCACTATCGGGCATGAATATCACCAAATACACTTCATTCATTGTTTCTCTACCAACATAACGTGCTCATGTTCTTTATAGACTTCCTTACTTGTTACAGCAATGCTCACGACTTTACCTTAGACATGCCTCACAAGTCATGACGTCCATTCGCAACTACATTTGAAACTTTTAATAACCGTGAAGCACGATAATTCTTGTAACTGATTTGCAAGCTCAGTAAATGGAAATCGGTATTCTTGTTCAAGAAACATAATGTTACTCATTAGTCATTAGTTAAATCATGAGAGCATTAGTTTGTGTCCGTTTGGAAGTGAAGCTTATTTTACTGTTCGAGGAGTCATTGAAAAGAAAAAAATACAGGTTCTTTCATTAGCTTCTTTACAAAGTCGTTCTGCAGGTAAGAGCTGCCTCCGAACGCAATGGAGATTAGTGTAATTTTCATACTTTCAGATTTCTGCTAAACAATTAATCAAGAATGTCGTTAATATCACGTGACCCCCAGCCACACAAATTTTTCATGGCTTGTAGAAAAATTTACGTCATCGTTTATTTTTCAAAACTCAAAATTCTGGAAGGAATGCAATTTAGAATCCCTCTATTTGAAATTTCAAATTACTCTAGCTTCAAAACATGTGCCCACCGCGAATTTCTTGCTTTATGCTTCATTCCATACACCAACATTTTTTAAATTCGCGGATTGCAACCCTGCCATAAGGGGCGTGGCTTGTATTTGTGGCTGGAGAAAATGTGGCGTTCTTCACATACGCCCACCGTCCTTATATCCGGCGCGGAGACCGCCTTTGTGGCAGTGACCCTCTGTTGCCGCGTTTACCTACGAAGGTCCTTACTGTCAAACAACCAATTAGGCCTATTGCTTGGACAAGAAGCGGCAACAATAATATCTCTCCTCTCCGAAGCAGCCAGCAGGGAAACAAGATTTTGTCAAAATAGCCGTTCTCCGCTGTGAACGGACACCGGTTCCTACGACGGCGGAATAAGTATACCCGACTTTCCTAGATTGGCGTAGTGTTCCATTGAATTATTGTTAAAACTATGAATGTTTTTCAATTGTAGTAAGTATTATTTCTCTAACTGTTGCAATTACTGGTCATGGACTTTATCTACTAGGTGATATGGGTGGTTCTGGCTTGCTGACAATAATGCATTGACATATGGCGGGACCATAAGCATAATTTGGCGGGGGTTAGGGGACACTTGCCCATCAAAATTTCAGATTCATTTAAATTTACTAATTTTCGTTAAGCTCCTGGGACCTCAGGAGCAAAGTAATGAAGAGTAATTTTATGATTTTTCAAATGTAACTTATTTAGTCAAATATTTCTGAAAACTATTTTATGGATGTAAACTTTCTCCATTCTGTGCCCCCCTAAAGTTAGGCCCCAAGTTGCAAGAATCGCTTTCCATGAGAAGAAGTAGAATGCTCCTTTTAAACCAGATTTTTTTGTAAAGAATCAGTTGATTTAAAATTGAGTAAGTAGTGGTGCTGTCAGTGGCGCATGAATCAGGGCCGGTTCAAAGAATCATTTTAGTAGTTAAAAGCAAAAAAAGTTTATTTTTCTCACATTATCTCCGTAGACTTTCAAAAGGATTTTAAACCACTGTGAACCATAATACTATTTGTAGTACTAAATATCTTACTTGGTCTCTTGTCTCGGATAACTTTATGAGGAAGTAAAAGCTCTTTCAAATGAATGAGGCTTAGGTTTATCTATTGCAGCAGCGTACATAGTTTTAAAACTTGTTAACAGCTCTCTTGAAAATAGTCATGAATTTCACAAAAACAAGGTCCAAAATTATATTGTGAACATTTATTATCAGTGCAAGGTTATGTAAATTTTAGTTTAAAAATTGAAAACTGTGTGGCCTGTTCTAAAATAGAATATAAATACACACACAAAACAAACAAACAAACACTTACCTGTATACGAAGGTTGAATGAACTTTGTACATGCGAAATCAAAAATGTTCCTGCGTCACTGAGTGTTATCACGTGTTGCGTGGCATTTTTGTGAATCCCGCAAATGTCGAAAAAGTATATCGGCCGGGATCGGTGAATAAAATCCAAGAACTATTTCTAGATCGCAATACCACTGGTATCGGTTCAATCCTACCTAAGAACAATAGCATTTCCGACCTAAAAACTTACAAAATGACCTAAAAAAAAAGAAAAATATGTGCCACCGGCCCCATACACTGGCCGAAATCTCACGAGAAAAGTTGTTACGCTTCCGTCAGGAGAATGGAAACGTATGGGGCAAAAGGCTTCTGGCTTTTTTCTTATTTTTATAATTTAAAAAGACGGAAATCGCTAATGGTAATCAGTTTGCCTAAAAGAGGAAAAAAGTCTTGAATTTAATGTACACATCCTTAATACTTTGTCTTAACAATACGTATTATATTTCAATATTTTTATTTTGCGTGTGAACAAGGATTGGATTGTTCTTTAACTGACTTGACATTTTACTGTTGGGTTGATCGGTCCGGTGCATTTATGACGAGACGGAACGGGAAGGTTCCAGATATTAACGAACCGGAACGCCGTTCCGGTCCATTTCGAGGCCTGGTCTCAGCCCTAAATTTAAAGGTGGCACATTTTACTTTTTACGGCAACGTCTAACAGAATAGTTGGAAAAAGTTCACAGGACTAAAATGCAATGTATACAATCTTGGAGGGGTTCGATACCCTGGTGGAGGCACATAGTGGTTCGGATCCCACTTTAAACTGTAGGTCCGGTCCCAATTAGCCTTACTGTGCATAAAGCGGACTTGAAACCCCGACTCAATCAAACACTCGCGGAGGAACAAGGTACAGCTAAGAAATCGCCAAAAAAAGTAACATACAATAAAGCCCTGGAAAAGTATCTAGAAATGATCAAGAACACCCACAAAGGTTACAAAATTACTGGTTCCAACCGAAGAAAACGTAGTATTACTTTTAGCATTCTAATTAAAAAAGATGACTTTCATCAACTTTCATTTATTCGATAGCTAATCCTATGTTTGGGCATTAAACCAAATCTAAAACAGATGTCAAATCAAAATTGATGTCTCAATGTTGCATCATGCCAACAAGTTTTAATGACCCTGTTCAATTCTTGGAAGCCGTTTGTTTTGCATTTAAACCACGTGTCGTCTTACGCGATAAATTTCGTGAAGACGATTGGGAGAGATTAGGGAACCGAATCGGTGACGTATGTCGTGTTGCCCCAAAGACTGGGCAGCAAACAAGGAGGACCGAGCGGTTTGGCCTCGGGGGCACAGTTTGGCCACGGGAACAAAGGCGCCGCCCGGCGTGATTCACCCAGAGATTAATCCCGACGCGAGATAACTTGACTTGGAGAACGCGCATCGGGGGAGGGCGTAACATTGACGTCACCGAGTAGAGATAAAAGAAGATAGTGATTGACACAGGGCATTATAACAGCGAAGCTTCCAGCGAAAGGATCCTCTTGCGACTGGGTTTCTGGGAACGTGTTGAACAATAGCCCCGAGATGTGCGATTCGCACTGCATGGGGGGCCGCCTCGTCAGACGTGCGGACTTAACCGATTCTCCTGGTCAGTTCCTGTAATTCATTAGCGTAAGTCACTGACCACCGCTGTTTCAACTTTCAGACGGGACGTATGAAGTTCTCTATTTTTTTCTGTTGTTGTTCTGTTACGTCTCCTTTCTATTACTTTTGGCTAATTGCGATTGTGAGGAAGATGATGATGATCTGGCGAAGTTAACGAAGGGAAACTCGCAAAGAACACACACTTCCATGCCCGGACTCGAACTCATGTACCTCGGTGGCGAGATCGAAAGTCGACCGCTTATTGACAAAACATGTACTGAAAGGGCTGAGTCGATAGCGATACCGATGTATCGATACCAGTCGTATCGATTGATTGTGTTTATTTGACTTCGCTTTTCTGCCACTTTTGGCTAATCGCGAAGAAGAGGACGAGTGATGATATGACGAAATCGATAGGGGCGTACAGTCACGGACACTTCGGGGTTGTAACGACCCTATTGAAGAAGCACTGAAGCAAGCCCTCGATGTCTCACCACCAAGCGCCTTGTGAGTAGCCGACCCAACCAACAATTCTGCAGCTTGTATACCAGTCACGGACTTACATCTCAGTAAATTGAGCAGTGATGCCAAAGAGAAATACGAGATGAAGATTGTCGGACGTAAGTTCTCGTGTTCTCGACATGGAATAATACTCGGTTCACGTTATGTTTCTTTCTTTAATGTTATTTGGGAACGAACCGTGACGGAGTTTGTTTATATTTTCACTCCTTGCATTACAGTAAATTCTATATTTTACAATTATAATAATGCTTTGAACTAAAATAATACCTAGAACAACATCCAACACACGTGCACACCACGCTTCTCACACACATGCACGTGAAAACAAGCACCATGTGCGAAACATGGGATTTTTCACAGAAAGAATGCGTCTATTTTTGACATACGTGGTTTCTATTAGTAGACAATGAAACAATCATGAGAGAAATAAAGATGCATTTTCTGCCTCAGGTGTTGAGGGAGGAAACAGACTGACTGGAGAAAAGAAAATTTAGTGTTATTGACTTGGTGTTGGTTAGCGTACAGAGCTTTAATCGGCGAGACCTAGGTTCGATCCCACCAAGTACAATTTTCTCTTATTCTTTTATTAGTGAAGAAGTATGTAATATTGTTTTCTATGCATTTTGACATCATATTTGATCTTTTAATCTGTCCTTTCATTCTTCTAATACGTTCTCTATCACAAGGAGATATAGAGATTCTCTATCTTGGCGAAGGATATTTTCTCAATGATTCCGTTGCTACAATTCTCCACTCCCTTCCACCCAATTGTCTTATTTATTTACTTTTTTCATTTCAACTTACTTACGTGTGAATAGCACCACGCCATGAAGGCGTATAGGGGGAAACGCCCCACACTTTCTTGATCCGGTCGTAAGTGGGGGTGATGTGATCAGCATCACGCCCCTGACCGCCTTTAACCCCCAGGGTTTCCCCCAGGTACCCATGTTATTCCCGGGGCCGCTTCCACCGTTAGAAAAGTTCCCGGATTTGAACCGGCCGGGGATCGAACCCGGGACCTTGAGCATGGTAGTCAGACGCGTTACCGACTGAGCCACCGCCTCCTCTGAAAGAAGCAAAGATGAAAATTTGCAAGCAGGTTCGTTGTTCCGAAGCTATATGAAGGGCCAGGGGGAAAAACGATGAATGTTCATTCGAGACGATTTGCCAGGAAATGAAAAACTAAATATTTCTATTCATAAATACGTCAATATATACCAAAATAATAATGCGTTTTTCAGGCACTTCTCACCGGTTCCCAACCAAGGCCGTTCTCATTCTTATAGTACAGCTTCAGAGCTATCAGATGGCGCTGCGATCTCAAAATGGGCGAAAAATCGACATTCATCGTTTTTCCCCCTGGCCCTTCATATGTATTTGTGTATGTGTTGGAAAAAACACAGTTATTTATTAGCAAAAAGTCACGTGATCATTGAGATCACTTCCTAGTTGTCAGTGCTAACATTAAAGCGAAAACGCTATCCTTTTCGTTAAGAATTACAGTATCAACACACACCAACTTTTATGTTCCCCGTAAAATGATTACCTTTTTACGTTTCAAAATAGTGAGTCCTGTCTAAAGCAATACTGTGATACTTGCGTTTGCATGTTCGAATGCAAAGTAATACGAAACTTTTCTCCGGAAAATTACATTGAAACCATTAATATCTGTTTGCAATGTGATATTGATATCATATATTGAAAGAATAAACATGGATAATTTCGCTTAAACCAACTTATAAATGATATTAAATTAAGTGGATCATATCCTGATGCATGCAACTTAAATTTTTGTGCTTCATGTGAACATGAGCTGAAGGAGATGTATTTCTCGTTTTACAATTTTTGGAGAAGTTGACATGACTAAAATGTACGAAACTGGATAAAATGCATTTAAGAACATTTATAAAATGCTTTAAAATGCAAAAAATAAAATAATAAAAACTATCAGCAACCACATATTCGTGAAGTCTAATTATCTTGAAAGTTAATTTGAAGTTCTCATTGATTTTGTACCACTATTATGTGAAAGAAAACTATATTTTGTGATTACATAACAGGCAGCCTATTCTTATATTCTGATGTAATTTTTTGAATAGTTTTTTAAAGCAAAGTTCTTGTAAATTGATGCTCATAATTGGAATGGAATACTCACTCAACAATATTAATCACTATTCTGAACATCTTTTAATTTTCAAGAATTGGTTTCTGTGGGAATCGGTAAGAATATCGGCACAGATCAGTATCAGTATCGGCCCAGCCCTATTTTTAGGACATTTTTTTTGGTAATTTGGTGGTTAACAAAATCCTAGCCTTAGTTTTTACGAGGATTGCTTACAGTTTGGCACGTCCTTTCCCCTCGGACTAATATTCATTGTTGTTATTTTCCTTTCTTGTACAAATATGTATTGTGCTTTCCAGTTGTACAAGTATCTAGGAATTTTTAATCCCTGTGACTTGATTTGTATTTATACAATATTTAAACATAATTGATGATGTTACAGAATAGTGATTTCCCTGCATGTGTGTATCTTGTAAAACCTGTTGCCGTAGGAATTATAGACAGTTTTTCTTGGGGGGGAGGAGGTCTAGTAAAGAGTTGTTTAACTGAATTAAAAGACGATATGATTTTACTGAAACAATTGGACTCGCACGTAGCACATATAAGCAACCTCGACCCGTGTCCAAGCATGCGCTTCACGTACGGTCACCTTCTTCTTCTTCTTTACATTTTGGCTCACACCGCGTTTGCGATTTCTAGCCAAAGTTGCTGAATTCAGGCACTATTGCTATTATATACAGGGTGTCGCAAAACTCTTTCAACAACGCTTGGCTGCTGGTAGATATCATAAAAACAAGTAACTTTTCCCTATAAACTTTACCTCGAAAGCGCTTAGTTTCTGCGCTGTAAGCGCTTAAAATCTATCCTGTACGTATGCAACCCAACACAGCAAACGCTTGCTCTGACATAACTACCAGGGGCGCGTGGCAGGGTTGCCACTAGCGTTCCTCGGTAAGAGAGACGACTTGAAAACAACTTGGGAGTCTTGCCTGAGCAAAATCCAAAACATTAATGATACTTGCGATGTTGTAAGAAGAATTGACAGTATTTATAAACTGACCAAGACAAATAATGAGCAGACTGAAATTCAAGATTACTCATTCTAAACTATCTCCATAATTGATTGATTGATTTGGTTTATTTTAATTCGCTTTTCTGCCACCTTTGGCTAATCGCGAAGATGAGGATGATATGATGAAATAACAAATGACACCAATGTCTAGACCAGGATTTAAACCTGAGACACCTGGCACCGTAGCGAGCTGTGCTAACCACAGAACCACGGAGTGTTTCGTGTATCATGCAATATCAACAATTGCAAGGGACACGTGAGATAGGGGAAATCCACGAACGAACAAATGTAAATAACACGCAAATGTGCAATACGAGTGCCCTTTATAGTTCAGCGCTTGATTGATATAAGTATGCATTTCTTGGCTTTGGTTTTCAATAAGCCCTAGTTTTAATGTGTGAATTTATTCATGCCTAAACGACGTTTTTCATTAAATTGAAAGTCGGGGTCCGTGGCGGAGTTGTTAGAACATTCGCGATACGATGCCAGGGGTCTTGGATTCGAAACTAGTGTTGCCCACGGGACGAGACGGGACAGGCTTTTAAAAATTCGGGACGAGACGAGATTGACCATGTGTCATAAGACAAACGAATATTTTCGAGACGAGACAGCATTTCCACGAGACTCCACGAGACGAGACAGGCCAAAGCCTCGTCTCGTGGGCAACACTATTCGAAACCCTTGGGTATGGATGATTGTGAGTGTCCATTCATCAATTTCATCATATCATCACTCATCCCCATCTTCGCAAATTAGCCAAAAGTGGCACAAAAAGCGAAGTAAAATAAAGCAAATCAATCAATCAATGAATCAATCAATCGTTTGCAATTATTTCCTTATGAGATGAAACGATTAGCAATAACGCTAGCACAGATAGGAATAATTTTCAAATAAATTGTAATAACATTACAGTCTGCGTGTTCGAAACGAAGCAGCAAACACATCATGTTTACATTTGTACGTTCGTGGATTTCCCCTATCTCACGTGTCCCTTGCAATTGTTGATATTACATGATACACGAAACTCCGTGGTGATATGGTTAGCACAGCTCGCTACGGTGCCAGGTGTCTCGGTTTTAAATCCTGTCCTAGACATTGGTGTCATTTGTTATTTCATCATATCATCCTCATCTTCGTGATTAGCCAAAGGTGGCAGAAAAGCGAATTAAAATAAACCAAATCAATCAATCAATTATGGAGATATTTTAGAATGAGTAATCTTAAATTTCAGTCTGCTCATTATTTGTCTTGGTCAGTTTATAAATAGTGTCAATGCTTCTTACAACATCGCAAGTATCATTAATGTTTTGGATTTTGCTCAGGCAAGACTCCCAAGTTGTTTTCAAGTCGTCTCTCTTACCGAGGAACGCTAGTGGCAACCCTGCCACGCGCCCCTGGTAGTTATGTCAGAGCAAGCGTTTGCTGTGTTGGGTTGCATACGTACAGGATAGATTTTAAGCGCTTACAGCGCAGAAACTAAGCGCTTTCGAGGTAAAGTTTATAGGGAAAAGTTACTTGTTTTTATGATATCTACCAGCAGCCAAGCGTTGTTGAAAGAGTTTTGCGACACCCTGTATGTTCCAAATTGTTAACTATCATTCACTTTCTTCGAAACACTTATTGAGTGTTATTGTCCATTCTGTTCTTATGGTATAACGAGGTCTTATTGATTTAAATTTTCGTGCGGGTCATCATGGCTGTTTAGATTGTAAACCTATGTTTCCTAGCGAAACTATAAAGAATTCAAATAACTGCAATACGAGGTTCAGATATTTATGTAGATAAGGATATCGGAAATGGGACCTCTGCATGTTGTAAGTTTTTATATTATAAGGAGTCTCGGTGTTGTTGTCTTAACGGACATTTAAAATATAAATGATTAAGTGTTTAATTGGGTGCGTACAGTCACCGCCAATAAAACTGGGCCACCTAGATCCCGAAATATTAGCTTCCTTGCAAGGCGAATTGTGTGTTGCCTACCTCTCCGGCAATAAGTGGATATTAATAGCAAATGTTCAATGGCAATTTCTACCACCGCCGCAGAGGTAGGCAACACACACAACGCCTTGCAGGCAAGAGATTGTTTCAGGATCTAGGTGTCCCATTATTATTGCCGGTGACTGTACAATTGGCCCAACCTCTATACTTCTAATGACCTTGCATATAAGTATCTTTCTTGGTAAAAAGTGATATATACAGTACAAGCTCGTTAATCCGGACTAATCGGAAGGCCGGATTAACTGAAATAATCTAAAAGAACAGTAGAAAGTGCATTAAAACTTCGTTTATAGCAACAAAACACGTTTATTATGGTGTATTTAAAAGGCATAGGGCTAAATACACTATACAGTACAGTACAAAATCTGCGGGAAACAGAATTTCATCAGTGGTTGACTGCCTTTTCTTTGGGAAGTTCTCTTGTTGGCTAGCCAATTAAAAACCTTGCATTTTTTTTCTTGCATGTCTGGTTTAAGCGAAGTCCTGCTTATCGGGGTCCGGATTAACGAAGTTTTACTGTACTTCTTTTTCTTAGTAAAAACGTGACAAACAAAGAAGTATTACCCGTACCGTGAGAGACATCTGGTGAAGATTTCCGAGTCCTCGTGTAAACATATTCTTGTGTTTCATTAAAATGAGGTTATGAAAAGAACATGTCAAGTTTTGAGAATGTCTCGCCAGGGCACTGGATAGCTCTACAGTTTCTCCTAGTAGCAAGATTTGCAACAGACTCGTGCAAATTTTACATCACAATTGTCTCGCAGTCTTCACGCATTTGAGCCACGACGTTGTCCGATTTGCATCGTGAATAGCTGAAGTGACAGTCTGGACAGGCAAGGCGGAAAACATGAGAAGAATATGCAGCAAAATACAAGAAGTCTGGGCTTCCTACAAACGCCACGTGCAATGTTTATTTGCAGAAACGCTGTTTGTGTCTGAGTTGTCACTCAGGGTGACCCAGACAATGCATTCTGGCACATATTGTGACGGCAACGAAAGTGACCTCCGTGGTCGCGTCGATCCTATCCGACACCAAACTCGTTTTTTTATCTTTCTTGCATGAGATATTTATCTGCATTCGGAGTGCCTCCTACCTGATTTCGCTTCCTTCTTTCTGCACGTACGCACTCACAGATATCACGTTTTCCCAGAAGGTGAACAAATACTCCCGTATTTGGAATCGTTGAGGGTAATGCGTTATTCAAGAATAATACTGGAAAAATCCTGTGTATGCTTCACACATATGCACTCGCTCTCCAGTGAGGTGTGTAGCAAGTGGCTGTAAAGCGTGACGGGTGCCCATACGGAAGGATAATGTCGCGGACAGCCATTTTTCTTAATGTAAAGTTCAACATGCATATTTTTCTAAAGTATGTGTAGAAAAAGTTTACACCTTGGCATCACACTGCAATTATGTACGATGAGGGGCAAATCAGAATATATTTCTTTAGTAATTTATTTACTTTAGGTGGTTCCAATGAAAATCTCATTATTGATAACAACTTGTTTGAACCAGTTTCCAAATTCAAATACTTAGGAGTAATATTAACAAGTGAAAATTATATTAAAGAGGAAACAAAATGTAGGCTTAATTCAGAAAATGCACGTTACTTCTCTCTTCATAAACTTTGTCTTCTCGTTTAATATCTAAGAAACTAAAAGTTAAAATATAATAATAATAATAATCCTTATAATAAATATAATAAATATAATAAACCAGTATTGGAATAGTCGAGGGGTCAGCCCGACGTATCCCCAGCCGTTATAGTAGGTCGTCTGGACCGGATTACGCTCACTCACTCGGCGCTCCCCAATTTCCTCACGATGGTGGGTTGCCACCGGCCCTATTGGTAGGCCGAATAAATTCCGACCATAGCCGGATTCGAACCTACGCCGTCCCGCAGCGAACGATCTCAAGACGAGTGAACGCCTTAACCCGCTCGACCACGGAGGAGGACAAAAGTTAAAATATACAAAACAGTAATTTTGCCTGTAGTATTATATGGGTGTGAAACTTGGTCCCTTACATTGAAAGAGGAACATGAATTGAGAGTATTTGAAAATAGGATCCTTAGGAAAATATTTGGACCTAAAAGGGATGAGGAGACAGGTGAGTGGAGAAGGTTACATAATTTAGAACTACATAATTTGTATTCATGTCCAGATATTATTAGAATAATTAAATCAAGAAGACTTAGGTGGGCAGGCCATGTGGCACGAATTGGAGAGGAAAGAAGAGTTTATAGGATTCTTGTTGGGAAACCTGATAATAAGAGACCTGTAGGAAGGCCAAGGCAAAGATGGAGGGACAACGTTGAGATGGACCTAAAGGAAATCGGTAGAGATGGAAAAGAGTATATAGATCTTGCTCAAGATAGGGACAGATGGAAGGCCTGTATTGCTGCAGTCATGAACCTTCGGGTTTAAGAAGGCTAGAGAGTTAGTTAGTTAGTTTGGTTCCAAGTCACTTATGCTACTAATTGGCAGTGTGACGTACCAAGTGGTGGGCGGTGGCTGGCGTCCCATGGTGTTCATACGAAAAATGTAACAATAGAAGTGAGAAAAATGCTAATTTTCGTGGGCAATAAAACTAGAACATTGTCTTTTTATCGCTTTAAATTCTAGTCTAACGTTCTATATAATTTACATAAATACGTAAAATCAGAGGCGTAACATACAGGCGGGCAGGGTCCTAAGTCTAATGTCGTATTTCTCATCTGAAACATTTCCGCAAAAATTTACTCCTTCTCCCAACCTTGGAAGGAAATCAATTCTAGGGAGGGGAGCAAACATTGACAGCCAAGGGCACCTTCAGGGGGCACAGAGGGAATATTGCTCACTCGATTTCAAATTTTATGCAAATAAAATTACGTTTCGTAAAATTTTCTTGCTCGCTTCGCTCCCAATACCTGCTTTTCTTACAGTCTCATTAAGTTCAGAGCCGTAGCTAAGGGGCGGCAGGAGTCGGACCTGGCGCCGAACGATCTAAATGAAAAGAGTTGTAAAAGAGAGAATGCCATGGCGCCCCGTGAAATTATTTGCACCCTATTAAATCGCTCGCTTCTATAATGCATTGTAAATTACTAGAGAGAGAAGTAAGACCAAATGTGTACTTCAGACTGTTGTTGTTAAACAGTATTGTTTCAAATGTATCAACAATCGTTTTGAGGAAATGGAGCACACACATGTGAGAGACAATTTATATCATTTTTGCTGTTGGTTTGTTATGAGGTGGATGAATTGATTATGTAATGTATTTAAATGATATATATGTATTAAAGAAACATTGAATACGTCCACAATTTTGTGTTAACATGTTATATGTGTATTTTCTTATTTTATGTCGCTTCATGTTGCATATGTGTAAAACATATGAAAGTTACACACGTCACTATGTTGGAAAGGAATTATATTCGTCATTTTTGTGTTTCAAAAATACAGTTTGTGTGCTTGTTTTCCATTATTAGCTAATATGAAATTGAACGTATTGAAAAATACCAGAAAAAATGTCAATAATAATAATAATAATAATAATAATAATGCCATTATTATTATTATTATTATTATTATTATTATTATTATTATTATTATTATTACTATTATTATTATTATTGGTACGTTTATCCTCCTGGTAATCCTGGTACTTGCACTCCCCAAGACAAAAATTCGTGGTTGTGCCTCTGCCTAAGTGGACAATATTTAATCGGTTATACCTAGGTACTATATGAAAAACGGAGAGAATTTAAGGGAAGCAGGTCAAATAAAGTGTTCAGTAAAGCTAAATAAAAGTACCTCTCACCAATAGGATAGTACGAGTATACACGCTATCGTAATTAAATACTTTATGGGGATTATGACATAATATGGGGGGGATGTGCACCCCTGAAAATACCGTTATTACTTTATTGATCAATGCAATATTACAAGTTTGCAACATACGTCATTGTTTATAAAAGTTTTCTTAACCATTCATTTACTGTACTTCGTAATTAAGCTTGCTATGATGCACCCGTCCAAAGGAGCTTTCAGACCGAAGCGATATGGACAAGCGACACCTGTCGCTTGCAAACAAACCGTCAGAAATACATGCAATCTTTCGAACCCAACCGATGCAACAAGTTGCACGTCTCGCTCAAATTGGCCTGTTTTCTCAATGATTGTGTCGTCCCCGTTTGTTGGTACTGTATGCGCAGTGAATACTATTTTGCAGACTAGAAGTGCCCGTGTATGAGACTCAGTCAATAAATAACGAGGCAGAGGATATTTCCCAGTACTTATGTAACGAACCTCAGAAGTATTCTCTGCCACTGTTTAGGCATTTATCCCATTGTGACACCAGTCGCAAAATGGCATGCTCCTAGAACTCCTTTGGTTGCTGTTGGAACCAATTGCGCACGTACTCCTTGACGTTATCGTCCGATTGAAACCGTTGTCCTCGCAGTGCTTTCTTGAGCTCACCGAAGATGTGGAAGTCACACGGGGACAGATCTGGACTATAGGGGGGCTCAGGACTTCTCACTTGATTTTTTTCAGACATTCCTTTGTTGCGTTGGCAGTGTGTGGTTTATCGGTGTGCAGTAGGACGACACCACGAGAAAGGTGACCGAGACGTTTCGATTTGATTGCCTTCCTGAGCTTCGTTAACGTTTCACAATACCGCTGGGCATTGACCGTAACTCCATGCTCCAGGAAGTCGACGAGGAGCGGTCCCTTGCGATGGAAGAAGAACGAAAGCATGAACTTGCCGGCACTAGTGTGGAGTGTCTTCAACTTTTTTGGTGCAGGGGAATCTGCGTGCTTCCACTGACGACTTTGCCGTTCCGACTCGGGCTCAAAGTGGTGGCACCAACTTTCGTCGCCGGTATCAATTGCTGAGAGGGAATCGTCCCCACCATCGTTTTAACGCTGCAGCGATTGAAGAGACATGTCCATGCGACAGGCCTCTTGATCCGGTGTCAACTGATGCGGGACCCATTGGGAATAACTGGGCACGGCCGCTGCTCGGTTAGAAGCCTTTGCGCATACTTTGCCAGACACGTAACGCCATCTAGTGGGAAAACGTGCGCGAATCAGTTTCGTCACACATGCACCTCCATTTCGGGCCCGTCGACCAATTTCTATAGAGCGACCACAAGGAAAAAAAACTTGAACGACAAGTCCCCGCGCAGCTTTCCCTTCTTCCGTTCAGCTCGGGCCATTAGGAAGCATGGTCTACTCTCCCCCTCCCCTCCACGCGGGAGTACGCTGGTGTGTGCTGCTTTCTTTTCTTGTGGTTCCACTATAACTACCATAGTTTTGGTGTAATATCCTCTGCCTCGTTATTTCTTGACTGAGCTTGTCATTTCGATCTGAAAGCTGTCTACGTCTAACGAACTCCCGCGTAGCCAAATGGTTTGCGGTGCGAGCGGTCCCGGATTCGATTCCGTCCAGGAGCTCCCGAAATTTAAATGTTGACCCAGAATAGAGTGGACTATTGGGATGCGACTTGAGAAGAAGAAGTAACAGATCTGGTCTCAAAAACCAGAAAACAGCGGCGATGGAACCCGATGCGATGACGGTCACCAGGCCCGTAACCAAGGGGGACTAGGGGGGCTGAAGCCTAGGGAGCCATCTAGCCTAATTATTGAAACCTTTTTTTTTTTTTTTTTTTTGTTAATGGGTCAGGAGAGGTTAAATAATCTCTCAATATTGTCAAATGAAAATTAAATTGCAAAAAATGGTCAATTTTGATCGGACACTTGACGATTTTGCTTCATTGAAAGCAAGAAAAGTTAAATTATAATTATTTTCATTCTGAGATATCATAAATAATTTGTATGCAGATGTATCGGTATTGGCCGATACCAGTTGTATCGGTATCAGAAATTATCGGTTGGAATTCATCTACAAATACCGGCCGATATTTTTCCGTCATGTTGTTCTTTCCGGGGTCAGCTAAAATCCCGTGCGACATTTTCGCGAAGTCTAATTGTACGTAAAATTATGAAAAAAATAAACTTCTTTTTATTTTGCACGAAAAACTGTATTTTTAAATTACATAGTATCTATTTTAATATTCTCCTGTAAAATCTTTAATATTCTAAAACAAATTTCTTGGTAAATTGATGCATATAATTGGAGAAGAATATTTACATACCAATATTGATCAATACAGTAAAACCTCGTTAATCCTGACCACGATAAGTCGGACTTCGCTTAATCCAGACAGGCAAAAGGCAAAAAAAAAAAAAATGCAAGGTTTTACATGTGGGTAGAAGTCAACAAGAGAACTTCTAATAGAAAAGGCAGTCAGTCAACCACTGATGAAATTCTGTTTCCCGTAGACCTTGTACTGTACTGTATAGTGTATTTAGGCCTATGCCCTTTAAATACACCATAATAAATATGTTTTGTTGCTATAAACGGAGTTTTAATGCACTTTCTACTGTTCTTTTAGGTTATTTCAGTTAATCCGGACTTTCGTTACACCGGTCAACTTATCCCCCCATTAGTCCGGATTAACGAGGTTTTACTGTATTTTGAAAAAAAATAATTATTGGAATTCTCAAGAATCGGTATCGATATCAGTTCAAAGTGTTATCGGCTCAGCTCTAATTTTAATTATTTTTATTTAACTTTCTTCATTTTACTTGTAAGCTTAGGGGAGACCGGGGCACTTTGTTACAATTTTCACATTTTATTTTTTTGTGGCTATCACGTAAGGCCGAAAATTATAATTTTTTACATGCAATTACTTAGTTATCTTGTGCACAACATATGTTCATCTGTACAATGTAACTCATCCTGAACTGGACTTATTAACTCTTCTTTATGATCACTACAGTTGTGACAATTTACCCCATATAGTCGTCACAATATCTGGGGCAAGTTGTCACATGCTATTCTAGTGGCAGTTTCATTAAATAGGTATATATTATTAATGCAACTCCTAGAAAAAGACTGGCAATGTTACTAGCACTAAATACTTAGCATGTAAAAGAGACTTAAAAGCTAATTAAATTAAAAGGTAAATTATGCTAGTTAAACAGGAAATAAAGTAGGTGGGCCTGTATATTTTCTTCATCCCAAAAGATACATATATTGTTACATCAATCTTTGTAGGTAAATCAGAACTTTCATGAAATCAACATTAGCTTACAGAGTAGCTAATGAATCAAAACTACAAACTTAAAGGTTACAGAAAACTGTTTAAGTAAGAACATTTGCAACAGATAGGGCCTACACTTCCAACACACGAAATTTGCCAGTGGCATTCAACTTTCTTGTGATTTTAGAGTTAATAAATTTCAAAAATATTCCTATATATACGTATGTCCGAAGCTTGTTTTAGGCATGATACTAGTAAGTCTTCCTCATGTTCCGCATACTCTGTTACATGTTGAGTAACCCAATGTGAATGAGCATTGCCCGGACTGTAGTTCACTCTCGCCAATGTTCTGTAGTGGACATGACATTCTTTGGCAGCTTTACGTATTGATACGGGGTTGTCGTTTCTTTTCACGGCTCTTGCTGCAGCCAGTAGGTCTCCCATGGGCGGGGCATTCCTCTCAGTCTTTCTCTTGTATGTTCTCACCATCTGCGGAGCAACAGAACCACTTATTAAAAGAGGAATACACCACTTGTATCATGACTAACACACAGTGGGGCACATTGTCACAGTGGCAACATGCCCCGTCTTATTTGTGACAACTTGCCCCACGCGTCGTAGTTCCTCTTTTTTAAAAAAATATCTGTACCAAGCAATAAGATTAAGCGCAAAGTACCACATTATGAAGCTCTATTTCTACCCTACATAACACACACGAAAATACTTACTGCTCACGCTTTCACGAACACACAGTAGGCAAATTCCAGGACTCAAAAAATTTACACTGAAGCACTGAAAACAGACAAAGCTCAACTGACTCGGCCACGTGTTTCCCGCATACCTCTAAACGAGTACAGTTGGAAGTAATATCTAGTAGGTAAAAGAGAAAGCAGCACCAGCTCGCTGACGTTTAGGCTTTTCTCAGAATTGCTACTGTGACAACGTGCCCCTTGTAACAATGTGCCCCGGTCTCCCCTATATTCTGGTAAAACACTGCTGGAAGTATCTGTTTCCCAAAGAAGCAGTAATACCACGTTTTAAAAAATGTTCTTCAAACACTAAGACATAACTAGAATTTTCTCAAATACGGTAAACTTCTTTTACATCAAAAAGTGCAAACTACGAATGTTTAAATATAATATATATCATTTCTAATGAGATTTTATTTCTGTCCTCATTTCATAATTTGTACGATGTAATTATCATACACCATGACGTACGATGAAAATATTGAAGAACACACATAAGATATCGGTGTTTGGTATTACAGGGGAAAGTATTACAACTCTTAGACACTAAATTTAGAGTTAGTTTACCGACACAACACTTTCTGAAATCTGAATTATCCTGTACTTTATGCAGTTTCGCGGAAAATCTACAAATAATTTGAGAAGCCAAAATGAACTCCTTTACACAAGAATACATTTAACACACTGTATCGAGTATAGTTTTCAAATCAAATTTGAAATTTTATTCACGATTTTAACACCGAAATGAAATTTTATATATCGCTTTTGATCCAAAAATATGTCCATTTTTTTTTCCAAAATCTTGATCACTTATTCACCACAAATACATGGCTCTAGCTATCATTTGAACAATTGGACACAGACAGTGGCGGCGATTGGGTTCCAAAACTAGGGGGTGGCAAAGACAGTTTACTTTCCCTCGTAGATTGCGGGGGCAAAAGTGGCAAAACGTAGGGGGCAACTGCTCCCCCTTCCCCCTAATCTCCGCCACTGGGCACAGAAGCCAAGCATTCATTTAAGCAAACATGCCAGCTTTAAACGACTTCAAATTAGCTGCTTGGAAGGTAGTTACCTTTCTCCATACAGGAATTAAGTTATTTTTTTTTCCTTGAAACGATCACACGTGGTGTGGTTATTGCCAGATAGGCGCGAAAGATAGAAGGCGAAAATAACAGACCAGAGGCACGTGGGACTCTGAGTGTGCGGCTACTGGAACATAGGAAGCTAATACAGATTACCATAATTGCTTTTCCATACCCTGCAGTAAGCATTAAATACGGTCGCAGCGAACAGATTGGGTACTTTGGTTTGGCCGTCAGGCATGAATTACAATGCAAGTCTTTTCAAGTTTCGCTGCTCGGCTTCTGGTTGAATTGAAGTTACCTGAACACGAAAAAATATATAAGTAGACTTCAGCGAATGAATAATTCTTAATCAATTAACAATTCATTAGACACAAGACATCATTAATTTCAATTGATCAAATGTCAAGTTTCTCCTTGTATCTTTTCACTCTTAAGTCAAAAGTAAACATGCAATTTCTTGCAATACACCCAATTTCCCTTACAAATAGTTATTTGTGAATGTGGATGCAAGTGTAGATGAACTGGATGTTTCGTGAGATAAAGGCATTGGTTTTAAGTTCACTTTATGCACAGGAAGGCCAATCAGGACTGGACCTACAGTTTAAATTGGTATATCCTAACCACTTGTGCCCCACTGCTGTTTGTAAGTTCAGATTTTGTAGACATGTGAACGTAGAAGACTGGAGAAAAATACAAAAAATGCAAGCACATAAAATACATAAGTTGAAGCAATCGTGAACTTTAGCGTACTAAAACGCTCTTATATATCAATACGAAAGAAATATAATGAAAACTCAGTCACTTCAATTGTCTGGCCGCAAGATGTTCTTCAACTTACAATCTGAACTAGCATGGAATTAACAAATCTATATCACTATTTTTTACTGCATCAATAGTGAAACTTTTACCATCTGCTATATTTATAGTTGTCACCAGGGCCGGCTCTACTGTACGTGCAACACGTGCATTTGCACGGGGCGGCAAGCTCAAGGGGGCGGCAAAATGTATAAAAAATGGAAGCTGCTATTTGAAGCAGTTTGGTCTTCTTGTGGCAGAGAAAATTCAAATTAAATCCATTTGCAGAAACGAATAAGAAAAGCAAAGAGTAACTGCGAAAGAAAGCGGTCCCGAAAGTTTATATTAGTTGTCCTCTTACAAAAGCAGCCATCCTGCGCTCCCGCCCCCTGTTACTGAGGTTTGAGTTAAACTGACGTGTCGCATTCGGTAGTCGGAAATAGAGCTACATTGTTCTTTGACGTGTTGATCGCGAAGGTGGTGATGATAGGTATCGCCGAATCGCGGAAGACGCAATAGTAAGTACGAATATCCGCTGTTTTTGTCGTTGCTGGTTGCACCTCATTTACGATCTTGACGGTGTAATGATAGTGTAGTTAGTGTATGTCGTGTCTGAGAACGCGCGCCCTATGGTTCTGTTATTCGCGACATTGCAAATAGAAAAGCTAGAAAAGTTCATTTGTAAGCTTTCCAACTTAAAGGGGGGGGGGTTACGGTACAAAGTGAATAGTGTAATCACGAAGAAATCGTGGTTTACTAGGCGTACATACATAGTTTACTGTAGTGATGAAGTGAAGATATGTTACTTCATGCACAACGTTCTGGGAAATGTAGGGTAAAGGAGGTCAAGAGTACGCACCTAACGTTTGAGGCAGTGTAAATAGTAAGGTAAATCACAGATACACATGAAAGTTTGTCACAATGTTTATTAACCCTTTTGTAATCATTGCTCAGAAATCAAAGAAAGTAACTGTAAAAGGAAAAACCACAGAAAAGATTTTATGAAAGGATAGCACATGCGTACTCTTGGACACATAGGCGGCTAAGAGTACTAAACAGGTCGTTCAAGAGTACGCATTAGCAATTATCACACACATATGGTCCATGTCCAATGTAATCAGAACACTGTTCATGCCACCACTCATGACACACCCCACACTGAACCCAGTCGTCAGCAAAGGACTCTCCACACCCAGCGCAGATAGTTTCGGTTTCATCTGCAGCCGCCTGTGTGTTATCTTGTTGACGTTGCACAATCTTTAATGGCTTTTTTGTTAGTTTCTGAAGGGGTTGCTGTTTCTTGGTGCTCTGCCTATCCACTAACTTATTTTTAAAAGGTGATCCAGAGAGAATTTCAGATGACCCCCCTTTCCTAGATCCGGAAGGAGTCTTCTGTGCAGGGTTTTCTATTGGTGACAGACCCACTTCGCCTGGTTGAGACACACTGGCATTCGCCGATGGAGTAGGACAAGGTTTAGTAGACGTTGACGTTGATGGTTCGTTATCTGGGGTTCTGCCAAGCCTCCCTGGAATCAAATCTGCACCACCTCCTACGATTGGCGTAAGTGCGGTGTGAACATTAGCAGAAACATAGTCTTCTTCCGTAAAAATGTCCGGATTAAAGGGATAAATCCCCGTACAAGCAAACGCTCGTTCAGCTTTCTCCACGGTCATAACCCTACTGTAAGCTGCTCGAAATAATCCAGCAATGTCATATTGAGAAACAATCTCTCCTGGGTGATTCACCATCCACTTTTCGACTTCTGCTGCATAGGCAGTTTTAAGGGGGCCAAAGATTGCTACGTCCAACGGCTGGAGCTTGTGACTTGTATGAGGGGGTAGAGAAAGTAACGTGATAAAATTTTCTCGGCAATATAGAACTGCAGGTAGTGAACAGTGAGATGAATGGTTGTCAACTATCAGAAGCACAGGATCTTGAGCAGTGGGTTTCACATGATAGGTGAAATGTTTGAGCCACTCAGGGAACAGATCTGCAGTCATGTAACCACTGTCTGAAATCATTGAAAGTGTTCCCGTAGGAGCATTGTTAAAGAGGGCAGGGTTCAGTCTTTTCCTTGCAAATATCATGGCAGGCGGAACAGGAAAACCAGTAGCACTGACGCAACCAACGATAGTGACCAATTGGCCACGCTCCCCTGCGGACACTTTGCAGACCGCTCGTTGTCCTTTTGGGCTGACGACTTTTGGCGACTTGGGGGGCACAGTGGATATTCCTGTTTCGTCCATATTGAAGATTCTGGGAGGAGGCAGGGGCCGTTCTTCAAAACACCTGCGCAAATTGCCAAAAAAATGGTTCACATCAGTCTTGTTGAATCCCATTGCCCTACGTAAACTGCACTGTTCTGGTGTACGTAGAGATAAACCTTGTCTCTTGCAGAAATTGGTTACCCAGTCTTTACCTGCTACCTTTTTTTCTTCATTAAATCTTGTGTGAACCAGATGACTTTCAGCAAACTGGTAAGCGACTTGCATCAGTTTCCTGCGCGTTAAGCCATAGAATCTTGCGTTGAGGTCTGTGCAATGGGCAGCTAACTCCTTTTCCTGGGTAGTGTTGAAGACCGTTTTAAATCGACCAAGGGATGATGGAACTGTTCCCTGAAATGACAAAACAAGAAAAACTCATGCACAAATGCACTTAGCACATAGGGCTAAAGTACTCTCTCCACCACACTCCAATGAATTTTAAGTGGAAAGAAACGTGTCTTGAAGACACCTCATGCTATTTGAAGTGAGCTAGCTTGTTACCTTTTCGAGACATTATGCCTGATATGTTGTCCCTACAAGGTTAAGTCATGAATTACTCAAAACTACTAGGGCTAGGTAAATAATAATCTCATTTGCACTTCTGGGAATAAGAAAGTAGTAAAATGAATACTCAATTCTAAAGCATAACGTTGGCTTGCAAAGTAACTCTGCAATTCAAGGAGCCACAAAAAGTGTTCAGGCTATTGCATCATCAACCTAATAGGCTACAGAAAAAAAATGTGTGTGGCGTTGACGATGTGGGCATGCTTAAAACATTTTTCAATTCTGAATATCAGAAGGCTTTCAGTGGAATTTGAAGGAGGTAATCGGGTTCAATGAGAGAAAAATTTACTCCATCATAAAATAATCATATTTCGTTGTGAACATTCTAGGAAATAAACAAGTAGCCTATTTAATTATAAAACGATCATTTCATTATCACACAACGAAAGTTACATTTATCGTATAGGCCTTGAGAGGACTCCATAACTGACTTTGTTATAATTGAAATTCTTATTATTGGCTGTTATTTAAGTGATGTTTAGCCTCATTAAAAATATAATTGACCGGACTCTGCAGTAAGAGCATGTGAAGGAACTGATGTAGTAAAAAGGGCTTAGATACCTGCTTCAATCTTTTCCTCAATGTGCACTCATTCACTCCCATGGTACGCGCGACTTGCCGCTTGCTTTCACCTTGGGCTACTCTTCTCTTTGCCTCCTGGAGATTTTCCTCCATAAACTGCAATTTCCTCTCTGTCTTCTTTTTATACTTTCCCATCTTTGTTCTCTGCAATAAAAACCTTCCTTAGCCGTACATGGTATGACACGTAGACATCTTTCATACAATTTACATTTAATTTTACTCACAATTATATGTAACGATTTCATATGCACGTGTACATTAACAGGATGGCGACAGACCTGGAACACCGGGAAAAGCCAGGGAATTTCCTTTCTGCTTCTCTGTAGTCATCCTGATTAAACATTTCATACTCGTTTACCTGCAAGGTATGTACAATGCTTACCTTAGACAACCTACGTACATCTTTCATTACAAACTGTTGCCCAAGAGTACGCACGCACGGAAATGCGAACTCTTGCCCTCCACCTACACTACTTCTCATTTCAATCACCAGAGGGGTGCACTGCTTAGACAGAAACAGGTCTGCCTCACCTGTGCATTGTCTAATAAGGCATGTTCTTCGTATTACATGCACTTCGTGAATTTGCCATACTTACATGGTCATATTCCTTACGTTTAACATGCGAAATTTTATAACGAAAAGCAAAAAAATGTTCACTTACCTATCATACGTAGACAAAATGCGGGAGCAAGAATATCTGTAGTGCTGCTGCACTAGACTTTCCCAGCGACTGGCGTGGTGGAAGAATTATCTCGATCAGTGCTACCAACCTTTGGGAAAAGCCAATAGTACTCTTAGCCGCCCGCGTACCCTTACCCTCCTTTACCTACATAATTATGTACGGTATAAATAGTCATGAAGAAATAGTGAAACAAAACAGGATAGCTGAGAGTTCTACACGTCGGTAGAAACCATGCTGAGTAAATGCAACAGATATTTTATTATTATTAGGCTTAAATATAAATATTTTTTTTATTTATGAATAACTTATCTTCTCACATTATGTATTCTTTAATTTTATCATGTTAAAAAATGGTTATACCATGTGACATTGCCACTGATAACAAACTTAGTTGTTCAAACATTACGTTTTCTTTGTACGTATTTTGGGGTGGGGGCAGCAAGAAGTAAAATTGCACGGGGTGGCAAAAATCCGGGGCTGGTTGTCACCATGAGTCACTGCTGCATTCGCGAACAATACTTTAGCCGCTGCTGTTAAATGGTAAATGAGTTAATAGCTAGTCTTTTGTTCTTGGAACATTCAATACCGAGTTCATTGTTTAGTCTGGAAGTTCAGAGACGCGTCTGGAGAATTGGAATTTGAAACCATCAAGATTAAGTGTACAGCACCAACGAATGCAGTTTTGCACACTCGTGAATAGGAAAAGTCAAGATGATCACTTGAACATGCGCGAGTGAAAGTAATTATCCAGATATTTTCAGAAGGCAGGTAACCAGAAATATAAGGTAACAGCATAAAGAAGGTATGCTCCCGGAAAAAAATTATTGCACCGGAGTTTGAAAAACAAAATACAGTTGCTAAACTAAAAATAATTCAGGCGCCAGCCTCTAATTCTCAAGAGCTTTGTTTTTCAAATACAGGCTAAGAAAATCATGAATCCAACTAAATACAAGATTGGATTAATATCAATTTAATTCTTGCACCGGAGTGGCCTTCTTAAACAAGGCTCAACTGGTAACGTCATCAATAACTATGCAATGCATTCTAATAGGCTACTTGTATATGGCTGATTCTACCATATCGCTGCTGATTTTAAAATTTGGCTCGCAACAGTGCAAACAGGGGCGGCACCAGGGGGTGCACACCCCCTAATTTTCTTCCGAAACCCCTTCAGCACCCCATTTTTAAAACCAAGTTTAAACAGAAAATACTGATAATTCTTCACAGAGGAAAGGTTTGGAATAAACAAAAATAGTTTTATGGCAACCAAACACTTGTTTAAACAAGCAACAAATAAATTATTAATCACAAGTACAAAATGCTCTTTAGTAATCTTGCACATAGTTATCAAAGAAATTGGTCATTTTTAATCTTGGTAATCTTTAGTAATAGTGCCTATAGTTACCAAATAAATTGTTCAAAATTACCAACTTTAGTAAAGAGTACTATGTTTGTTGTTTACAATTACCAAATAGCTTAACCAAACGTGTTTTTTTAATTCAACCAAATTACTTTTTTTCTGTGTTCCTGTGTTATTCACGTTATGACTTGAGAATGAGAAACCCATATCGTCATAAGCGTATAATATTGAGTATTGAAGAGATACCACTATTATTGTATACTAGAGGCAAGCTATTGATACTAATCTGAAGAAAATGTTGTGGTCAAAGGAAGGAAGTAAAAATGAATAAAGTCATTGGTATATTTTCATAGAAGGCAACATAGAATGTTAATTGGTATTTTACGTAGTAGCTAATGCATACATGGATGTTTGATTTTTCTATATTTTCAAAATCGCACCCCCTAAATTTTATTTCGCACCCCCTCAGCGCCCAATAGTTGGTTAATCCTGGCGCCGCCGCTGAGTGCAAACATTTATAATGCCAAGTTTATTATTCTGATCTAATGATACACATGATACGGAAGACACACAAACATTGCAAGAACACATTTTGTACTCTACTCGTTTAAAATAAGGATAATATAAATTGTCGTAAGCTAACTGGAAATATTAAAAAAAAAATAGAACTGAATTTTAAAATTCTGGCGTCCTGTATTTTTCTACCCCTGCTATTAACATGCAATCGCACAATTTAAAAAATACTATTGTGTATTACCATGCACATATTCTGTTAACTTGTAAACCTGTGGAAATATTCCACAACCAATTTTGCTAATAACTTATTAATTTCCTTTTTTATGTTTCTGTTTGTTATAATAATAAAGTATATTTGTTAGGTAAAGTTTATCCACTTATATGAAATCCCGCCTTGCAGAAGTTTCCCAAAATAGTTGACTCGAGGCCCGTAGTCGAGGGTATACGGTGGTATACTTCGAATACCTTCTGGCTAACTTTTCTCATTAGCGTATACACTCAGCTACAGTGTGTACACGTTCTACTTTCGTTTCTTTATTTAAGTAATTTGATCATTACTGCATTTAGCTTCTTACTGTCAAACACGTACTTCTGGTTTCATGTGATCGGGAACATAATGTTCAGAAGATCCACCAGTTGATCAGTTTAAGCCGCAGGAATATAATGAAGATATGGCTGCAAAACTACCGTGCTGCAAATTACACTAATTCAAGAGTTTGTATAAGACTTTCTAGTGTGACGAATCAAAAGAGGCACTTTGTGAAGTGTTTTCGAAAGAGCTCCAGAAGAGTTTATCGCTCAATGTAAGTAGTCCTGTCTTCAAAGTATTTTTCCAACTACTTCATTTTTAGTGTATTAACAGTATACAAACTGGCAATTCACAAAAACAATATTCAATGAAAACAAAATACAATACCATGATGTATTGTAGCTCATAAAGTACTACTGTAGCTTGTTCAAACGCAATCGTTAATACGCGTTTCAAATTTTGTTTTACAAATGCCTTCTATATTGTCTCTCTTTCGTGACAATTATGGGCATATCATCATCATAATCAGTTTTCTACTACCAATGGCAGTTTATTGCATAAGTTAAATGATTTAATCGATATATTTAATGAATATAATCCAATGTTAATGGAAACATAAGAAGTCTACAGCACCGACTTCAGATAAAGAAAAATGTAGATATCTATTCCGTACGTTTTACCGATTACAAGAATATGTAGTGTCTTATTTTTATCTATATTACTTCATTGGTTTCAATTGGCAACTAATGGCCACTTATTGCCCAGTTATCCACCATTTTCTGCATGTCAATTCTGTCCATTAGCCATCCGACCAGACGTATTCAGTTTTTAAACATGTCCATAGTATAGTTTATGAACTCATGTTAAACAATCCTGCAGATCGTTGGATAGCATTGTTGTGAAATGAATGTGACAGAAGTTCTTTTAAGGTAGGTAACAACATCGACCACCAATGGTGCAACCCATAAAGTGTTTCTTTCTTTCTTTTCTGATGCAAAACGTGATACTTGCTATTTTTAACGCAGGGTTATCAGAGAAATTGCACAGCATCAACAATTACACTTGCTCTGACAGTGCTTCCTGCATTAGAAGTGACTCCAGCCCCCGATTGGCAACCTTCGTGTCTCGGCTGGCTCCTCAATATTCTTATGAGCTGGTTTCCTTGGCGCCATACAGACTTCTGCTGTCCCATTTGCTCCTTTTTCACAGCTCGTTTACTATCAGGGATGCTAGTTCAACCGCATACCTTATGTTCGTTACCGCTAGATCTATTTATTTTCTTGGCGGTTGAATGACCCCTGTTAGTTTCCTTCCTAAATGCCTAAATGGTGTGTCTGGTCAAATCGTTGACCTCGGATTTCACACACCCTACTTTGTTGAGGAACTACTTTATGTTTTTTAAAGTTAGATTGTGCAATTCAACATTGAAGGGTGCCTGCAGGATTTATTTTTCTAATTGAGGTCAACATTTCAGTTAAAGTTTTAAGTATTCAAATGCAACATCAGAATTAGCGAAGCATTGACACAAATATTATGTTTATTTGCTATTAATATAAATTAATAACGCGAAACAAGTTTTGCAAATTCATCTTAGAACTTTTTTACTTTCACGATTTCATCCTTGCCATTTTAACATCCAGTACATGTAAGTCTCCAATCCGATCACTCACTGATATAAAGGAAGCCCCGGAGGCAAAAAATGCTCCATTACGACCCTCCACGAAATTGTCTCAAGACACCGAAAAAAATATAAAATCTTTCACTTAGACCTTTCTTAAGGCTGAAAATGCCCCTTTTTGACGTCCTTAGCAACGTCCGTATCCGACATTTTTGTCATAATTTATCCTCGAGATCAAGAATAACGCAGATGATTTCATTCCTAGTTAGAAAACGCGCATCAAAGAGTAGTGACATCTAAATAGGAAGATTCAGTTCAGACGTTACGTAAACAGTTATACACAACTTACTAATCAATATATAAACAGCCCCATCATGGCTGTTTTAATGAAATGTTTAGAAATGTAACACCAGTGGCGGCGATTAGAGGGAGCGAGGGGGCCAACTGCCTCCCTACTTTTACCACTTTTGCCCCTGTACTATGCTAAACCTTGTCTAGAAAGGGAAATAAACTATCCTTGCCCCCCACCAGTTTTGGCAGCTTGCACCCCGGTTTTGGAACCAAATCGCCGCCACTGTGTAACACTATTGCGTTTGCAATGTTTGTTATTGACCATGGATTGATTGATTGATTGATTGATTCAGTTTATTTTACTTCGCATTTTGTGCCTCTTGGCTAATTTGCGAAGATGGGGATGAGTGATGAAATTATGAAATTGATGAATGGACATTTACAAACAACCAAGCCCGAGTGGGATTCTAACCCGGGACTCTTGTCGTCGCAGCGCGATGTGCTAACCACTCGGCCACAGGGTCCGGCTTATTGACCATGGAAACGGTCGTTGCTAGGAAACTTAAGGAAAGGTTATATTCACCCCGAAAACTACGGTAAATGAGCCTACATGAATTTTCGTATTTCAAAATATGAGCGTCAGAAGAGGCAACGTAGAAATTTGCGTGGAATGACAGAAAATAATTATTTTTCAATTCTTTTTTAAAAATATAAAAATTACAAAAGAAGTAAATATTGCTTTTCAATTTGGTGTGGCTATTGAATTCGTTTATATAAAACATGTAAATATTTTGAAAGGGACAGTAGCCTACTTACACGGACACTGTAATAAGGAGTAATTCTTATGATTTCGCAAATTTAACTGTAATTATGCAAAATAGTCTTGGACGCTCTGTTGTATAGAAAACTTTATGGTTTTGCCCTTCCCGCCAAAAGTTTATACCCAAGGTTGATTTTGCCACTCCAAAGTTAGGTCCCATCTCAAGTTACGTCCATGGCTGAACTGAAAACCATTAAATGGTAAGTGTTCAAGAAAAGTGTAAACTGAATCGCACGGGTTATGTAGAATATGGGAATCTGATCAGTCGACAAAAACTAGAGCTGGGCAGTTCGGAATGACAATCCTCCCCATCGCCCACGACGTGGATCCGCCCCTGGTGGGTCGATGGAACCCCTTCCACTGTGGTCTGGACCGAAGACCAGACAGATTAACCTGATGAAGTTCAGTCTGAATGGGTATTGGCTAATCATGTAAAAATCTGCCCTCGTTATGTTTCAATTGCACTCTAAGTTTACGACTCATAAAATGACAGTTTGCCGTGCGTTTTTTGTTCCCAAAGTTGTTAATGGAGTAGGACTTCCCATATATCAAACGAAAACGATAATTGACATGTAGTGGTGCAATTAATGTCGACTTTTAGTATAATTTAAAACCTACTGAAGCAATACTGCCTGTCTGTTTTTCATATGTAGTAACGCTGCATGTTTTTTTAAAAAATGCCTGAGACTTACTCTTTGATTTCTCTGATTCTTTCTTATTCTGAACCTACATTTGTATGCAGTACTTAGTGAAAATTAACGAGAAATTATTTTCTATTTGCTTGGGTTGGAGTTTTAAAGAGCTTTCAGACCGAAGCGACAAGCGAAACGGGCCCCTTCAATCCATGGAAGAATTCACACCTATAACGGTCAAATATTGAGTAACAGGTAATTACTCTAATTGCCCGTTATTAAGAATTAATTACAATTGGTAATATTAAAATCCGTCGCGAATAAAGGTGTCTAGCGACTGCCTTAGCCAATGCGAGCTTGCTCAACCACCGTTTTTCACCCGAATCCGGATTTACATGCATTCATATGGGGAATAGCAGGAAAAGAGCAACTTCTAAACCAATGGACCGAATTGGATGAGATTTTAACCATCGGAAGACCACTTAATGAAAGTACTGATTCCAGAATTTCAGCTTAATCAGAACATAATTACGGGAGTTATGAATTATTAAAGATCTATCGCTGGATACAATGGGAGATGGTATCCTATTGAGATGGCCCTTGCTGAACGTGTCGAACACAATAGCGGAGGATTTAGCCTAATCTCTGCACGAGGGGCTGCTACCAGAGGTTAAGGACCGGACTGAGCGTTGACCAGGATAGGAGGACAACGGTCAAAGCACCAGAGACAATAAATATACACATAAACACAGAGGCTAGAGCGTCACCACGTTCAAATCTGGAATAAAAGGGATGATTCGGAATAGCGAGAACACAGTTTGCCTAGAATCGACACCGGAGTGTGAGCTACGCGCGACCTAGCTGCGAGTCGCGATCGGACCCGTGGTCTGGATTTGTTTTTTGACTCGAGTGAGTGTTAGAGCCATGGAGTAGAGCAGAGTAGAACCAGGGGTCGTTTTCCCCCTCGCCGTCAACGCATCCGTGCACATACGTGTGGTTATGTGAGAATAACGCCAGACACGTCCACCTGTGTCAATCGTCCGAAACAACGTCCTAAGTTAGCAGAAGTTAATAACAATTGATAGAAAAGTTAATACCGAAGTGCATAACAGCCAATACTAAAGTTAATAACATTTAATATCCGTGTGTGTCCATGTGAAACCGCGAATGGCTCATTACGTATGTTCGTCTCATCGCCCAAGCCACGTATCTCTACGTACGAGTGACCGCGAAGGACTGGCCTATTACTGCGCTAGTTGTCGTATGGAGTCGACAGTGTACGTGTACCGTCATGGACATGCCAGTGAAGTGAACGAGTGAAGCCAGGATCCGATGATGCCATACGGAACTGCCGGGAGATCCATTTTCGTTAACCAGGATAACCGCGAAGTACAACTGGAGTGTAGACGTCTTTCAAAACTGTAGGACCACTTTCACCCGACCCAGGTCAGAGGGAATGCAGCGAAGGTAAGATCCGACCATGTGCGTGTGTGAGAGAGATGACGCCAATCTACCGCGAATCTGCGTAAATCAAATCATTGCATAACTTAAATCAGTGCTATGGCATACCTAGACATCCTTATTCCGGAGGACTAATCAACATTATAGATCAGAGTTTATTTTATCAGCCAAACAATAGTTCATTTAAATATATTTGTACCTCCTGGAAAGATAAAAGGGTTCGCAAAAGAACAATTATTCACATTATATTTAAAACCATAAAGGTAAATTGTAAAAGGCAATGTAGCCAAGGAATAGCATGAGTATAGTAAAATCTAATCTTTGTAATTGTCATATTGTCACAATATGCCATGGAATGTGTGTATGAATGAGAGATCGAGTGAAAGAGGGCAAGATGTACTGTTTATTTATCTGTGTTCTAACACATGTGTATATTCTGAACCACCGTAGTACTATGTCACGTCATTTCAGGTGCTTGAAATCAAATCCTCCTAGGTTTATTCTCGGTAACTCCGATTGTAGGCACTTATCCTGACCGTATTATAATTCATGTAATGTTTAATCCGCATGACAGGTGTCACGGGGAGCGATTCTGCGTTGTTGCGTTGTTTTGTCGTCGTCGCTTAGTTCAGTTAGTTAATTTTGTTAATTAAAAGCAGGTAACACACCGAAGCGACAATCGACAGGAAACACGTGTCGATCGAGGATTTCGCCAATCGAACGCAGATTTTTGCTAAATGTCATGCCGCTACGGCGTGAAAACTTGCTTCTGATTGACTCGTTCCCAGGCGGCATGTGTCGCGTGTCACTTCGGTGTGCAGTCTCCCTAAGAAAGCATTTACCGCACATGCGCGACACGAGAAGACGACCCAATCCGAATGTCACTTGCAGCTTGTGTAGCTTCTTAGGTCTTCTCATGTCGAGTTTTGTCTATTAGTGAGTGTCAGTCCTTTTCTTACGACTCTGACTCAGAGTTTCTAGGGGTGTAAGGGGTGACCTTCCACGTAGTACACCCTGGACTGCATTTTGCAGACTAACGAGGCTCTGGCGACTGACTTTATGGCCAGTATAATTCTGTGTGTTGTCCTGTTTTTGTTCTTGTGTGTGCTGAGTGTCCCTTTACAGCTTCAGCTTTTAATGGAAGTCAGAATATTTTAATATTTCTGTGACACGACATAACAATTATATTTTTTTTATGGTAAGGGCCTGGACCCCGTATAATGTGACGGGTGCTAAATAGCCTAAGTGCTGATGCACCCAAAATTTTAACTTCAAATTCAAATTCAGAGATTCTAATATTCTTAAATGTCATGTTGGATTAAATTTCTCGCATCTCTGGATGTCCTTCCCACAACTGTCATAGTAATGGACTATTTTGTACATCATTTTTGGCTAGAGTCGCTCGCTGGCTTCACATTTGGAGATCCAGACTATCTTGATTATTACGATGTTCGTTCTTTCCGGCGGATTCGTTTCTTTCTTTCTGTATGTCTTTCATAAGGAAAGACATCTACGACTACGAAGACCGCAACAGCAGACGGTGGCGAAATAAGGTTGCGTCGACTACGACGACGAGGCAATCCTGCAAGCGAGGAAGCTTGACGTCTGGAGTTGGCTTGTCCAATTATGTTGATCGTTGGGTTTGGATAGTGCAGTTGAGCTGCCGAAAACTTCATTCTTGCCCTTCATGAAATCATGTAGAGTCTCCTGATCTAGACCATCTCGTATCATTGCATTTGGCGTGTATCTGTCTGCTGCTGCTATTATCCACAGTGTTTTGCGCTGACTGAAGTCTTGGAGCACTGTCCATCCACACCACGCATGCGTAGGTCAGGAGGTTCCGGATCAGAACTTGAAAGAAGTTGAGCCTGCTAGCCATCGACAGCGTTTGGTTGCGTAAGATTGGATTTGTAGCTGTCCTATCTCACAATTACCAATATCTGCTAAGTCCATGATGTGATCTTTGAATGAGAGGCTCCTGTCCATTAGCAGGCCATGACACTGCACCCCATTTGCGTTTGGAATCTGGTTACCATGGAGTTGTAAAGCTGTTTGGAACCGACGTCTTCTTCGTGTGAGGAACACTGCCAAACTTTTATCCACGTTCACTCGGATTCTCCACCTTCTTGCCCATTCCTCGTAAGATAGAAGGTATCTTTGCATTAAAGTTTCTGTTCGAAAGATTGCATTTATTTCTGAAAGTTGGTTTCCAAGATAAAAGTATCGCGTGTCGTCTGTTGTTTCAGTCTGAAAACTCCATTATTGTGCTTCCATGTTGTTTACGTGTACAAAATACTGAAACGCATAAGTTGGATAATGAGTTGAATTCAGTTTCTTCTTTGGGCCTATACCACGTTTGGTCTAACATATTAATATCTTGTTCTAATAACTGTTCGACTTCGCCTCGGTCAATCGGAAAATACGTAGAGAAAGTCGTGAAGATTAGGCACACATAAGAGATGTACTATGTACAGTCATGGACAGTTCTGCGTTGTAACGATACCATTGCCTTTCAATAGAATCGTTACAACCCAGAAGTGTCCGTGACTGTACAATTTTTTTTTCGCTGAAATTTCTACATATGTACTATGTATAATTTTTTTCGCTGAAATTTCTACATAGTAAATCTCCTGTGCGTGCTTAATCTTCATGAATAACATCTCTACGCTGGGAGGAACCAGGCAGCGTTAACGTCATTGTTTCAAAGACAACAGATCCCGTTGCGGTAGCACTAGCGGAGACGATCCCACACAGATAAGAAAGAGACAGCGAGAAATCAGGCGAGGCCAGCCAGGTTCGGTAGCTCAGTGAAGTCGGCCTCCGAGGCGGAGTGGTTAGCTCAGTGCGCTACGAAGCCAGGGGTTCCGGATTAGAATCCCGGTTAGGACATGGATGCTTGTTTTTGTCCTAATGAGAAAAATTGAAAATTGAGAAAAACCGAGAAATGTAAAAATTGTGAAAAAGAGTGGAAAACGGGGGAAACTACCGCTTAGGGGTATTCTTAAAAAAAATAATTAAAAAAAAATGGTGGAGCAATGGCACGTGTATGCCAGAGACCCTGGTTCGAGTCCTGTTCGACCTGCATTTTTTGCTGAAATGTCTACGTAGAAAAAGTCATTTCCTAGACATCGAACATCGAATGAGACCTATTGGAGCAGTGCTGACTCACCCTGTTGTCTCGTTGTAGTTCAATGATTGTGCCTTATTAGAGAAACTCGTTGGGTTATTTTTTGGGGATTTATCTATATTTGGGTTCGGGGACTCAAAAGTTCGTGTCTGTTATTAGTAGAGCTTTCATTTTGCCCTTGCATAGAAGAAACGGATTTGTTTTAATTAACAAAAAACATGTTCGATGAAGCTTTTTTGTAACCGCAAGTCCGCAATCAAAAAACATTGGTAGCCTTTACAAAATTCGGTAATTTTGACTAAATGTTTTTGTAACTGTAAGAAAATGTGGGCAATCGTTTGTTTGTTTTATTTAAAAATATATTTGGTTACGAAAAAAATATATATATTCAAAACAGACTTTTTTTGGTCTCTGTGTGGTGTATATGGTGTTGCTAATCCTCATCAGTGACGCAGGAACGTTTTTGATTTGGGGAGTACAAAGTTCAAACTCCATGTGTGTGTGTACAATTTTTATGTTTGTGTACACACTCATACACGAATTCATTCGTATAACACGGCCAATTTCATTTTAGAAGAGGCCACATAGATCTTAATTTTACAAACAAAAAAAATTGCATAACCTCGTGGATGTTATATTTTGAATTTTATGTCACTAGGGTTTGCGAACATACTCCCTCCAAAGTTGGCTGAGACTAGGTGACGTCACCAGACAACTTTGGTGATCATAGGTCCCGTTTTGACCGGGACAGTCCAGTTTCAAAGGCGTGTCCCGGTCGTCCCGTCCATATTATTAAAAAGTCACAATTTGTCCCGTTTTTTAAAAGTCTCGGAGTCATTTTGAAAGCCAAGTCTAAATGTAAGAGACATGTCACGCTACAAAAGATGTATTGTTTTGTATGTGTTCCGTTATTTGTAGAGCATTCAATAAGCATACAGTTTCTTTAAGGAATTCCAACAAGAATTTAAATTTCCTGCGTCTTGACACAAACTCAAAAGAAAATTCTAGAGTTGTGTGTCTGATATGTGGGGTTAGGTTTTCGGGGAGATTTATAAACGATTGATGAAGAACAAAGCTGCTCTCAAGAAGATTTGTTCTTGTGCTAAATACTTCTGGCTTTACTGAGTTCTAGCATAAAGGTTGATCAGAAAGGACGATAAACGCTGTGTGAGTGATACCGAGATTATAATAATTAATATCTTTTGACAAGGGGAGATGATTTGATTTGCTTTATTTTACATCGTTTTTGGTCCCACTTTTGCCTAATTTGCGAAGATGGGGATGAGTGATGATATGATGAATGGACACTCACAAACATCCAAAGGGGAGAACATGTTTCATTTATTGTTTATAATGTATCATTTTTAGGTGATCCATACTTTAATAAATAATAACAATACGTTAGTTAATAATAACTGATCTGCTTGGGATGTCCCGTTCTTGGGTCAAAATATTATGCTCACCCTTCTCAAGGGTAGACGAAATATTTGCGTTGATGGTCATGTCTTCTAAGCTTCATGCTCTCTCTCTCTCTCTCTCTTTTTCTTTCTCCCTCCTCTCTCTTTCTCTCTCTTTCTCCCTCTTTCTCTCTCTTTCTCCCTCTTTCTCTCATTCTCTCTCTCTTTCTCTTTCTTTCTCTCTCTCTCTCTCTCTCTCTCTCTCTCTTTCTCTCTACACCCTTTTCCTTTCCATTTCATTCCAGTGTTCCTCACTTCTTCCTTCCTTCCTTCCTTCCACTGCTTCTCTCTCTCTTTTCATTCAGCTGTTTCTGTCTCTGTCTCTCTCTTCATTCAGATGTTTCATCCTTCCTCTGTTTCTCTTTCTATCTCTCTTTCCTTCTTTCTCCAGTATTCTGTTTCTCTCTCTTTCTTCATTCCGTCGCCTTGTAGTCAAGGTGTCCCGAGTTCGATACCTAGTAAACGCAATTTTCATTCTGATCCAACGTTAAACTGCAGGACCAGTCTCGATTAGCCCTTTTGTGCATAAGTTGGACTTAAACAAAAACTGAAACGTCTTATTCCGTCAGCTGTTTGTCTTCAATTGATTGATATACATCAAGTTCAACATTTACAATTACAGTGTTTATTAATATAACTATATTACTTTTATTATTATTATTCTGTAGTAATATTTCACTGTAACCTTATTTTTAACAACGCAAATCAGATTTTTTGTGTAAATCTACTTTTATGCACAGATAGGCTAATCCGGATTGGGCCTACAGTTTAGTGTGGAATCCGAACCACTATGTGTCTCCGCCGGGACCCGTTGTTTACAAGGAGATGACATTACCACTACGCCATCGGGGAGGTCTACAACGCAAATGAACAACTACTATTGAAATGGTATTACCTTTGGATCACTGAAAACTGAACTCAACCCCCTCCCATTCTTTATGTATGTATGTATGTATGTATGCATGTATGTAATATTGTGTGTGCGTGTGTGTAGACGCATTATACACACGCGTGCGCGCGACCATGTTTATTACTGTTTGCTATTTCCCAGCCACTTTGCTTTCAAGTGGGGTGTGTTTTCATTTCCACGCAAGCGTCTCTGCCAGGACTTTCAAGCCTATGCGGCGGGGAGGCTGACCTACCTGTTAAATATCAACCTTCTGTTTCTGCATGACAGCGGGACGTGAGGAGATGCATATGAGGCCGGCTGCTTTCGAGGAAGCTTGCTCTTACGTCACCCACAGACGGCCGCTACGTCATGCGAAATGCGGCCAACAAGTTAGACAGTTCGCGTTATCTTGTCACCTTGTCGCCCGATGTCTGCGATGCATAAACACACCACACACACACACACACACATACACGCACGCATTGAAACTCATACGCTGGCAAGTTGTGGTTGTAGCTGCATATAGCAAGTGAATTTCCATAGTTGCCAACTCTTTACTTTTCTTGTGAATTTAACATTAAATATAAATAGGCATATGAAAGAATTAACCCAACAATTACTTGTAAGATAATAGTGACCTTTTAATTGCTCCTTTCGCGAGCATTATTATTATTATTATTATTATTATTATTATTATTATTATTATTACTTATAGATCCTAGCGCAATTTATCAAGGGGTCCCAGGTTCGGTACCCGGTGGAGGCACACAGTGGTTCAGTAGCCTTTTCTATTCTTATATATATATATATATATGTATGGGTGTGTGTGTGGGTGTGTATATTTTGTTTGTTCCGTCATAACTCTCGAACGCTTGGAGCAATTTCAACCAAACTTGGTACACGTATCACTTGCAATCTGGAAATAATATATTGGGGTAAGACACCACTGGCACCCCTAGGGTTGGGGTGGGATGGGTTGACATGTAAAAATAATCGAGAACCACTGATATTAAATTCCGCACAGGCATCCGTGACTCTATGCAATCCGCACAACGATAGTGTTTCTCGGGTTGTCTAACATTCAGGCTATGTTGCGAATGGAATTCATAGTTCTCGTGACACTCCCAATGCGGTTCAACTCCAAGTTCACCTATCGGCATAGGGACGAGAGGGAGTGAAAAATAAAATGCCACAAATGACCTAGATTAGTGTCGATTCCATAGTTTTCGGAGTCGCTAAGCTAGGCTAATTGGTGACATTCACGATCACATTTAAAATTAGTTACATTTTACTCTATAGTTAGAATTCATTACTTTCCTGTCTAATACAATATTGGGATAAATAAATACCCGGGTAACGCCGGGCAATCAGATAGTTGTGTATAAAATGGACTTAAAACACCAACTCAACCCAGCCTATCAACCACTAAGTGCCTCCAGAGGGTGTCGGATTCTGGGTCCATTGATTACAAGGTGAAAAGTTACCACTACATCGGGAAGACCAAAATGCAGTAAAGAACTCTGGAAATAAATGCAACCCCCGTTAAAATGACCCCCTACTACCATTTTTTTCTTTGAAGATCTTTAGAACAAAGTTTAGAAATGCTGATTATAATATATAGGTAATTACCTAATGTTTTATAGTGCATCCCGTCCCCGCCCTAGACCATAGATGTGGAATACCTGTATGTATAATTTCAAACACCTCTTTAAAAAAATCTCGCGTTCGCTGGTGCACACGACACACCCTCAATGTTCTGTTTACATTCATCTCATCTTATCTCTTGCTTTTTCTCCTTTCCTCTTCCCTTTCTATCACTATCTTCTCTTCCTATCTCTTTCCTTCTTACTCATTCTCTCTCTCTCGCTCTCGCTCAGGGTGTCTACCAGTCAAGAATGTCAAGGAAGTCAAGAAAAAGTCAAGAAATCAACAGGTAGGTCAAGAAAGTCAAGATAAAGTCAAGAAATTATGCTTTTGGTAAAAAAAAATTGCTATTTTATTAACAGTATAGTGAACTTGTAGGATTTGATAAAATTGATTATTTGGAAATCAAAAATGTATTGAGTTGTGGTTAAGATTTGGTCATTTGTTACTTGAGAATTACATTCTTGCATGCGTGATGTTTTGTTAAAATATTAAATTATGTGACCATTTCCCATCCAGGATAAAGTCTGAATAATTAATTTATACATGCAATAACATTTAAAGCAAGTCTAAATATCTTATTAAAGTACAGCTTCAGTTTTCATCTTAACTGGCCTTAAGGTAGATTTTCTTTATTGAATAAAAATATCAATTTTCTTAATTTTGCAACTATACATAAGTAAGGGGCGATAAGAAAAAGGGAAAAAAGGTCAAGAAAAGGTCAAGAATTTTGGATTTCTAATTTTGGTAGACCCCCCCCCCCGTTTCTCTCTCTCTCTCTCTCTCTCTCTCTCGTCCTTTGTTTCTGGGTCTCCCTTATCGCACAACACTAGGACAACCTTGCGTTCTGACGTCAAACGAGGAATGCCTACGTTGTTAGGTTTGGTTCTGTTAGCATAAATACACTGAAAAATTATTATTTGTGCTAAGAGTATTAAACCTAGCTAGCCTAACCTAACAACTTATGCATTTAACCTAACAATAAGAGCGGTGACGTCAGAACGCAAGGTTGTCCTAGTGTTGTGCAGTAATGGACACCCCATGTTTCTATTCCTTTCTTCTATGTTTGTATCTCTTTCCTTTTCTACTCTTCCGTCCAAGGGATGCTAGAGCGCTTGCATATGTGCCCATCTTTCGTGGGAGCAAACTGTGCACAGGCGCGGATCCACTCTATTGCTATTGCCCCTCTCTACTACCAGGCTTTTAGATAAATTAATACGCCTAATATGTATATTTCAAGACTTAAGCTGCCTCCCCGATGGCGCAGTGGTAGCGTGGTCGCCTTGTAATCAAGGGGTCCCGGGTTCGATACCCGGTGGAGGCACAAGTGGTTCGGATCCCACTTTAAACTGTAGGTCCAGTCCCGATTAGCCTTACTGTGCATAAAGTGGACTTAAAACAACATATCAATCAATCAATCAATTCAAGACTTAAATGTTGTCTTTATTTAGCTTACCAGGTTCAATAATATTTTTTAAAGTTTGATTTAAGTCTACTTCATACTCAATATAGGTTAATCGGAACTGGACCTACAGTTTAAATTTGGATCCGAACGACTGTGCAAAGCGTCAACCCGAGACCCCTTGAGGGGATAGATTTTCATTGTTTATTTACTTTATTTCCTGTACCTGATCGATCAGCTTACCTTGGTAGTGAGGGATTAAAAAGGTAAAGTGTTCCCCTGTGCATAGCACCACGCCATGAAGGCGTATAGGGGGTGTGGGGGTAACGTCCCACACTTTCTTGATCCGGTCGTGAGTGGCGGTAAAGTGATCAGTAGTAGGATCAGCCCGGTTGACAAACCGAAAATGGGGCTCGGTGGGGCTCGCAGTGTTGCCAGCTCCTCACTCAAAAAAATCACCAAGGTTTTTGTTTTTGGGTCTAACCTAACCTAAAGCAAGAAGCTGGCAACACTGCTTGAGGCTCGCTTTAATGGTTTACTCTCGTAAGGCATGAGCCTTATTTTCTCGCAGTGTTGCCAACTCCTCACTCGAAAAAATCACCAAGGTTTTTTTTTGGTCTAACCTAACCTAAAGCAAGGAGCTGGCAACACTGCTTGAGGCTCGCTTTAATGGTTTGCTCTCGTAAGGCATAAGCCTTATTTTCTTGCAGTGTGGCCAACACCTTACTTGAAAAAATCACCAAGGTTTTTTTTGGTCTAACCTAACCTAAAGCAAGGAGCTGGCAACACTGCTTGAGGCTTGCCTTGCAGCGTTGCCAACATCTTACTCGAAAAAATCACCAAGGTTTTTTATTCTGGTCTAACCTAGCCTAAAGCAAGGAGCTGGCAATACTGCTTGAGGCTTGTCTTGCAGTATTGCCAACATCTTACTCGAAAAGTCACCAAGGTTTTTATTTTGGTCTAACCTAACCTAAAGCAAGGAGCTGGCAATACTGCTTGAGGCTTTACAGTGCATAAAGCAATTTGCCAACCTACTGGTACTTTTGCCATAGCTTTTTACAAAAAAAAGAGAGAGGAAAAAGAGGGAAGAGTTAAACAACCGACAGTGTTGCCAACACCTACCTACAGCCCTTTTTTTTTACTTGGCAAGGGCTTAGCCAATTTATATACTGGCGTAACATACACACACTGGGCAAGGAGAGCCGGCAACAAATATATACTGCCGTAAAAGAGAGAGATGGATGGATGGATGGCAACACAGTATGTGTGTGCGTGTGTGTGTATAATATGTAGCATTATTAACTAGAGTGTGTTGGCAACCCACCTACAACTAGAAAAAATAGAGATACTAATATTGCTGTAAGATGAAGAGAGAGAGACCTAGAGCTGGCAACAGTGGTGAGCGAATACGCATTATTTCCAAGTCCCGGGCGCCAATGTATATCGTGACCTTTGCAAACCTCTCTTGTGGGAACAATGTGCTGCACATGCACACACACGTACGTACTTCTCTTTATTTCTGTATTGTGACGCAAACAAACAAATAAATAATTGTTTTTTTTTTAGGATTCCTGGCCCCTATAACCTCGCCAGGGTGCGTGGTGCCCAACCAAAAAAAAGTAAAAGGTTCTAACGGCTGCGGTTGTAGATTACCGCACCTCTGTAGGGTTTCACGTGTTTTTTTTTCCCCCCCAAACTTCCATGAAACCCTACAGAGGACCTCCGTAATGCATGCAACGTGTACTAACGACTCTAGTGTTATTTGATGTTGTAATATTTTGGATATAGAGTTTTATTGTGTGATAGATAAAAATAATTATGTTTATTATAATATTTTTTTGATGAAGATGGAGAATGTATGTGTGTGTTACAAATAAAGTTGCATGCTTATTTTTTTAGTGTGTTTGTATGTGTATGTGTTTTTGATGTTCGACAGCATCTGAAACGATAAAAAAAAGAATTTTATTGTTAATTTTCTTATGTAAAAACAACAACAACAAAATTTTTGTGCAAAAATTTCTGATTGTCTCGTGCTATAGTGCAAAAACTGATGAGAAAAAAGATATTGTAACTGATAACTGATGAAATTGATATTGTAACTGATCTTGAATTAGTGAAATTTTTGTATTGTGCTATTGAAACTGATTGTGCTAGTACAAAAATTTCTTATTGTGCAAGAAAAAATGTTAAAAACTTGTTAAAACTGCTCTGTGACCCTCTCGTTCTTCACGTCGTGGACGAAGGACTTCTCGGCGACCAGGATCACACTGCATACGGTGTCCTCGGGCAACGGGCTGTTGAACTCGCAGACGACCTTGATGTTGGTGCGATCGTTGACCACCACCTGCTTCCTCTTCGTGGTATTGATGACGGACATGGGTCTGTGGGTTATGAATTCGCTGGGCGTGTAGTACATGTCCACGTTTCCCTCGGTCACACGTTTGAAAGAGGTGTAAGCTTCGTAAAGTTTTAGGTAATCGTCTTTGGTCATGTCGAGGTTGTAATTCTCGCGCGGGAACACCTCGTTTCTTCCATTCTTCAGATAAACATTCTTGATTTTGCAGTTGTCGAATTTGCTGGAATTTTTTTCCTGATTCTTATCGCGCCCGGTCTGAAAAAGCACCACGACGAAATCTGGCATGTCGAACTGTATGTTGTTGAACTGCGTTGTCACGTCGAATTCCATGTGACTTCCCGACGCCACCTTTTGCACGCACTGGTAACCGTGAAAGTGAATCGGCACCTGCGGACTCTTCAAGATCTCCGCTTTGTACTTGAGGGCATAGTTTGTTTCGTATTCTACGATTGGCATTCTCAACTCCATGCTCTGGATGACGCACTTGGCTGCTTCGGGTAATGTGTTGGCTATCGGCGTGCCGTCGGCGTTCAAGTTGGTGTATCGCATCAGCGCGTCGTTGTCGTTGGCTGCTCTTCGAAAGGTGACTCTCAGTCCCCCCTTCCACATGATCTCCTTGTAGTCCGAGAAGAATCCTGGCAGCAGACGCATGGGAAAGAGCACCGTGTGACTTTTTGTTGATATTTTCGTCCCTGCTTCGAATCCTCCTGCTTGATAGTACGCTGCGTCTGTTTTGGATAATTTCAATGTTCCCACTGCCGTCGACGTGATGCCTGGATAATCGATTCTGTCGATGACGGTGTTGTGTTTCCTCACCTCCACCTGCGAGAACAGATGAGGCACGAAGTTGTCCACGAGTATCAAATTTGCATTGGGCGGAAATGCGTCTCCGCTTTCTTTCTTCACCACTTCGAATTGAAGGTAGAGGTCCGCTCTGTGAGGATGAACGAACCCATCGCCTACGTCCACGTCGTATTCGATCTCCCTGTTTGCTTCGTTGAGATTGGCGAACGTGCGACGGTTGGGAGGAAAAGATTGCAATTCGTAACTTTCGATTTGCTCCATTTTCACTATGTGTGTTATTTATTATATGTTGATCTCCACGATGGCAGTGGTTGTTGCACCTGCGAAATCCACCACGTCTCCTTTCTCGTTCGTCACCACCAACTCTATGTCGTCTATGCGGTTGCGACATACTGGAAAATAGATCGGCGAAGAGGGTGTGTAGATGATTGGTTCCATGAACTCGGAACTGGGTTTGAACGTGGCTATGATTCCCGTCTGCTTGTGACTTCCCAGGAACCCCCCGTCGGAGGATTTCGTGATCATGCCTTCCGCCACGTTGCAGTGAACGTTTAGAGTCTCTATGGCTAGAAATTTAGGAATATTGACTGCTGTGTGCTTGATGCCAGCTTCGAGTTTTGTGTTGTTCTCGAAACCTAAAAGTTCTCCTATGGTGCCCAGGTCCACGGTCTCCGTCGCCGACACGATTTCCACTCTGTGCGTGACCGAATTTTGAGAAAGGTACGTGCCTTTGGGTAATTGAGCTTGCAAAGTGGAAAGATTGTATTGGCCTGGCGTGACGACGATGTGTTCGCTTCCGACGCTAATTTTGTTGTTGTGCTGCGTGACGTTAGGTATGAGGTACATGCTGTAGAATGCACGCAGAGCTACGGATTTAGGATAGACGATGTCGTCGTGCAGCGTGAGTTTCAGGATCGAAGATTCGCTCGTGAGATGGAACACGCCCATCGTGTTTCAGGTTCCACAATACTTTCTGAAAATGTTCTACCGACGGGTTATTTATTTTAGACATGTATGCGAGAACGGAAAGGCATAGGTGGCCACAGTTAACATCGGTGAAACCCTGGATGCGTTTGTCATTGTAGTAGAGGTTGGCAACACTGAGATACTTCACCAACCTGGCAGGTGGTGTTCCACCGAACGAATCGAAAACAAATGCATTGTTATCGTCAATTTTGAGGTAGCATATCCAATGTGTACCAGGATTTTTGTAACTGTCCAGGTTGACCACGCCATACTCCTTTTTCTTCACAGCAGAGGGTAGAGAATCGGACATGAAAACACCCCTGAAGTTTCTTATTCCCAACAGTTCGATCAGAGATTCAATATCGAAGTTGGACAGGGCTTCTTCTTTTTTTATATTTCTTCAAAGCATCGAGGTTGTTTTTTTGTTTTTTTGTCATACCTTTCCCCTTCTTCTCCATAGCCAGGTTGTGACGTTTCTGCTCTTCCAACTCGGCCTTGTTCTTCTTTGAGTCGATGACGGTTTTCGCGATGGCGGCACTTCCGCCGGCCAAACTTCCAACGGCCCCCAATGCTGCCAGGATGGCTGGGATGCTGAATATGAAACCTCCAATCTTTTGCTGTTTCCGCGAACGCTGCAAGCGTCTCAATTGAGGTGTGCTGAGAAGTAATTTCATTCGGTGTCCTTTCGTCAAGCAAGAACGTTTCTTCTCGCGTTGTTTCTTGGTGAGTAACCCATCGAGGGCACCTAGATTTTTCAGATTGGAGTATGGTATCTGGTACACGACACCTTTGGGCTTCATGTTGATGCTCTATATGTTATTTTCACGGTATGTTATTTATATATATGTTCTGAGATTTTTTTTTGTTTTGTGTAATTTTTTTTCGGTATGTTATTTATATATAAATGTTCTGAGATTTTTTTTGTTCCGTGTAATTTTTTTTTCAAGGATATACTCCGCGCAGAGCCGTTACACAAATTCTATTACGTGCTTTGTTTTTTTACCAAGAAGTTCCTTTGTACCCTTGTACACGATTCGAGTTTTGTTCTCGATTAAAATAGCTAGCTTCTCGTCGGATAACATGTTAGCGTATCGATCTGCTAAAAATAGGCTGTATTGTGCGTTGAGCAACAGACGCGCCTTGGGACCATACTGGGTAGAAACAATTGAACCGGAAGTTATTGTGTAAGGTTTGTCCACTTCCAATTCCTGAATTTTTACATATTCGACTGATGAATTTAGCATTTGTTTTAATGCTTGGGCGTCTAGTGATTGTTTACTCATTTTTATAAGATGGCAAACACAACTGGAGTTTTTTTTTTACGTAGTGTTATTTATATACCGAAGAAATTTTTTTCATGGTTCGAGAAATTTTTTTATTTCTACACACCCCATCCAAATTTTTGTTTCGTGTTCATGACGATGGTGGTGCCCAGTGCTGCAACTCTTTCTCCCAGCGAAGCGTCTCTGCTAACAAATCTTTCGAAAGCTGCATGCTCTAATTTTCTGTCTGCTTCGTGACGCGCATCCAGATCGGTGCGAGTGGTGTTGTAGGCGATGTCGTGATCTTTGCATGCAGCGTCCAACGGATTCACACCCTTGTCTCCTCTCTCCAATCTTTTCTCGAGTTTGGTACCCGGTCCGCAGTACTGGTAGCCAGGTAAATGCATCTCGAAAGGTAACTTGTTGATGATGTCGTTCACGAGTCCTTTTCCTTCGGCCACGTTCCAGAATCTCGGAGGCAGCGTGTTGATGATTTTGATGAGGTAACCTATGCCCTTGTCGTCGTTCACGATGAAGTTGGAAAGTTTGGTGCTGATCATGTCCACGATGCCAACCTTCTCGTTGTAGAAATTACGATTGCCTGCATTCTCCTCTCCTGCAATAACCAACAACCTGTCTATGAGCTTGCGCACGTCGTCCACCCACACAAACTCTTTAGGCAGGGTGTTGTAGAGTTTGACGCCGCTGACTGTTTTCACCTGGTTCCATATCGGCTTGATGAGATTCCTGTACTTCTCGCCGCTGCTGGATTTGACCCTATTCTGCGTAGCGTCGTTGTTTTGGTATAAGGCATCCGTCATGATCAAAATTTCCTTGTAACTCTGGTAATCTTCGTCAGTGTAATCTTTCGGCTGCTTTTTGGCAACGAGTTCCCACAGTCCCACCGTACCCGGATACCTGTTCCAACTATCCTTCTCGCCTAAATTAACTTTAATGTCGTTGCCTTCGAAGGTCACCTTCGATTTTCCAATCTTCCAAACCACACCGCCGCCTTCGTTGCTCTCCATGCTCGGATACAATCCGAACACTTCATCCTTGTCGAATTTCCCCGTGCTCAGGTAGTCTCGTGCCAAAGGTCCCAACTCGATCTTATCCAAAGACGACGACGTGCTGCCTATGGCTCGACGTCGTGCCGGTACGTCCTTCAGTTCGAACGGCGTCGAAGGAATGCTCGAAATGGGCGTGGGTACGGTGTAACTTTTAGCTGCAAGTGGTACGAGTTCGTTGATCAAATTTTTATTTTGTTCCGTGACGCCTTTAATTTCTTTACCTAGATCGCTGATGGCGTCGATCACAGGTTGATCTTGACGTTTCTTCTCTTCGTAGAATCCGCGATTCTCGGATTTCCAACCTTTGAAGCGTTTCGCGAGGTAATCGCGAAGCTTGAGATTTTCGTCTTCGATTTTTCGTTTCGTCATAACGTTATTTATACACGTCGTTTCTCACAACGTTGCAACGTTTAGAAAGTCGTTGATTTTGTTTCTGTATTTTCCGTCGTTGGGTTTCCTCGTCATGTCAATCGTCGCAAATCCGAAATCGTCACTGTTCCAACAGTGGGAGCAGCAGCGTTCCGAAAATTGATTGTAGTTCATGTCTCCGCCTACGTAGTCATCGTACGCGTGCTTGAGGTTGGTGTGATCTTGACGAAACAAACATATGAAATTAGCATTGTCGCGTACTAACTGTTTTGGAATTTTGGAAAACGTTTGAGCTAGGAAGAAACAATCTATTCCTTTGTGACGACCTTGCGTGAAAAAGTTGCGAATTTCATTTTGATTTTCCAGGATGACATCGTCGAACACAACAACTGAATTTTCACGACAATCGTCGAGTGGTTTTATTTCCGAAGAGAACGTTGCAATGTCCAGACCATCGTACAGTTTCATCAGTTGCTGGTATTTGGATTGCTCCAAACTTTTCGAGAACACGTACAGGTGCCTGTTTTTCCAATCTAACCAATTCGGTGCGAGGAGAAAATTGTCCACGAGCAGTGTTGTTTTCCCACACTCTGAAGGACCTACGATCAGACAGCGGATGCTGTCGGGAAGCAACTCGCCGTTCCTTTTCTTCTTTCGATTTTCCGAATCAGGTAGACGTTTCACGACATTCCATGCACTCATAGAATCACTTCGTTTGAATCGATCCAACTCGTGTCCGGAAGTCCCAGCCATTTCACCAAAAGTTTGTCGCCTCTCTTACGCAAAACTTTTTCGATAAGGTACGTGTCGGGATATTTAGTTTTAGAGAGTTCCTCCTCGTAGAAGCGTCCCAATAAAATTTCACCGCCACTGTCCTTTATTATATATGTGTGACGGTTTCCGGGTAGAACTCGAACCACGGTAAAAAGTTCCGTGCTCCAGTTTCGTGTGAAACCCCTGTCGAACGTTCGCTTCAATTTACTGACCCTCACCTGGTCTCCAATTTTGTATTTTGATTTCTTGGTAGTCGTGGGCGTGTACTTTGGACAGTAAACTGTAGAAATTAAACGCCGCTCGTCGGACTTGGTAACGTCAGCTGGCTTCATGCCTATCGTTCTGTGTACTGTATCATTATAGGTATCGACGAGTTCCGGCAGAATGTCGACCCATTTGTAATTTCCCCGAAGCGTGAATCGTTTCCACATGTGTGTTTTCAAGGTTCGATTAAATCTTTCCACGATGCTGGCTTTGATGTGACTGAAAGTCGAATAATGTCGAATGTCATGTTTTTGAATAAACTTTTGGAATACGGCGTTGTAAAATTCTTTACCGTTGTCTGTTTGCAAAAACCGTGGTCGTCTGTCGCTTTCGCGAAAAATTGTCTTGAATGCTTCCGTGACGCATGTTCCCGTTTTGGCTTTCAAAGGTAGAGCCCATGCGAATTTCGAAAACGTGTCTATGACGGTGAGGAGGTACTTGTTGCCCTTGTTCAATTTATGTACGTTTTTCAGATTGCCGCTGCTCATCTCCACGAGGTCACTTTGCCAGAGGTCATCGATGCTCTTGGTTACCACCGCCAAACGTTGGTAGTTGCGGCGTGCAGGTTTATGCAATTCTTCGACGATGGCTTGCCTAGACATTTTTTAGAGATTACGTTTGAAGAGAAGCACAAGCGTGATGGGATTCAAAGAGGGTGGCACCTCACCAGTGTTTTGAATGATCAGCTTATCGCCAGCACTCACGTCGAAAACGGTAAGATCTTCGTCTTCGTGTATTTCATATACGTTGCGCGTTTCGTTCCAACGTGCCAGAGGAATGTTTCCTGCTTTCTGAACACCACGATTCGATATCAAGGTCATGGTGGGAACGCTAGCTTTTCTGCCGTGAGACCAGTACGAAAATTCGTTTATCTGAATCGTGCCATCGAGGAGAAACTTGTAGTACGGATGATAAGGATGTAACATGTACAGTTTGTTACCTTCGACGAACGTGGAGATTCTCTGTTGATTGGGTATGCTGTTGATTTCGATGGCTTGCAGAGAATGCAGTTTGACGAATTTAGTATCGATGCTAACGAGGTTGCTGTGAAGCTGTCCCAGTGTATTTTGTACGGGCAACAAATATTCGACTATGGTATCCGTTACTGTAGAAAATGACGGTTTGATTTTCACTTCCACGTTCAACTGCTTGTAGTTTTCGTTGAGTTCTTGCAACTTTGCACCGAAAGAGGCCAGCGTCGATTCCTGCGTGGATTCCAGCACTCCAACTTGATCCCTGATGTTGACGACAATACTCTGAAGGTTCTCGACTTGATTTAATTTCGAACTTTTCTCGGTAAGATCGTTCACGATGCTTCGCATCTCGGTAAACTGCGTGTGAAGGTCGGCGACGCTCTGCGAAGTGGGCAGCGTCGACACCAGCGAAGCAAGTTCGTCTCGAATCTGTTCCACGTTCGCCGTTTCCGTTTCTAGTCGTTTTAGCATACGTGATATGTTCCTTTTCAAAGCGTGTAATTCTTTGGAGGTGGGGAGATTGGCTACACTACTCTCGAGATCGCTCAATGAACTTTTGATGTCGCTCGAATCGGATAGTGCCGTCACCGCTGTTTTCAATTTTTCCAAATCTTCGCTCGAAGGTACGCTCGTCCGTAACGATTCCAAGTCACCCTGTATGTTGTCCAGCACGTGATGAAAATGAGCAAGATTGGATTCGACGTTCAAATTTTCTAAATATTCGATCTTCTGCTGAACCGTGCTCAACGTGTCTTGTATGCTCGTCAACGCGTTCGCTTCAGCGTGAATATTTTTAATTTCTTCGTTGATCAACTCCAGAGACGCCTGAAGCGTAGCGATGGTGGTTTGAATGTGTTCGAAATCTTGATAAGCCTCCAATTGATTTTTTATGTTTGCGACGCTTTTGCCGATGACCTGCAGTTCGTCTGACGATGGTAGGTTCGTCATAGTATCTTCCAAAGTCTGTAACTTGGATTTAATTTCTTCCAACGTGCTGGCGAATTCTTCTTGTAATTTGGAAACAACAACATGCAAGCGTTCTACATCAATATCTTTCACGACGGTTTGAAGTTCAGAGAAATTCTTTTCGATTGCCGAAGTTCGTTCTTCGATTTCGAGTTTCAATTTTTCCAAATCTTCATTTTTCGATTGAAATTGCTGCAATTTGAGCAAATCATTTTGAAGCTTATCCACGCTCAACTGTATATTTTGAACGTTGTCGTAAGAAGGTACGTCGACATAATTTTTTATGAGCGTTTTCAGTTCGGAATCGATTTTCAGAATGGGGTCGAGACATTGCGTTTGGAGCGTAGCGATCTCCGACTCTAAACTTTTGTTTAAGGTCTCCTGCAAAGCGATCAAATCGCTCCTCAACTTTTTAATTCGGACGTCCAACATGAGAATCTCTTCTGCGTGGTCTACACGTTTGGTGTGGCCGAAAATGTCGTTAGGCATTTTGGTTACGGGTTATTTATTAAAGGATAGACGATTCGTAATTCTACGAAGAGAGGAATGAGTTTGTCGTAATCTCCTAGGAGTTCCACGTATAAACAATCTCCTGCAGAAACATCGTACGTAATGTTAGAAAGCATCTTGTCGTGCTTGATTCGAAAAATGTTTTTGCCGGTAGATATTTTGATTTCGCCTATGTTTTCCGGATTCACGGTGATCCGAAGTTTTCCATCGATCGGAATTTTGTAAAAATGTAAATTGTTGTTGAAGACGTAAAACATCTTGCCCACATCGTCATCCAATTTTGTCCAAATACTGTTGAGATGAACGATCAGTAGACCGTTGAGTTTAGTTAACATGGAAGGTAGAAATTCATGATCTGTCGTCGCGCGGTGTACAGTCTCCATGTTGGTTTGTTTTCGGAAACCAAAGAGATTCATAGGTATGCTGGTTATTTAAGAATACGGTCAAAGTTTTTTTGTAATAACTGTCAGTGGTTTTTTTAGTTTTTTTTTTTATGAATCTTCTGTTGAACATGGGCATATGTTGCAGGTTTTGCTTTCTGCTAAGCGATAGTGCCCCCACGGCAGTGTGTGGATTCCACATTGGAGAACGCACCTCTTGTCGTCGTTGGGATCCAGGGCAATCTTCCTCACTTTGTTGGTGGTCAACACATGGTCGACGCTCTGGATGCGCTGTTCTGCTCTTAGAACCGACGACTTGGTCTTGAGGCAATCGACGAAGTCCTCGAATGTGAGATGCTCCCGAACCACCTGTCTGCCGACACCCTTGGCCTTCTTGGTAACGCTGCCCTCGGCTTTGATGGTATAGGCCTTGGCGCGAAGACCTGCAAACTCGAGAATCACGTCTCCGTCCTTCTCGTCTTTGAGTTTGCCGGGCTCTTTTTTGTTGCGAGTCGGGATTTTGTATCGGTTTGGCTGGGGATAGCCTGACGTGTCAAAGAGGTTAACCAAAGATGGAACTGTGGCTATATCCCCGTATGCGTCGGCTGTGCGAACGTGGTACACCAAGCTGTCCGTGTCCGTGTAGAGAAGCGAGATGTTGTGACCGTAGTGTGGACGTAATATGTTGTAATACGTCTCGAACATGTGAAGCTTGCTCAGATCCAGAACAGTGGCTCCGACGTAGATGGGTTTGTCGAGCCTCACCTCACCTTGCTTCATGTGAATCAGAGCCAGCTGCTCGTTATAGATTGTTCGAGACTTGAACAATGGACTTGCGACAAGCTGACGACATCGCTCTTTCCTCGTCACCAATTTTATGTCCACGCGATTCCGTACATTCTCCATGGTTTTGCCAAACACCGCATTATTCATGAGTTTGAAAAAATCCTTATCAAACTCGGACGTGGCTGCTGTACGATGTTCGGTGTTGAGCTCGATGTATGGGCGCAACCACGGAGAATGCTCGAACTTGAGGATGTGGTGAACTGCGTGGACCGCGACCCCTCGCTGCATCAACCACCGGAGATTCTGGTAGTGCAGGATGTAATTCTTCTTGGGTTCGAAATCCATGACGAGCTTCTTCTGGTTGGAATCGGGTGGACACTTGAACTCGGGTGCAGGGGGGAGATCGGAGAACAAATCCTGCAGCTTCTCGGAGAACTCAAGGTCCACCTCGGCGAAGAACCCATGTTCCGAATCGTCGAAGCTTTCGATGTCGAATTTGGAAGGATCGGCCCACTCGAACCCTCTAAAGGGGAGTGGCTGCATCATGGAGTGCCCGTACAAGTTATTCACGTCCGTGTGCATGATGTAGCTTGACGGTTGGGTGGAGTCGTAGCCAGTAGCCATGTGATGGTTGTTGGCGCGTGCGTGCCGTTGCGACACCTGGACCATTCCACCCCGCACGGCACGTTCTACAAACAGCATCATGTCCTCGTCCGAAAGAAGCTCAAGCTCGATCTTCGTCACCAGAAGCATGGCTGACCACGCCAGTCCGGGGAGGCTATAGAAGTGGGCGGGGTCCAGCTTGTAGATGGTCTTCGCAGTTGCACGAAACGAATGGAACACATCGGCGAGAAGCGTCACATCAAGTTTGAGGTACGCGTCGTGGTAGTCCCCGAGAGTTCGACAACCTAGCTCGCGCCACATGGACTGGGCATGGTGGTATTCTTCGTTGGTGATGTTCGAGCCTCGTAGCTGACTGTAGAACTTCGCCTGGGGAGGTAGCGACGTCTCCGCGAACTTGGCAGGGTCTGTGACGTATTCGTAGGGGTAGACCCCCTTACGCCTGAAGAGACCGGCGTCCAAGTTCGGAAAATTTGCAGAGGTAATGAGCATTTGCTCGTTGCTAAGCTTCCCCGCGAGAGCATCGAGGCTTGCCGGGAGGAACCTCAGGGAGTCGAGGAAGCGAAGCTCGACGGTAGAGCGTGATCCCGGGATTCGAACCCATTTGCTCACACTGATGTAACGCTTCTCGTTCTGCGCCAGAACGTTGATTCCCTCGTTGTCGTACCCAAGATGCTTGATCAGGTGGTGAAAGTCGTACCCCGAGCCATTGTGAAAAAACACAGGGATGAAGCGCGGGTCCCGGGCCATGCGGTTGCAGTCGTCGCACCAAGGACCAACATACCTACCGTTAAAGTGATCGTGGTGTCGGACTTTATGGTTTTTGGCAGTGTACTCCTCAACGCAGACAGGGCAAGCGATGGTCTCGTCGTGTCTACGTTGATCGTCGGGGGACAGTGGGAGCATAGACTTGGGGGTCAACAGCACCTTCCCTATCTCGTTGGCTTCCACAACCATCCTCTCGAGGAAGTGTTTGGCTGCGTCGGGACCACGGTACACGTAGGGCTCGGGGGCGATGTGCTGGTCTCGTCGCACCACAACGTAGGCATAACTCGAGGCCTCGTGGAGTTGGTAAGGGGTGGTGGAAGAAACTTCGGGATCGGGATCGCAAGTGGACAGGGGTTTGAGAAAAGCCTCGAAATCCGCGATGATGATAGCGGGGTGCTCCACCATGGCACCGTGCATGCGGAAACGCTCCACGGTGCCAGGTTTGGGCAAGACTACCACACCCGGCTTGTTGGCATTGCAATAAAGTTTGTGGTTAGCGAGCTTCTCGGCAGCGATGTTGGGACCTCGAACATGTTGGTAACTGCGTTGATCCCGTCCGTCGAATATTGACAAGCACCTGCGACACACCTCGACGTGGTGACTATCACTGCTCCGTTGGCTCGAAACAAGCCGAGAGAGGGAACGGATGAGGGTGTAATGGTGATGGGTCTCGTCCTTGATGAGCAGAAGATGAATTTCCTGCACACCATCGTCGTCTACGTCGCTCACCCGGATAGGGTACACCACATTTTCGTCGGTGAGGCCATAAACGTTGATGGCCAACCGAGGGTTGCGTGTACGGGTCTCGAACTTGCGAATGTCCCAAAGCGCCACCGGGTAGTCGATCCCAGCCATCGCATCTTCCAGCTCTGGCTCGTAGGGTAGGTAGTGGTTAACTCGGCGTGGTTGGTTTTTCCAGTGGACAGGGTGTAACGCTGCAAGCACACACCATACGAAGCACTTGGCGTCACTGTTCTGAATGTTCAGGACGGCCTTCTTTTCCACAATCGCTTCTGGTAAGGGGACGTAGCTGGAGGCGGAGAGAGGCACAAACTTGCAAAGTTTGACGCGCAGTTCGTGAGGCTCCCCACACAGCGAACCCCCCGAGCCCTTGGCTTGATGTTCCTCCTGCTTTGCCACCAGCTCCTCGGCAAACTTGTTGTAGATGACCTCTAGGTTTTCGACATCCGCCAGATGCAGCGTCTTCGCCTTGGTGTTGTGGCAGAAGCTGTAAATTTCATCAGACGGCTTCTTGTACCAGCAACAAAGCGATGCGTAGAATTTGGTGGAGTGCGTTGCAAGCACATCGCCGAGGATGGAAATAATTTGGGCTTGCACGTTCTCCAAAAAGCTACGCACGTCGCATGAGCCCTCCGAAGTAAGGGGAAAGTCCTCTAACAAACGCTCGAAAGCAGACTGGTTCGCTTTCGCCACAGTCTTGATGCGTTTGGCGGATGGTGGCGAGTCGGCTTCCGCTTTCCTCTTGGTTGAGCTGGTCGACGGTTGAGCACCAGATGTACTTTCGCTTAAACAAGTAAGCTTATGCTTCTTGGCATACGCAATTGTGATGTGTTTATTGCATCCGGAACATAGTTCGGTGGCAGCCAAATGCTTGCCTGGCACGCAGGTGCGACAATGTCTTGCAAAATGTTTGCTTGATATGGTTTTTTTGCACACGGGGCAACTTTTCATGGAGCGCATTTTTTCGGGGTATGTTTATTTATATGTGATCTGTTGGTGGTAGAGTGTTTACAAAACAAAAATGCCTTATGAGAAAAATTTTGTAAGCTAATTCTAATTGGTGTTAGTTTGAGGGGTTTATTTATATATGGGTAGTGTTGTCTTCCTCAAATATGTGCTTTAATCAACCCTATAAAAAAAATAAAAAAATATATAAGAAAAATATGATTGTAGATAGAAAAAGCACAATAAATATTGTATGCATGTGTAATTCTATTTAGCTTATTTTTGCTAGACACGAATATTCTTCAGATTTTATTGCCCATTAGTATATTTTTCTACTATTCTAGTAGAGGTGTGAAACTATGAAAATGTTTTTGTTTATATATATTCTATTGTTTTGGCTGATATAATAGCAAATATATATATATATAGCTATTTTGAAATTCTAAAACTTTCAGGTATACTTATTTTTACATGCGAAAATACATCATAAAAAATTACACAATCGTATTTTTTTTCCATACACACATTTTTTTTTTATTTTCAGAAAACAAAATTATTTTCGATCTCTATTTTTTTAAAAAATTTATTTGTGTTTATAGTATTTGTCGGGCAATAGCAAATAAAACAAGAATAGGTTTTCTACGACCTATAGTTTTCGAGTTACAAAACAACTTAGAAATTACATCTTGAAATTTAAATTTAAAATAACTCGAAAACAGTAAGCACTAATCATTATGTTTCCAATAGGTTGTAGAGTACATTTAATTTTTTATCAAATATCATTAAAATTTTCGAATTAGAGTAAAAACTAAGCCGGCAAATCAAGTTTCTCAAAAAATAAAAAAAATGTCTGTATTTCCAAAACTTGAGGGGGTGGAATCGATTTTATTTGCTAGTCGAATAGTTTTCGTCGAATCCTATCCAACAAACCTAAAATCATCATCCTAGCTCAATTAGGAGCCGAGAAAATCAATGTCTTGGAAAACATCTTAAGACAAATGTCTTAAGAAAATTTTCTTGACAGACCGGAAGTAACATCTTGAGATACCGGAAGTTGACTTTCTTAAAGATTAAGATATTTGTCTTAAGACGTTTTCCAAGACATTGATTTTCTCGACTCCTATGGGGCCTAGAACCATGTAACTTTGGTTTATGTATATACCAGTACTTGCCCGACCCTGTGGCCGAGTGGTTAGCACATCGCGCTGCGACGCCAAGGGTCCCGGGTTCAAATCCCGGTCGGGTATGGTTGTTTGTGAATATCTATTTTCATCAATTTCATCACTCATCCCCATCTTCGCAAATTAGCCAAGAGGCACAAAACGCAAAGTTAAAATAAACTAAATCAATCAATCAATCAATTATTAAGTTCCGTGTTGCAATCATGAAATTAAATTTTAATTAATTTTTTTTTCTATCCATCTCTCAAATCTATATAGCCTGTTCATATTTGGCATGTCGACCATTTTGTTTACGTAGCAAAAAAATCTCAAGCTATTTTTTTTTGCGAATGCTCGTTGTAGCCATAAGTATATTTGGATATAATTGCCGGATTTTATTTAACTTTAGGTTTAAAAATCAATAAGCGTGCATAAAAAAAACTAAATATTTTAAATAAATAAGATTCGAATAACTATGTACTTCCACTAGCCTTTGCGATGGCGCAGCGGTAGCATTGTAATCAAAAAATCTCGGGTTCGATACCCGCACAAGTGGTTCTTGAAACTGTAGGTCCAGTCCCGATTAGCCTTACTGTGCATAAAATAGACTTAAAACATCAAATCAATCAGTACTTCCACTAGTCTTTGCGATAGTACAGCAATAGCCTTGTAATCAAAAGTTCGTTACCCGCACAAGTGGTTCTTGAAACTGTAGGTCCAGTCCCAATTAGCCTTACTGTGCATAAAGTGGACTTAAAACATCAAATCAATCAGTTTTTCCACCAGCTTCTGCGATGGCGCAGCGATAACATTGTTGTCTTGTAATCAAGAGTTCGATACCCGGTGGAGGCATAAGTGGTTTTTGAAACTGTAGGTCCAGTCCCGATTAACCTTACGTGTATAAAATAGACTTAAAAAAAAACATCAACTCAATCAATCAATCAGTACTTCCATTAGATATTAAAAACACGCAACTCTCCTCCATTTTTTCTTGCGTTCCTCTAACAATTTAACACATTTATTTTTTGAAATATGCCCCGCACACATATTTCCTACCTACCAACAACAGCGCGCAGAAGAAAAAAAATATTCCAGCTACCAAGATGCATGCTTCAAATATATAAAAGCAGAGGGAGACATGAAACATCTTCTATATTCTCTCTCTTTTTGCATGTTTTGTAAGTATATTTTCTTCCACAATACATAAGAGCTATTTGGTTTTCAAGAAGTTATACCTTCCTTTCACAATCTCTTATATCTGTTTGGCTAGTTTCAAAAATCAACTCACAAAAGCAAAACCATACTTATAAATCAAAGCCAACTCATGCAAGCTAAGAAACAAAGTTACTTACTTTTGGAAAATACTGCAGAAATACTCTTCACTAACGTTCAAAATAAAAACAGAACTTTCCACACCAGTGCTTTAAGTTTTATACGGTTTTCTAATGAGGTCAAAAGTGAAATGTTAGCCAACGCAACGTGGACCAATAGAAATCCGAGTGAATTTGTTAACAACCTGCTGTACAGATAACATCATGTGTATTGTATACGCCAGTAGGGCAGGAAGTTAACTCCCGTCGTCCCAAGGCCTATGTATTGTTGAATTTGTTAACTTCCTGCTGTACAAATAGCATCATGTGTATTGTATACGTCAGTAGGGCAGGAAGTTAACTCCCATTGCCCCAAGGCCTATGTATTGTTGAATTTGTGCCATTGCGTCAACATTGATAGCACACGCAGAGAGGAGAGGGAACAAAATTGCAGTTTTTTTTTCTAGATGTGTTTGCGTCACAATACAGAAATAAAGAGAAGTACGTACGTGTGTGTGCATGTGCAGCACATTGTTCCCACAAGAGAGGTTTGCAAAGGTCACGATATACATTGGCGCCCGGGACTTGGAAATAATGCGTATTCGCTCACCACTGTTGCCAGCTCTAGGTCTCTCTCTCTTCATCTTACAGCAATATTAGTATCTCTATTTTTTCTAGTTGTAGGTGGGTTGCCAACACACTCTAGTTAATAATGCTACATATTATACACACACACGCACACACATACTGTGTTGCCATCCATCCATCCATCTCTCTCTTTTACGGCAGTATATATTTGTTGCCGGCTCTCCTTGCCCAGTGTGTGTATGTTACGCCAGTATATAAATTGGCTAAGCCCTTGCCAAGTAAAAAAAAAAGGGCTGTAGGTAGGTGTTGGCAACACTGTCGGTTGTTTAACTCTTCCCTCTTTTTCCTCTCTCTTTTTTTTGTAAAAAGCTATGGCAAAAGTACCAGTAGGTTGGCAAATTGCTTTATGCACTGTAAAGCCTCAAGCAGTATTGCCAGCTCCTTGCTTTAGGTTAGGTTAGACCAAAATAAAAACCTTGGTGACTTTTCGAGTAAGATGTTGGCAATACTGCAAGACAAGCCTCAAGCAGTATTGCCAGCTCCTTGCTTTAGGCTAGGTTAGACCAGAATAAAAAATCTTGGTGATTTTTTCGAGTAAGATGTTGGCAACGCTGCAAGGCAAGCCTCAAGCAGTGTTGCCAGCTCCTTGCTTTAGGTTAGGTTAGACCAAAAAAAACCTTGGTGATTTTTTCAAGTAAGGTGTTGGCCACACTGCAAGAAAATAAGGCTTATGCCTTACGAGAGCAAACCATTAAAGCGAGCCTCAAGCAGTGTTGCCAGCTCCTTGCTTTAGGTTAGGTTAGACCAAAAAAAAAACCTTGGTGATTTTTTCGAGTGAGGAGTTGGCAACACTGCGAGAAAATAAGGCTCATGCCTTACGAGAGTAAACCATTAAAGCGAGCCTCAAGCAGTGTTGCCAGCTTCTTGCTTTAGGTTAGGTTAGACCCAAAAACAAAAACCTTGGTGATTTTTTTGAGTGAGGAGCTGGCAACACTGCGAGCCCCACCGAGCCCCATTTTCGGTTTGTCAACCGGGCTGATCCTACTACTGTGATCAGCATCATGCCCCTGACCGCCTTTACCCCCCAGGGTTTCCCCCAGGTACCCATGTTATTCGACGCTGGGTGGGCGCCGGTTCACCGTTAGAAAAGTTTCCGGATTTGAACTGGCCGGGGATCGAACCCGGGACCTATAGCATGGTAGTCAGACGCGTTACCGACTGAGCCACCGCGGCCATGATAACAATATACAATAAAAACTATTTATTCCAGCACTGGGTTCCTATTTTTGCCAAATAATACTCTAATCCCTGAAACTTGGAAGTCAGCTTGGTTCAAGTTTACAGTATGATGTATTGTTTACGTAAAAAATTGCAAGTACGTTACAATTGATTCTTGGTGAGGTGAAGTACAGTACTGAAATAGCCCCTCCCAACTGTAACTTCTGGATCCTCCACTGGTTATGTAATGCCATCGACAACAGTAAATCGACAAAATTGGACTAAATCAGTTGTTTTTTTTGTCTGTACTCTTCAAATATAAGTTAATCGTTTTGCTGTTTTCGTACATTTATACCATCAGAGTAATTTTGTCTTGCCGCCACCAGGAGCGTTGCAGTAGCAAGATATTACAATACAACACATCTCAAACGTCTTGGAGCCCGTTCCTCCCCCTTTTGACGAGTCGTCTACCAAAAACCTGCTGGTGACGCAAATGGAAAAAAGTGTTGGTTAGTGACCTTCGGTCAGGCGGGATTCTTTCGGCTCAGAAACGTGAAGACGAATAGGCGTGGCAACATACACACATGTGCAGACGCTTCTTGCGGCGAAAAGATTTACAGCACTAGCCTCCTTGAAGGCTTTCTTATCTGCAATCTCTTCTAAGAATTTGGCAATTTAAATGTTTGGAAACTCATTTTGATTTTGCGACAGATCTTCTAGTACGCTATGCATAGTTATCACTAGGGCTAGTAATTTTATGACTTAGCATACCTTTTTTTTGGTAAGGGTGATGTTTTCCCCAAACATATAGAAATTCATATTATGAAGAAAGTAAAAAAATTAAGATTTTTTTAAGGGCATATTTTGGCATAATTGGCTATTTTTGCGTGATAGAGCATATTTTGATGGATTTTCGGTCATATTCAGCACATTTTTGCATTTTCAAGAAATATACAGTCAATTTCGAAGTGGATTCGTTCATGCTCCCATGTTTACTCGAGAGATTTTCTTTGGACTGTAGCAAAATCATTTTCATTTTTTTTGAAAATTCAGATAAAGTATAAAGTGAACTAAAAATAGTATGTATATGAAAATATCTCAGCATTTAGATATTGATGTTTGAAACAGTCCAGTTATAAGGGCATATATTTCAAATTACAGTGCATATTTTCTAAAATTTTAGGTCATAAGAGTATTTTTTTTTGTGCATATTTTGGTGATTTTTAGGTCATAAAAATCCTAGCCCTAGTTAGCACATTAAGTACTGATTGCTTATGTGACGACGGGCCTCATAGATGTCGTAGTAGTAACGCCGTCGCTTTGTAATAAACGGGTCCCGGGATCGACCTCCGGTGTAGGCACATTGCACAGTGCATTGGGCGAAAGCGTCAATCGCAGTGGTTTTTTTTAATGGAAAATTTCTACACTGCATCTGGTGGAAGGCGTGTCCTTCTGGCAGAGATAGAGTCGGCGACAGGCAGACTTTCATGCTCATTTTAATCACGTTTTACGAAGTTAAGGCACACCCTTCCTTCCATACTTACTTACTCCCTCTTCCTCAGCCACTTCGTAACTTCCTTAATTACTTACGTCCTGAACTCAGTCCTCAGGTCCTGACGCCCCTCACTTACGTCCTGATTTCCTCACGTCCTGACATCCACACGCAGTTACACCCTAACTTACTTCGTCAGTTATGCCCTGACTTACTTCCTCAGTTACGTCCTACCTTACTTCCTCAGTTACATCCTGATTCACTTCCCCAGTTACGTCCTGACTTACTTCCTCAGTTACGCCCTGACTTACTTCCTCAGTCACGTCCTGACTTACTTCCTCAGTTACGTCCTGACTTACTTCCTCAGTTACGTCCTACCTTACTTCCTCAGTTACATCCTGATTCATTTCCCTAGTTACGTCCTGACTTACTTCCTCAGTTACGCCCTGACTTACTTCCTCAGTTACGTCCTGACTTACTTCCTCAGTTACGTCCTGACTTACTTCCTCAGTTACGTCCTGACTTACTTCCTCAGTTACGCCCTACCTTACTTCCTCAGTTACATCCTGATTCATTTCCCCAGTTACACCCTGACTTACTTCCTCAGTTATGCTCTGACTTACTTCCTCAGTTACGTCCTACCTTACTTCCTCAGTTACGTCCTGATTCACTTCCCCAGTTACGTCCTGACTTACTTCCTCAGTTACGTCGTGACTTACTTCCTCACGCCCTCAGGCCGTAAGTCATTATGTATGTGAGTGAGGACATGAGGAAGCTAGGTGAAGTTAGGTTGGGTTAGATCAGGGAGCAGAGTCGGGACTAGACCTACGGTTTAAACAGAATATTATGCTTCAAGTGAGAAGATTTTTGATTGAGTTATGTTGTGTCGCTTTTCTGCTTCTCGCTCTTGGCTAATCACGATGAAAGTGTTGATAGAATGTGCGTAATCGAACAGAACAGGAGCGACTGAAAAAAATCACGCGGAGGGTCGCTGCTTCCTGCAATCTCCCTGGAGTGTTTCATAACTTTTCAAGATACTTGCAAGCAAAATATGCAAGTACTTTACATGTTATTTGTAAGTAGAGCAGGTGCACCGGTTCCACGCCCGAAAATGGGGCTCCGTGGGGCTCGCAGTGTTGGCAACCCCTTACTCGAAAAAATCACCAAGGTTTTTCTTTTTTGGTCTAACCTAACCTCAAACAAGGAGCTGGCAACACTGCTTGAGGCTTTTCTCGCAATGTTGCCAACCGAAAATGGGGCTCGGTGAGGCTCGCAGCGTTGCCAACATCTTACTCGAAAAAAAGCACCAAGGTTTTTTATTTGGTCTAACCTAGCCTAAAGCAAGGAACTGGCAATACTGCTTGAGGTCTGCCTTGCAGCGTTGCCAACATCTTACTCGAAAAGTTACCAAGGTTTTTATTTGGTCTAACCTAGCCTCAAGCAAGGAGCTGGCAATACTGCTTGAGGCTTGTCTTGCAGTATTGCCAACATCTTACTCGAAAAGTCATCAAGGTTTTTATTTTGGTCTAACCTAACCTAAAGCAAGGAGCTGACAATACTGCTTGAGGCCTTACAGTGCATAAAGCAATTTGCCAGCCTACTGGTATTTTTGCCATAGCTTTTTACAAAAAAAAAAAAAGAGGAGAAAAAGAGAGAGGGAATAGTTAAACAACCGACAGTATTACCAACACCTACCTACAGTTTTTTTTTTCTTACTTAACAAGAACTATCTTGCTTGAGACTTAACTAATTTATATACTGACGTAACATACATACACTGGGTAATAGAGCCGGCAACAAATATATACTGCCGTAAAAGAGAGAGAGGGATGGATGGATGGATGGTAACATAGTATGTGTGTGCGTGTATAATATGTAGCATTATTAACTAGAGTGTGTTGGCAACCCACCTCCAACTAAAAAAGATAGAGATACCAACATTGCTGTAAGATGAAGAGAGAGACTAAGCTGGCAACAGTGGTGAGCGAATATGCATTATTTCCAAGTTCTGGGTGCCAATGTATATCGCGACTTTTGCAAACCTCTCTCGCGGGAACGATGTGCTGCACATGCACACACACGTACGTATTTTTTTTATTTCTGTATTATGGCGCAAACAAACAAATAATAATTGTTGTTTTTTAGGATGCCTGGCCCCTATAACCCCGCCAGGGTGCGTGGTGCCCAACCAAAAAGGTTCTAACGGCTGCGGCTCTAAATTACCGCACCTCTGTAGAGTTTCACGTGTTTTTTTTTTCCCCCCAAACTTCCATGAAACCCTACAGAGGACCTCCGTAATGCATGCAACGTGTACTAACGACTCTAGTGTTATTTTGATGTTGTAATATTTTTGGATATAGAGTTTTATTGTGAGATATAGATAAAAATAATTATGTTTATTATAATATTTTTTTGATGAAGATGGAGAATGTATGTGTGTGTGTTACAAATAAAGTTGCATGCTTTTTTCTAGTGTGTGTGTATGTGTTTTTGATGTTTCGACAGCATCTGAAACGATAAAAAAAGAATTTTATTGTTAATTTTCTTGTGTAAAAAACAACAACAAATTTTTTTTGTGCAAATTTTCTGATTTGTCTCTCGTGCTATAGTGCAAAAAAGATATTGTAACTGATAACTAATGAAATTGACATTTGTAACTAATCTGAACTAGTAAAATTCGTATTGTGCTATTGTAACTGATTGTGCTAGTACAAAAAATTTCTTATTTGTGCAAGAAAAGATGTTAAACATGTTAAAACTGCTCTGTGACCCTCTCGTTCTTCACGTCGTGGACGAAGGACTTCTCTGCAATCAGGATGACGCTGCACACGGTGTCCTCGGGCAAGGCTTCGTGGAACTCGCAGACGACCTTGATGTTGGTTCGATCGTTGACCACCACCTGCTTTCTCTTAGATGTGTTGATGACGAACATCGGCCTGCGGGTTTTGAATTCACTGGGCGTGTAGTACATGTCCATGCTTCCCTCGGTCACGCGTTTGAAAGAGGTGTAAGCTTCGTAAAGTTTGAGATAATCGTCTTTGGTCATGTCGAGGTTGTAATTCTCGCGCGGGAACACTTCGTTGCGTCCATTCTTCAGATAAATGTTTTTGATCTTGCAGTCGTCGAACTTGCTGGAATCTTTTTCCTGGTTGTTATCGCGCCCGGTTTGAAAGAACACTACGACGAAATCTGGCATGTCGAACTGTATGTTGTTGAACTGAGTTGTCACGTCGAATTCCATGTGACTTCCCGATGCCATCTTCTGCACGCACTGGTAACCGTGAAAGTGAATCGGCACCTGCGGATTCTTCAAGATCTCTGCTTTGTACTTGAGGGCGTAGTTCGTCTCGTATTCCACGATCGGCATTCTCAATTCCATGCTCCGTATGACGCACTTGGCTGCTTCAGGTAATGTGTTGGCTATTGGCGTGCCGTCAGCGTTCAAGTTGGTGTATCGCATCAGTGCGTCGTTGTCGTTGGCCGCTCTTCGAAACATGACGCGCAATCCTCCCTTCCACATGATCTCTTTGTAGTCCGAGAAGAATCCCGGCAGCAGACGCATGGGAAAGAGCACCGTGTGACTTCTAGTCGATATTTTGGTCCCCGCTTCGAATCCTCCCGCCTGGTAGTATGCTGCGTCCGTTTTGGATAATTTTAATGTTCCCACTGCCGTCGACGTGATGCCTGGATAATCTATTCTGTCTATGACGGTGTTGTGTTTCCTCACCTCCACCTGCGAGAACAGGTGAGGCACGAAGTTGTCCACGAGTATCAAATTTGCATTGGGTGGAAACGCGTCTCCGCTTTCCTTCTTCACCACGTCGAATTGAAGATAGAGGTCCGCTCTGTGAGGATGAACAAACCCGTCGCCTACGTCCACGTCGTATTCGATCTCCCTGTTCGCTTCGTTGAGATTGGCGAACGTGCGACGGTTGGGAGGGAAAGATTGCAATTCGTAACTTTCGATTTGCTCCATTTTTACTATGCGTGTTATTTATTATACGTTGATCTCCACGATGGCAGTGGTCGTTGCACCTGCGAAATCCACCACGTCTCCTTTCTCGTTTGTCACCACCAACTCTATGTCGTCTATGCGGTTGCGGCATACTGGAAAATAGATCGGCGAAGAGGGTGTGTAGATTCCTGTCTGCTTGTGACTTCCTAACAATCCGTCCGAGGATTTTGTGATCATGCCTTTCGCCACGTTGCAGTGAACGTTTAGAGTTTCTATGGCTAGAAATTTAGGAATGTTGGTTGCCGTATGTTTGATGCCAGCTTCGAGTTTGGTGTCGTTCTCGAAACCTAAAAGTTCTCCCATGGTGCCCAGGTCCACGGTCTCCGTCGCCGACACGATTTCCACTCTGTGCGTGACCGAATTTTGAGAAAGGTACGTGCCTTTGGGTAACTGTGCTTGCAAAGTGGAAAGATTGTATTGGCCTGGCGTGACGACGATGTGTTCGTTTCCGACACTAATTTTATTATTGTGCTGCGTGACGTTAGGTATGAGGTACATGCTGTAGAATGCACGCAGAGCTACGGATTTAGGATAGACGATGTCGTCGTGCAGCGTGAGTTTCAGGATCGAAGATTCGCTCGTAAGATGGAACACGCCCATCGTGTTTCAGGTTCCACAATGCTTTCTGAAAATGTTCCACCGACGGGTTATTTATTTTAGACATGTATGCGAGAAGGGAAAGGCATAGGTGGCCGCAGTTAACATCGGTGAAACCTTGGATGCGTTTGTCATTGTAGTAGAGGTTGGCAACACTGAGATACTTCACCAACCTGGCAGGTGGTGTGCCACCGAACGAATCGAAAACAAATGCATTGTTATCGTCAATTTTGAGGTAGCATATCCAATGTGTACCAGGATTTTTGTAACTGTCCAGGTTAACCACGCCATACTCTTTTTTCTTCACAGCAGAGGGTAGAGAATCGGACATAAAAACACCCCTGAAGTTCTTTATTCCCAACAGTTCGATCAGAGATTCAATATCGAAGTTGGACAGGGCTTCTTCTTTTTTTTATATTTCTTTAAAGCATCGAGGTTGCTTTTTTGTTTTTTGGTTATACCTTTCCCTTTCTTCTCCATGGCCAGGTTGTGACGTTTCTGTTCTTCCAACTCGGCTTTGTTCTTCTTCGAGTCGATGACGGTTTTCGCGATGGCGGCACTTCCGCCGGCCAAACTTCCAACAGCCCCCAATGCTGCCAGGATGGCTGGGATGCTGAATATGAAACCTCCGATTTTTTGCTGTTTCCGCGAACGCTGCAAGCGTCTCAATTGAGGTGTGCTGAGAAGTAATTTCATTCCGTGTCCTTTCGTCAAGCAAGAACGTTTCTTTTCGCGTTGTTTCTTGGTGAGTAACCCATCGAGGGCACCTAGATTTTTCAGATTGGAGTATGGTATCTGGTACACGACACCTTTGGGCTTCATGTTGATGCTTTATATGTTATCTTCACGGTATGTTATTTATATATATGTTCTGAGATTTTTTTTGTTTTGTGTAATTTTTTTCGGTATGTTATTTATATATAAATGTTCTGAGATTTTTTTTGTTCCGTGTAATTTTTTTTTCAAGGATATACTCCGCGCAGAGCCGTTACACCAATTCTATTACGTGCTTTGTTTTTTTACCAAGAAGTTCCTTTGTACCCTTGTACACGATTTGAGTTTTGTTCTCGATTAAAATAGCTAGCTTCTCGTCGGATAACATGTTAGCGTATCGATCTGGTAAAAATAGACTGTATTGTGCGTTGAGCAACAAACGCGCCTTGGGACCATACTGGGTAGAAACAATTGAACCGGAAGTTATCGTGTAAGGTTTGTCCACTTCCAATTCCTGAATTTTTACATACTCTACTGACAAATTTAGCATTTGTTTTAATGCTTGAAAGTCACTCATTTTTTCAGTCGTCATATTGAAGAGAAATTTTCAGTGTGTGTGTTAGAGAAATTTAATTTTTTTTCACAATGTGTGTTATTTATATACACTGAAGATTATTTTTTTTTTCACGATGTGTGTTATTTTATATATATTTTTTTCACGAGATTTTTGTATCGAAGATTTTTTTTTGTCTGTGTTAGAGGAAGAAAGTTTGTGCTTCGGAAAATGCGATAATGTGCGTAATGATATCTTCCGTCTCTTGTTTCGACTTATGCCAATCATCTGTGAATCGTCTTCTCCCCAGCCTCGCCTCGTGCAGTTCATCTAACCTATTGTTTAATTTTTCCCCTGCGACCGAAAAAAGAGTGTCGAGATCGCCGCACCTCATGCCGCTAATTTCCCGAAGATAATCCTTAACAGCCATTTCACAAGGGATGCGAAATTCTGGCGTTGATCTCGCTATGATCAAAAATTTTCTTATATCCTCACAATCTCCATTTACTGCATGTTTGAATATTTTACACAGCAGTTCGTGTGGCAAGACGGTTATACCAGACATGATGTGTTTTTTTTTTGTTTTTTTTTACTGTATGTTATTTATATACCCCACCCAAGTTTTTGTTTTGTGTTCATGGCGATGGTGGTGCCCAGTGCTGCAACTCTTTCTCCCAGCGAAGCGTCTCTGCTGACGAATCTTTCGAAAGCTGCGTGCTCTAACTTTCTGTCTGCTTCGTGACGTGCATCCAGTTCGGTGCGAGTGGTGTTGTAAGCGATGTCGTGATCTTTGCATGCGGCGTCCAACGGATTCACACCCCTGTCTCCTCTCTTCAATCTTTTCTCGAGTTTGGTACCTGGTCCGCAGTACTGGTAGCCGGGTAAATGCATCTCGAAAGGTAACTTGTTGATGATGTCGTTCACAAGTCCTTTTCCTTCGGCCACGTTCCAGAATCTCGGAGGCAGCGTGTTAATAATTTTAATGAGGTAACCTATGCCCTTGTCGTCGTTCACGATGAAGTTGGAAAATTTTGTGCTGATCATGTCCACAATTCCTACCTTCTCGTTGTAGAAATTACGATTGCCTGCATTCTCCTCTCCTGCAATAACCAACAACCTGTCTATGAGCTTGCGCACGTCGTCCACCCACACAAACTCTTTGGGCAGGGTGTTGTAGAGTTTGACGCCGCTGCCTGTTTTCACCTGGTTCCATATCGGCTTGATGAGATTTCTGTACTTCTCGCCGCTGCTGGATTTGACCCTATTCTGCGAGGCGTCGTTGTTTTGGTACAAGGCATCCGTCATGATCAAAATTTCCTTGTAACTCTGGTAATTTTCGTCGGTGTAATCTTTCGGCTGCTTTTTGGCAACGAGTTCCCACAGTCCCACCGTACCCGGGTACCTGTTCCAACTATCCTTCTCGCCTAAATTAACTTTAATGTCGTTGCCTTCGAAGGTCACCTTCGATTTTCCAATTTTCCAAACCACACCGCCGCCTTCGTTGCTCTCCATGCTCGGATACAATCCGAACACTTCATCCTTGTCGAATTTCCCCGTGCTCAGGTAGTCTCGTGCCAAAGGTCCCAACTCGATCTTATCCAAAGACGACGACGTGCTACCTATGGCTCGACGTCGTGGCGGTACGTCTCTTAGTTCGAACGGCGTCGAAGGAATGCTCGAAATGGGCGTGGGTACGGTGTAACTTTTAGCTGCAAGTGGTACGAGTTCATTGATCAAATTTTTATTTTGTTCCGTGACGCCTTTAATTTCTTTACCTAGATCGCTGATGGCGTCGATCACAGGTTGATCTTGACGTTTCTTCTCTTCGTAGAATCCGCGATTCTCGGATTTCCAACCTTTGAAGCGTTTCGCGAGGTAATTGCGAAGCTTGAGATTTTCGTCTTCGATTTTTCGTTTCGTCATAACGTTATTTATACACGTCGTTTCTCACAACGTTGCAACGTTTAGAAAGTCGTTGATTTTGTTTCTGTATTTTCCGTCGTTGGGTTTCCTCGTCATGTCGATCGTCGCGAATCCGAAATCGTCACTGTTCCAACAGTGGGAGCAGCAGCGTTCCGAAAATTGATTGTAGTTCATGTCTCCGCCTACGTAGTCATCGTACGCGTGCTTGAGGTTGGTGTGATCTTGACGAAACAAACATATGAAATTAGCGTTGTCGCGTACTAACTGTTTTGGAATTTTGGAAAACGTTTGAGCTAGGAAGAAGCAATCTATTCCTTTGTGACGACCTTGCGTGAAAAAATTGCGAATTTCATTTTGATTTTCCAGGATGACATCGTCGAACACAACGACTGAATTTTCACGACAATCGTCGAGTGGCTTTATTTCCGAAGCGAACGTTGCAATGTCCAGACCATCGTACAGTTTCATCAGTTGCTTGTATTTCGCTTGTTCGAGACTTTTCGAAAATACGTAGAGGTGCCTGTTCTTCCAATCTAACCAATTCGGTGCGAGGAGAAAATTGTCCACGAGCAGTGTTGTTTTCCCACACCCCGAAGGACCTACGATCAGACAGCGGATGCTGTCGGGAAGCAACTCACCGTTCTTTTTTCTCGTTTGACTTTCCGAATCCGGTAGACGTTTCACCACGTTCCATGTACTTACAAGATCACTTCGTTCGCGTTGATCCAACTTTTTTCTGGAAGTCCCAGCCATTTGACAAACAGTTTGTTGCCTTTTCTACGCAATACTTTCTCGATGAGGTACGTGTCGGGATGTTTTGTTTTAGAGAGTTCCTCTTCGTAAAATCTTCCATTCAAAATCTCACCGCTACTATCTTTTATTATATACGTGTGCCGGTTTCCGGGTAAAACTCGAACCACCGTAAAAAGTTCCGTGCTCCAATTTTTTGTGAACCCCTTCTCGAAGGTGCGTTTGAATTTGCTGATCCTCACCTGGTCTCCAATTTTGAATTTTGATTTCTTGGTAGTCGTGGGAGTGTACTTTGGACAGTAAACTGTAGAAATTAAACGCTGCTCGTCAGATTTCGTAACGTCAGCTGGCTTCATGCCTATCGTTCTGTGTACTGTATTATTATAGGTGTCGACGAGTTCCGGCAGTATGTCGACCCATTTGTAATTTCCTCGAAGCGTGAATCGTTTCCACATGTGTGTTTTCAAGGTTCGATTAAATCTTTCCACGATGCTGGCTTTGATGTGACTGAAGGTTGAATAATGTCGAATATCGTGTTTCCGAATAAACTTTTGGAATACGGCATTGTAAAATTCCTTCCCCTTGTCCGTTTGCAAAAACCGAGGTCGTCTGTCGCTTTCGCGAAAAATTGTCTTGAATGCTTCCGTGACGCACGTTCCTGTTTTGGCTTTCAAAGGTAGAGCCCATGCGAATTTTGAAAACGTGTCTATGACGGTGAGGAGGTACTTGTTGCCCTTGTTCAATTTATGCACATTTTTTAGATTGCCGCTACTCATCTCCACGAGGTCACTTTGCCAGAGGTCATCGATTCCCTTGGTTACCACAGCTAAACGTTTGTAGTTGCGGCGTGCAGGTTTATGCAATTCTTCGACGATGGCTTGCCTAGACATTTTTTTAGAGATTACGTTTGAAGAGAAGCACCAGCGTGATGGGATTCAAAGAGGGTGGCACTTCGCTCGTGTTTTGAATGATCAGCTTATCGCCGGCACTCACGTCGAAAACGGTAAGATCTTCGTCTTCGTGTATTTCATATATGTTGCGCGTTTCGTTCCAACGTGCCAGAGGAATGTTTCCTGCTTTCTGAACACCACGATTCGATATCAAGGTCATGGTGGGAACGCTAGCTTTTCTGCCGTGAGACCAGTACGAAAATTCGTTTATCTGAATTGTACCATCGAGGAGAAACTTGTAGTACGGATGATAAGGATGTAACATGTACAGTTTGTTACCTTCGACGAACGTGGAGATTCTCTGTTGATTGGGTACGCTGTTGATTTCGATGGCTTGCAGAGAATGCAGTTTAGCGAATTTAGTATCGACGCTAACGAGGTTGCTGTGAAGCTGTCCCAGTGTATTTTGTACGGGCAACAAATATTCGACGATGGTATCCGTTACTGTAGAAAATGACGGTTTGATTTTCACTTCCACGTTCAACTGCTTGTAGTTTTCGTTGAGTTCTTGTAACTTGGCACCGAAAGAAGCCAGCGTCGATTCCTGCGTGGATTCCAACACTCCAACTTGATCTCTGATGTTGACGACGATACTCTGAAGGTTCTCGACTTGATTCAATTTCGAACTTTTCTCGGTAAGATCGTTCACGATGCTTCGCATCTCGGTAAACTGCGTGTGAAGGTCGGCGACGCTCTGCGAAGTGGGCAGCGTCGACACCAGCGAAGCAAGTTCGTCTCGAATCTGTTCCACGTTCGCCGTTTCCGTTTCCAGTCGTTTCAGCATACGTGATATGTTCCTTTTCAAAGCGTGCAATTCTTTGGAGGTGGGGAGATTGGCCACCCTACTCTCGAGATCGCTCAACGAACTTTTGATGTCGCTCGAATCGGATAGTGCCGTCACCGCCGTTTTCAATTTTTCCAAATCTTCGCTCGAAGACACGCTCGTCCGTAACGATTCCAAGTCACCCTGTATGTTGTCCAGCACGTGATGAAAATGAGCAAGATTGGATTCGACGTTCAAATTTTCTAAATATTCGATCTTCTGCTGAACCGTGCTTAACGTGTCTTGAATACTCGTCAACGCGCTCGCTTCAGCGTGAATATTTTTAATTTCTTCGTTGATCAACTCCAGAGACGCCTGAAGCGTAGCGATGGTGGTTTGAATGTGTTCGAAATCTTGATAAGCCTCCAATTGAATTTTTATGTTCGCAACGCTTTTGCCGATGACCTGCAGTTCGTCTGACGATGGTAGGTTCGTCATTGTATCTTCCAAAGTCTGTAACTTGGATTTAATTTCTTCCAACGTGCCGGTGAATTCTTCTTGTAATTTGGAAACGACGACATGCAAGCGTTCTACATCGATATCCTTCACGACGGTTTGAAGTTCAGAGAAATTCTTTTCGATTGCGAAAGTTCGTTCTTCAATTTCGAGTTTCAATTTTTCCAAATCTTCATTTTTCGATTGAAATTGTTGTAATTTGGCCAAATCATTTTGAAGCTTATCCACGCTCAACTGTATATTTTGAACGTTGTCGTAAGAAGGTACGTCGACATAATTTTTTATGAGCGTTTTCAGTTCGGAATCAATTTTCAGAATGGGGTCGAGACATTGCGTTTGGAGCGTAGCGATCTCCGACTCTAAACTTTTGTTTAAGGTCTCCTGCAAAGCGATCAAATCGCTCCTCAACTTTTTAATTCGGACGTCTAACATGAGAATCTCTTCTGCGTGGTCTACACGTTTGGTGTGGCCGAAAATGTCGTTAGGCATTTTGGTTAACGGTTATTTATAATAGGATAGACGATTCGTAATTCTACGAAGAGAGGAATGAGTTTGTCGTAATCTCCTAGGAGTTCCACGTATAAAGAATCTCCTGCGGAAACATCGTACGTAATGTTAGAAAGCATCTTGTCGTGCTTGATTCGAAAAATGTTCTTGCCGGTAGATATTTTGATTTCGCCTACGTTTTCCGGATTCACGGTGATTTGAAGTTTTCCATCGATCGGAATTTTGTAAAAATGTAAATTGTTGTTGAAGACGTAAAACATCTTGCCCACATCGTCATCCAATTTCGTCCAAATGCTGTTAAGGTGAACAATCAGTAGACCGTTGAGTTTAGTTAACATGGAAGGTAGAAATTCATGATCTGTCGTCGCGCGGTGTACAGTCTCCATGTTGGTTTGTTTTCGGAAACCAAAGAGATTCATAGGTATGCTGGTTATTTAAAATACGGTCAAAGTTTTTTTTTGTAATGACAGTCAGTGTTTTTTTTTTGTAATAACTAACAAAATATTTTTTTTTTTTTTTTTTTTTGTTTTTTTTTTCTGTTTTGTTTTATGAATCTTCTGTTGAAGATGGGCACATGTTGCAGGTTTTGCTTTCTGCTAAGCGATAGTGCCCCCACGGCAGTGTGTGGATTCCACATTGGAGAACGCACCTCTTGTCGTCGTTGGGATCCAGGGCAATCTTCCTCACTTTGTTGGTGGTCAACACATGGTCGACGCTCTGGATGCGCTGTTCTGCTCTTAGAACCGACGACCTGGTCTTGAGGCAATCCACGAAGTCCTCGAATGTAAGATGCTCCCGAACCACCTGTCTGCCGACACCCTTGGCCTTCTTGGTAACGCCACCCTCGGCTTTGATGGTATAGGCCTTGGCGCGAAGACCTGCAAACTCGAGAATCACATCTCCGTCCTTCTCATCTTTGAGTTTGCCAGGCACCTTCTTGTTGCGGGCCAGGATGTCGTACTGGTTCGGCTGGGGATAGCCCGAGGTGTCGAAGAGCTTTTCAAGAGCTGGAACTGTGGCTATATCCCCGTATGCGTCGGCTGTGCGAACGTGGTACACCAAGCTGTCCGTGTCCGTGTAGAGAAGCGAGATGTTGTGGCCGTAGTGTGGACGTAATATGTCGTAGTATGTCTCGAACATGTGGAGCTTGCTCAGATCCAGAACAGTGGCTCCAACGTAGATGGGCTTGGTGAGTTTCACCACACCTTGCCTCATGTGAATCAGAGCCAGCTGCTCGTTATAGATTGTTCGAGACTTGAACAATGGACTCGCGACAAGCTGACGACATCGCTCTTTCCTCGTTACCAATTTTATGTCCACGCGATTCCGTACATTCTCCATGGTCTTGCCAAACACCGCATTATTCATGAGCTTGAAGAAATCCTTATCAAGCTCGGACGTGGCTGCGGTGCGGTGTTCAGTGTTGACTTCAATATATCGACGCAACCATGGAGAATGCTCGAACTTGAGGATGTGGTGAACTGCGTGGACTGTGACTCCTTGCTGCATCAACCACCGGAGATTCCGGTAGTGAAGGACGTAATTCTTCTTGGGTTCGAAATCCATGACGAGCTTCTTCTGGTTGGAATCGGGTGGACACTTGAACTCGGGTGCAGGGGGAAGATCACAGAACAAATCCTGCAGCTTCTCGGAGAACTCAAGGTCCACCTTGGCGAAGAACCCGTGTTTCGAATCGTCGAAACCTTCAACGTCGAAGTTGGAAGGGTCAGCCCACTCGAACCCTCTAAAGGGGAGTGGCTGCATCATGGAGTGCCCATACAAGTTATTCACGTCCGTGTGCATGATGTAGCTGGACGGTTGGGTGGAGTCGTAGCCAGTAGCCATGTGATGGTTGTTGGCGCGCGCGTGCCGTTGCGACACCTGGACCATTCCACCCCGCACGGCGCGTTCCACAAACAGCATCATGTCTACGTCTGAAAGAAGCTCCAGCTTGATTTTCGTCACCAGAAACATGGCTGACCACGCCAGTCCGGGGAGACTATAGAAGTAGGCGGGGTCCAGGTGGTAGATGTTCATTGCGGTCGCCCGGAACGTCTGGAACACGTCGGCGAGGAGCGTCACATCAAGTCTGAGGTAGGCATCGTGGTAGTCTCCGAGAGTTCGACAACCTAGCTCGCGCCACATGGACTGGGCGTGGTGATATTCTTCGTCGTTGATGTTCGAGCCTCGTAGCTGACTGTAGAACTTCGCCTGGGGAGGTAGCGACGTCTCCGCAAACTTGGTAGGGTCTGTGATGTATTCGTAGGGGTAGACCCCCTTACGCCTGAAGAGACCGGCGTCCAAGTTTGGAAAATTCGCAGAGGTAATAAGCATTTGTTTGTTGCTCAGCTTCCCTGCAAGAGCATCGAGGCTGGCTGGGAGGAACCTCAGGGAGTCGAGGAAGCGAAGCTCGATGCTCTTGCTTTTTGAGTTGGGGATCGGCACCCACTTGCTGACGCTAATATAACGCTCCTCATTTTGTGCCAGGACATTGATTCGCTCGTTGTCGTATCCAAGATGTTTGATCAGGTGGTGAAAGTCGTACCCCGAGCCATTGTGAAAAAACACAGGGATGAAGCGTGGGTCCCGGGCCATACGGTTGCAATCATTGCACCAAGGACCAACGTACCTACCGTTAAAGTGATCGTGGTGTCGGACTTTATAGTTGTTGGCGGTGTACTCCTCAACGCAGACAGGGCAAGCGATGGCCTCGTCGTGTCTACGTTGATCATCGGGGGACAGTGGGAGCATAGACTTGGGGGTCAACAATACCTTCCCTATCTCGTTGGCTTCCACAACCATCCTCTCGAGGAAGTGTTTGGCAGCGTCGGGACCACGGTACACGTAGGGCTCGGGGGCGATGTGTTTATCTCGTCGCACCACAACATATGCAAAACTGGATGCCTCGTGGAGTTGGTAAGGGGTGGTGGAAGAAACTTCAGGATCGGGATCGCAAGTGGACAGGGGTTTGAGGAAGGCCTCGAAATCCGCGATGATGATAGCAGGGTGCTCCACCATGGCACCGTGCATGTGGAAACGCTCCACGGTGCCAGGTTTGCGCAAGACTGCCACCCCCGGTTCGTTGGCTTTGCAGTAGAGCTTGTGGTTAGCGAGCTTCTCGGCAGCGATGTTGGGACCTCTGATGCGCTGGTAATCCTGCTGTTTTTGATTACGAAATTTAGACAAGCACCTGGGACAAACTTCTATGTGGTGTTCGTCTTTGCTCAGCTGGCTCGAAACAAGCCGAGAGAGGGAACGAATAAGAGTGTAGTGATGGTGAGTTTCGTCCTTGATGAGCAGAAGGTGAATTTCCTGCGCACCGTCGTCGTCTACGTCGCTCACCCGGATGGGGTACACCACATTTTTGTCGGTGAGGCCATAAACGTTGATGGCCAAGCGAGGGTTGTGTGTACGGGCCTCAAACTTGCGAATGTCCGAGACCTCCACCGGGTAGTTGATCCCAGAAATGGCATCTTCCAGCTCTGGCTCGTAGGGTAGGTAGTGGTTAACTCGGTGTGGATGGTTTTTCCAGTGGACAGGGTGCAATGCTGCAAGCACCGACCAGAGAAAGCACTTGGCGTCACTGTTCTGAATGTTCAGGACGGCATTCTTTTTCGCGATGTCAGGTGGTAAGGAGACGTAGCTGGACGCGGAGAGAGGCGCAAACTTGGAAAGTTTGACGCGCAGTTCGTGAGGCTCGCCACACAGCGAACCCCCCGAGCCCTTAGCTTCATGTTCTTCCTGCTTTGCCACCAGCTCCTCGACAAACTTGTTGTAGATGTCCTCGAGGTTGTCGACATCCGCCAGATGCAGCGTCTTCGCCTTGGTGTTGTGGCAGAAGCTGTAAATTTCATCAGACGGCCTTTTGTACCAGCAACGAAGCGATGCGTAGAATTTAGTGGAGGAGTGCGTAGCCAGTGCATTACTAAAAATAGAAACTATTTCTGCTCGCTTCTCCTCTAAAAAACTACGAACATCGCAAGAGCCATCCGACAATTGAACATAATCTCCTAATATTCCCCCGAAAGCAGACTGGTCTGCTTTTATCGCAGGCTTGACGCGTTTCGCGGGTGGTGCATTGATGGAGGCTGCTTCTGCCTCCCTCTTGGTGGAGGTCGAAGGCTGGGCCCCAGATGTATTTTTGCTTGGACAAGTAAGCTTATGCTTCTTGGCATACGCAATTGTAATATGTTTATTGCATCCGGAACACAGTTCGGTGGCAGCCAAATGCTTGCCTGGCACGCAGGTGCGGCAATGTCTTGCAAAATGTTTGCTTGATATGGCTGTTTTGCACACAGGGCAATTTTTCATGGAGCGCATTTTTTTGGGTATGTTTATTTATATGTGATCTGTTGGTGGTAGAGTGTTGTCTTCCTCAAATATATGCTTTAATCAACCCTATAAAAAAATAAAAAAATATATAAGAAAAATATGATTGTAGATAGAAAAAGCACAATAAATATTGTATGCATGTGTAATTCTATTTAGCTTATTTTTGCTAGACACGAATCTTCTTCAGATTTTATTACCCACTAGTATATTTTTCTACCATTCTAGTAGAGGTGTAAAACTATAAAAAATGTTCTTGTTTATATATATTCTTTTGTTTTGGCTGATATAATAGCAAATATATATATAGCTATTTTGAAATTCTAAAACTTTCAGGTATACTTATTTTTTACATGCAAACATACATCATAAAAATTACACAATCATATTTTTTTTCCATATACATATTTTTTTATTTTCAGAAAACAAAATTATTTTCGATCTCCATTTTTAAAAAAATTATTTGTGTTTATAGTATTTGTCGGGCAATAGCAGATAAAACAAGAATAGGTTTTCTACGACCCATACTTTACGAGTTACAAAACAACTTAGAAATTACATCTTGAAATTTTAATTTAAAATAACTCGAAAACAGTAAGCACTAATCATTATGAGTAGTACAGCAAAGAGAATTCCACGCCCGAAAATGAGGCTCGGTGAGGCTTGCCTTAATGGATTTCTCTCGTAAGGCATGAGCCTCATTTTCTCGCAGTGTTGCCAGCTCACCCCAAGAATATTTCACCATGTGATATTTTACAGGCGAAGCTAACCTACAAATGGGAGTTGGCAACACTGGCAACATCAATTGCGGTTTAGTGTTGCCAACTCACCTCAAGAATATTTCACCATGTGATATTTTACAGGCAAAGCTAACCTACAGAGTAGTACAGCAAAGAGAATTCCATGCCCGAAAATGAGGTATAGTGAGGTACACAGTGTTGCCAACCTCTCACTCGAAAAAATCACCAAGGTTTTTGTTTTTGGGTATAACCTAACCTCAAGCAAGGAGCTGGCAATGCTTGAGGCTTTCTCGCAGTGTTGCCAACTCACCTCAAGAATATTTCACCATGTGATATTTTACAAGCGAAGCTAACCTACAAATGGGAGTTGGCAACACGGATTAGTGGAGGTGCACGGGTTCACCAGCATCAATTGGCGATCAGTGTTGCCAACTCACCTCAAGAATATTTCACCATGTGATATTTTACAAGCGAAGCTAACCTACGAATGGGAGTTGGCAACACGGATTAGTGTAATCAGCTCAGTTGAGCGCCATCAATTGGCGATCAGTGTTGCCAACTCACCCCAAGAATATTTCACCATGTGATATTTTACAAGCAAAGATAACCTACGAATGGGAGTTGGCAACACCGACTAGTGGAGGTGCACGGGTTGAGTGCCATCAATTGCGGTTCAGTGTTGCCAACTCAACCCAAGAATATTTCACCACATGTTATTTTTACAGGCGAAGCTAACCTACAAATGGGAGTTGGCAACACTGACTAGTGGAGGTGCACGGGTTGAGTGCCATCAATTGATGTTGCCAGTGTTGCCAACTCACCTCAAGAATATTTCACCATGTGATATTTTACAGGCGAAGCTAACCTACAAATAGAAGTTGACAACACTGGTAACATCAATTGCGGTTCAATGTTGCCAACTTACCTGAAGAATATTTCATCATGTGATATTTTACAGGCGAAGCTAACCTACAAATGGGAGTTGGCAACACTGACTAATAGAAGTGGCCAGGGTTGCGTCCGAATCAGCAGCAGATGTCACCTAGAGCGCTGTTCCATCCGGGACTCAGCCAATCTCTGTTGTCCGAATTTGCGGTAGACGTGGAGTCGGAGGGAAGAGCAGAGAGGCGCGACAGATGCACGCTTGAACTCGCTGTGATGCTGCGCTTGGCAGCCATATTCTAATTTTTATTTTGTACAGGCAACATTTACTGATTAGAGGATGTAAAACTCAGTTATATTTTAATATTTTATCGATAATGAATGCAGAAAACGTAAATCATGAAATAGCGTGTTATATTTTTAATGTGAGTAGTTAGGTGGAAATCATTGTCATGTTTGTTTGCGCCCCACGCAGTGGGTGAAGTTCGGGCTGACACCTGGCGGGAAAAGTGACAGCCGTACTACAAGGGGACATGCAGATTCGGACGACTTGGACGCGACTTCGAGTGCACGCGAGAGCAACGGGAGAGAACAGGATGGAGCGCTTGCCAATCCGGACACGGCTTTTGTAAACCTCTCTCGGGAACGATGTGCCACACACGCGCGCGCTGGCGCCTCTTATTATTTATGCAAGAAAAAGATGTTAAACCTGTTAAAACTGCTCTGTGACCCTCTCGTTCTTCACGTCGTACGCGAAAGACTTCTCTGCAATCAGGATAACGCTGCACACGGTATCATCGGGCAGCGCGTCGTGGAACTCGCAGACGATCTTGATGTTGGTGCGATCGTTGACCACCACCTGCTTCCTCTTCGTCGTGTTGATGACGAACATCGGCCTGCGGATTTTGAATTCGCTGGGCGTGTAGTATACGTCCACGTTTCCCTCGGTCACGCGCTTGTAAGCCGTGTAAGCTTCGTAAAGTTTGAGGTAATCGTCTTTGGTCATGTCGAGGTTGTAATTCTCGCGCGGGAACACTTCGTTCCTACCGTTCTTCAGGTAAACATTCTTGATCTTGCAGTCGTCGAACTTGCTGGAATCTTTTTCCTGGTTGTTATTGCGCCCGGTCTGAAAGAGCACTACGACGAAATCTGGCATGTCGAACTGTATGTTGTTGAACTGAGTCGTCACGTCGAATTCCATGTGACTTCCCGACGCCAACTTCTGCACGCACTGGTAACCGTGAAAGTGAATCGGCACCTGTGGACTCTTCAAGAACTCCGCTTTGTACTTGAGGGCGTAGTTTGTTTCGTATTCCACGATCGGCATTCTCAATTCCATGCTCTGGATGACGCACTTGGCTGTTTCGGGTAATGTGTTGGCTATCGGCGTGCCGTCGGCGTTCAAGTTGGTGTATCGCATCAGTGCGTCGTTGTCGTTGGCTGCTCTTCGAAACGTGACGCGCAATCCTCCCTTCCACATGATCTCTTTGTAGTCGGAGAAGAATCCCGGAAGCAGACGCATGGGAAAGAGCACCGTGTGACTTCTCGTCGATATTTTCGTTCCCGCTTCGAATCCTCCCGCCTGGTAGTATGCCGCATCCGTTTTGGATAATTTTAATGTTCCCACTGCCGTCGACGTGATGCCTGGATAATCTATTCTGTCGATGACGGTGTTGTGTTTCCTCACCTCCACCTGCGAGAACAGGTGAGGTACGAAGTTGTCCACGAGTTTCAAATTTGCATTGGGTGGAAACGCGTCTCCGCTTTCCTTCTTCACCACGTCGAATTGAAGATAGAGGTCCGCTCTGTGAGGATGAACAAACCCGTCGCCTACGTCCACGTCGTATTCGATCTCCCTGTTCGCTTCGTTGAGATTGGCGAACGTGCGACGGTTGGGAGGGAAAGATTGCAATTCGTAACTTTCGATTTGCTCCATTTTTATTATGCGTGTTATTTATTATACGTTGATCTCCACGATGGCAGTGGTCGTTGCACCTGCGAAATCCACCACGTCTCCTTTCTCGTTTGTCACCACCAACTCTATGTCGTCTATGCGGTTGCGGCATACTGGAAAATAGATCGGCGAAGAGGGTGTGTAGATGATCGGTTCCATGAATTCGGAACTGGGTTTGAATGTGGCTATGATTCCTGTCTGCTTGTGACTTCCTAACAATCCGTCCGAAGATTTAGTGATCATGCCTTCCGCCATGTTACAGTGAACGTTCAGAGTCTCTATGGCTAGAAATTTAGGAATGTTTGCTGCCGTGTGCTTGATGCCAGCTTCGAGTTTGGTGTTGTTCTCGAAACCTAAAAGTTCTCCCATGGTACCCAGGTTTATGGTTTCCGTCGCCGATAGGATTTCCACTCTGTGCGTGACCGAATTTTGAGAAAAGTACGTGCCTTTGGGTAACTGAGCTTGCAAAGTGGAAAGATTGTATTGGCCTGGCGTGACGACGATGTGTTCGCTTCCGACACTAATTTTATTATTGTGCTGCGTGACGTTAGGTATGAGGTACATGCTGTAGAATGCACGCAGAGCTACGGATTTAGGATAGACGATGTCGTCGTGCAGCGTGAGTTTCAGGATCGAAGATTCGCTCGTGAGATGGAACACGCCCATCGTGTTTAAGATTCCACAATGCTTTCTGAAAATGTTCCACCGACGGGTTATTTATTTTAGACATGTATGCGAGAACGGAAAGGCATAGGTGGCCGCAGTTAACATCGGTGAAACCCTGGATGCGTTTGTCATTGTAGTAGAGGTTGGCAACACTGAGATACTTCACCAACCTGGCAGGCGGTGTGCCACCGAACGAATCGAAAACAAATGCATTGTTATCGTCAATTTTGAGGTAGCATATCCAATGTGTACCAGGATTTTTGTAACTGTCCAGGTTGACCACGCCATACTCCTTTTTCTTCACAGCAGAGGGTAGAGAATCGGACATGAAAACACCCCTGAAGTTTTTTATTCCCAACAGTTCGATTAGAGATTCAATATCGAAGTTGGACAGGGCTTCTTCTTTTTTTTATATTTTTTCAAAGCATCGAGGTTGCTTTTTTGTTTTTTGGTTATACCTTTCCCTTTCTTCTCCATGGCCAGGTTGTGACGTTTCTGTTCTTCCAACTCGGCTTTGTTCTTCTTCGAGTCGATGACGGTTTTCGCGATGGCGGCACTTCCGCCGGCCAAACTTCCAACGGCCCCCAATGCTGCCAGGATGGCTGGGATGCTGAATATGAAACCTCCGATTTTTTGCTGTTTCCGCGAACGCTGCAAGCGTCTCAATTGAGGTGTGCTGAGAAGTAATTTCATTCCGTGTCCTTTCATCAAGCAAGAACGTTTCTTCTCGCGTTGTTTTTTGGTGAGTAAACCATCGAGGGTACCTAGATTTTTCAGATTGGAGTAAGGTATCTGGTACACGACACCTTTGGGCTTCATGTTGATGCTCTATATGTTATCTTCACGGTATGTTATTTATATATATGTTTTGAGATTTTTTTTGTTTTATGTAATTTTTTTTCGGTATGTTATTTATATATAAATGTTCTGAGATTTTTTTTGTTCCGTGTAATTTTTTTTTCAAGGATATACTCCGCGCAGAGTTGTTACACAAATTCTATTACGTGCTTTGTTTTCTTACCAAGAAGTTCCTTTGTACCCTTGTACACGATTTGAGTTTTGTTCTCGATTAAAATAGCTAGCTTCTCGTCGGATAACATGTTAGCGTATCGATCTGGTAAAAATAGACTGTATTGTGCGTTGAGCAACAGACGCGCCTTGGGACCATACTGGGTAGAAACAATTGAACCGGAAGTTATCGTGTAAGAGTAGTGTAGGTGCCCGGGTTCTACGCCCTCATTTGAGGCTCGAATCATCATTTGAGGCTCGTCGTGGGCCCTTACTGTAGCCTTTTATGAGGGGGTTTATGGCCCCCTGTTTACGTCTGGCAACACTGTGGGCCCTTACTGTAGCTTTTTATGATGTAAATTTTGAGGACAGAGTTGGCAACACTGTGGGCCCACTGTAGCCTTATGATGTGTATTTTGAGGACAGAGTTGGCAACACTGTGGGCCCACTGTAACCTTTTATGATCTGGCAACACTGCCGTAGATCCTCTGACAGTGTTGTCAACCTACTGGGTTTTTCACTGTAAATTTTCAAAGGGCCCGAGGGGCCCATGTACCCTGTCTGGCAACACTGTTGAAGGCACAGAGTTGGCCTGTGGGCCCACTGTAACCTTTTATGAGGGGGGTCTATGGCCCTCTGTTTATTTTTTCTTTCAAATGTCACCAATTTCATTTAAATACGGTTATCCAAAGCGACGTAATACTAATCTGCGAGAAGGGTTAGAAATCACGTAGAGGCTCTCGTGTAGTTTAGCACGTAATAAAAAAAAATGCAAAATACCCCGACAACGTTTCAGCTACTAGGACCTCATTACCATGAGCCTAATCCTAGTAAGCCACATACACACCTGTTCTTCGTATCGCATATGCTAGTAAGTCAGATGACATCATGGGAGAATCACATTTCCCCCAATGATCCCACCACAACAAACGTCGCACATGCTAGAAGAAACAGGATCAGGATATTTTATGTTAAATTTACGGCTGCCTGTATGCAGTTATAGGCAAATTATTAAAAGAGCGCTCTAATATACAATAATTTCTCCTACAATATACCCTAACATACAATTTAACATACCGTGTAAAATTTCGATTCGTCTATATATACCCAACAAAACTCAGAAACTGTCATACGCGAGAGCTAATATTTTGCAACAACTATAATTACCCAACACTAGCAACAAGAACAAAAAAAATATATCAATTAATTGTATAATATTAATTAGTAACTTTAGATAATATTAATTATTAGTTTTCAGTTGTAATTAATTTTAAAAAACAATTAATAACATGTTAGGTGATGATAACCAAGTGCAAAAAGCATTGCATTTTTTTTACACACAAACAAAGCACCACTTAGTTCACAAAACCTCTAACAGATGGCAGATAGTTACATGGTTCTAGTTAGGATGATGATTTTTTGGTTTCTTGGATAGGGGTTGAAGAAGACTATTTGTTGTAATGACCACAGTATTGTTTTTTTTTTTGTTTTTTTTTTTTTGTTTTCTGTTCTCTTACGAGAATTAATATAGGTTTTCATAGACCCTCCAATTCATGACTTAGGAAAAATCTGTTTGGTGATTCATCACGTACGCCTATATGTGAGAAAAAGTATGAATAGAACCTATGCTCGGAAATCCAAAATGGCGACCGGAAGTGGGGTTATTTTGGAAACGGTAAGACTTAGGAAAAATCTGTTTGAAGATTCATCACGTACGCCTATACATGAATAAAATGTAAATAGAACCTATGTTCGGAAATCCAAAATGGCGACCGGAAGTGGGGTTATCTTGGAAACGGTAAGACTTAGAAAAAATCTGTTTGCGGATTCGTCATGTACACATATACGTGAGAAAAAGTATGAATAGAACCTATGATCGGAAATCCAAAATGGCGACCGGAAGTGGGGTTATCTTGGAAACGGTAAGACTTAAGAAAAATCTGTTTGCGGATTCATCATGTACACCTATATGTGAGTAAAATGTGAATAGAACCTATGCTCGGAAATCCAAAATGGCGACCGGAAGTGGGGTTATCTTGGAAACGGTAAGACTTAGGTAAAATCTGTTTGCGGATTCGTCACGTACACCTATATGTGAGAAAAAGTATGAATAGAACCTATGCTCGGAAATCCAAAATGGCGACCGGAAGTGGGGTTATCTTGGAAACGGTAAGACTTAGGTAAAATCTGTTTGCGGATTCGTCACGTACACCTATATGTGAGAAAAAGTATGAATAGAACCTATGCTCGGAAATCCAAAATGGCGACCGGAAGTGGGGTTATCTTGGAAACTGTAAGACTTAGGAAAAATCTGTTTGGTGATTCATCATGTACACCTATACGTAAGAAAAAATATGAATAGAACCAATAGTGTCCGGAATTCATGCGGGTTTGGACGTGACGACGCAGTTCAATAACATAGGTTAGACCAAGAAAAAACCTTGGTGATTTTATTTCGAGTAAGGTGTTGGCAACACTGAAAATTATATATAAATAAGACTTAAGTGTATTATCTGCCTTCATACCAGATTTTACCAACCTGTCAGCTGTAGTGTTTAGGTGACAAGCGACATGCCCAAATATGACGCTCTTAACAATATTGTACACCCGTAAAAATTATATATAAATAAGACTTAAGTATATTATCTGCTTTGATGTCAGATTTTACCAACCTGTCAGCTGTAGTGTTTAGGTGACAAGCAACATGCCCAAATATGACGCTCTTAACAATATTGTACACCCGTAAAAATTATATATAAATAAGACTTAAGTGTATTATCTGCCTTCATGCCAGATTTTATCAACCTGTCAGCTGTAGTGTTTAGGTGACAAGCGACATGCTCAAATATGACGCTCTTGACAATATTGTACACCCGTAAAAATTACATATAAATAAGACTTAAGTGTATTATCTGCCTTCATGCCAGATTTTACCAACCTGTCAGCTGTAGTGTTTAGGTGACAAGCGACATGCCCAAATATGACGCTCTTAACAATATTGTACGCCCGTAAAAATTATATATAAATAAGACTTAAGCGTATTATCTGCTTTGATGTCAGATTTTACCAACCTGTCAGATGTAGTGTTTAGATGACAAGCGACATGCTCAAATATGACGCTTTTGACAATATTGTACGTATATTGTATTGTATAGGAGACTAGAAGCATATAATTTGGCGAAAAAAACAACCCAAGTAAGGTCATAGAGAATAGTTAAAAAAAATAAACAATTATATTTTGCATTGCACACCATTGGATATTAAATAACATACCCCCAAAAAATCTCTGCATTATGCGTTCTGTAAAAAATTGCCCTTCGTGCCAAATTGCTGTGTCAAGTAAAAATTTTCAAAGGCACTGTCGTACTTGTGTGCCGGAAAAGCGAATATGTGCGACCAAACTGTGCTCTAAGTGTGGAAAAAATATTTCTATTGCCAACTTCAAGCGACACCAGCTTACTTGCAAGAGCACTGGAACATCTCTACCGCAACCTTCCAAGCGAAAGGTAGAAGTAACCTCCCTCGATGCATCGCCACCTGCCAAACGCGTCAAGCTGGCGAAGAAAGCAGACCGGTTTGCGTTTGAGCATTTATTACAAGACTTTAACATAACATCAGACAGCTTCTGCGATGTGCGTAGTTTTCTGGAGAGCGAGCGAGCTAAGATAATATCCATCCTCAACGATGCATTGGCTACACACTCCACTAAATTCTATGCTGTGCTATGCTGCAAGTATAAGAAACCGTCTGATGAAATATATAAATTCTTCCATGCCACAAAAGCAAAAACACTGCATCAGGCAGATGTCACTGACCTCGACAGCATCTATGACAAGTTTGTCGAGGAGCTTGTGGCAAAGCACGAGGAGCATCAGGCTGAAGGCTCGGGCGGTTCGCTGTGTGGCGAGCCCCACAAACTTCGTCTGAAACTTAACAAATTCCTGCCACTGGCAGGGTCTAGCTATATTGCCCTGCCACCCGAGGTTGAAGCAAGGAAAGCTGTTCTCAATATTTGGAACAAAGACACCAAATGCTTCCTCTGGTCGGTGCTGGCAGCATTGCACCCTGTTCACTGGAAAAACCACCCGTACCGTGTTAACCACTACACGCAGTATGAGTCGGAACTGGAGGATGCAATGGCCGGGATTGCCTACCCTGTAGAAGTCTCGCATATTGGCAAGTTTGAGGTTCGTGCTCGTGACTTGTTGGGCCTGCAATTAGCCATCAATGTTTACGGTCTCACCGAGAACAAACATGAGGTCCACCCCATCCGGGTGAGCAACGTGAGCAACAACAACGAGGCACGAGAAATCAACCTTCTGCTCATCAAGGACGAAACCCATCACCACTACACCCTCATTCGCTCGCTCTCTCGGCTTGTTTCAAGTCAACAGAGCAAAGACAAAACCCACGTCGAGGTGTGTCGCAGGTGCTTGTCTACATTTCATAATCGAGAACAGCAGGATTACCGGCGCATCAGAGGTCCCAACATTGCTGCTGAGAAGCTAGCTCGCCACATGCTCTACTGTGGTACCAACAAGCCTGCACGAACTATCCTGCCCGAACCTGGTGCAGTAGAGTGCTTTCGCATGCACAGTGCTATGGTGAAGCATCCTGCCTATATTGTAGCAGACTTCGAGGCCTTTCTTCAACCTCTGTCTAACTGCGAGCCCAACCCCGAAACATCCTCTACCATTCCTTTCCAAATCCACGAGGCCTCGAGTTACTCCTATGTTGTGGTGTGGCGAGACCATATTGCCTCCGAGCCCTATGTGTATCGCGGTCGCGACCCGGTCAAACACTTCCTGCAGAGAATGCAACAGGAAGCCATCAAGATAGCGAAGGTGCTGTTGGCCCCCAAGCCCATGCTGCCTCTGTCTCCGGAAGACAAGCATCAGCACGAAATAGCTCTAAATTGTCCTGTTTGCAACTCGGTCTTCACTGACGATAACAAAAAGGTCCACCACCATGACCATTATGGGACCGGAAGCTACATTGGCCCGTGGTGCAACAGGTGTAACTTGAGAGCCTGGGACCCGCGCTTCATACCGGTCTTTTTTCACAATGGCTCGGGATATGATTTCCATCACTTGGTCACACATCTAGGGTACGACGATGCGAGAATCAATGTCCTGGCACAGAACGAGGAGCGTTATATTAGCATCAGCAAGCGGGTGCCGATCCCCGACTCAAGCAGGAGCATCGAGCTTCGGTTCCTCGACTCTCTGAGGTTCCTCCAGGCAAGCCTGGATGCTCTTGCTGGGAAGCTCAGAGACGACCAACTAGCCATTACCACATCAAGTTTCCCGAACTTAGATGTCGCACTCATCAGACGTAAAGGGGTCTACCCCTACGAATACGTCACCGACCGTTCCAAGTTCGAAGAAGAGTTGCTGCCTCCCCAGGATAAGTTCTACAGCCAGCTGAGAGGTTCAGGTATTACCGACGAGGAGTACAAGCATGCTCAGTTTATGTGGGTCGAGTTGGGTTGCCGAACTTTCGGTGATTACCACGATGCATACCTGAAGCTTGATGTGACGCTTCTTGCCGATGTGTTCCAGGCGTTTCGGGCGACTGCGATAAACATTTACAACCTGGACCCAGTATATTTTTACAGCCTTCCTGGACTGGCATGGTCGGCCATGCTTCTGCTGACTAAAGTTAAACTTTCACTTATCTCTGATGTTGATATCATGCTTTTCATCGAGAGAGCTATCCGGGGCGGCATGGTCCAAGTGTCGCAACGCTTCGCACACGCCAACAATCACCACATGGCCACTGGTTACGACCCCTCCCAACCATCAAGCTACATCATGTACACTGACGTGAATAATCTTTACGGGCACTCCATGATGCAGCCACTCCCAACAGGACAGTTTGAGTGGGTTGATCCTTCCAACTTCGACGTTAAAGGTTTTGACGATTCGGAACATGGGTTTTTTGCCGAGGTGGACCTTGACTTCCCCGAGGAGCTGCAGGATACATTCTGTGACCTTTCGCCTGCTCCGGAATTCAAGTGTCCACCTGGCTCGGATCAACCGAAGCTCGTCATGGACTTGGAGCCCAAAAAGCGTTATGTGCTACACTACCGGAACCTCCAGTGGTTAATACAGCAAGGGGTCTCGGTCAAAGCAGTTTACCACGTGCTCTTGTTCAGGCAGTCTCCATGGTTGAAGCCGTACATCGAACTGAACACCAACCATCGCACTGATGCCACTTCGGAACTTGATCGCGATTTTTTCAAATTAATGAACAATGCGGTATTTGGGAAGACCATGGAGAATGTGCGAAATCGCGTTGATGTGAGGTTGGTGACAAAGAAAACAGAGTGTCGTCGACTTGTTGCAAGCTCGCTGTTCAGATCTCGAACAATTTACAACGAACAGATGTCTCTGGTTCACATGAACCGGCGCGAGGTGCTACTCAACAAGCCCATCTATGTGGGAGCTGCAGTTTTGGATCTGAGCAAGTTGTGCATGTTCGAGACATATTACGACATATTACGTGCACACTACAACCACAATATCTCGCTCCTCTACACAGACACAGACAGCTTGGTGTACCATGTTCGCACGGTCGATGCGTATGACGATATAGCCAAAGTTCCAGCTCTTGAAGAGCTTTTCGACACATCGGGCTATCCCCAGCTAAACCGGTATGGAATTCTGCCCCGGAACAAAAAAATACCCGGCAAACTCAAGGACGAGAAAGACGGGGATGTGATTGTGGAGTTTGCTGGACTTCGTGCCAAAGCCTATGCGATCCGGGCTGAGGGTTCTGTAACAAAAAAGGCAAAGGGTGTAAGCAGGCAAGTGGTTCGGGAGCACCTCAAGTTTGAGGATTACCTCGAGTGCCTCAGAACAAAATCGCCCATTCTACAAAAAGAGCATCGTATCCAAAGCGTTGATCATGTGCTTACAACTAATATTGTTAGGAAAATTGCTCTGGATGCACACGACGACAAGAGGTGTATTCTTGAATGTGGGGTCCACACACTTCCGTGGGGCCACTATCGCCTCCAAACTAGTAAGGCCTGCCCAGAGTGCAACAAAAAGTAATAGGCAATGCGAAAAAAAAAAAACAATTTTAATTTACTTCCACTTCCTCGATTACATGCATGGCACAGCAAAATTAAACTTCTGGAAAACTGCTAATTGCAATTTGTACTTGTGTATATAAAATTCCACATTTCTTATTGTGTGCTATTTTTTTTAATTTTTTTTTGTATCTAAAACTGTTCAGTTACTCTTTCATTCTTGACGTCATACACAAATGTTTTCTCTGCAATAAGAATGACACTGCACAGAGTATCTGCAGGCAAGGCGTCGTGGAACTCGCATACAATCTTGATGTTGGTACGATCGTTGACAACCACATGCTTCCTCTTAGATGTGTTGATGACGAACATGGGTCTGCGAGCTATGAACTCGTTGGGGTTGTAGTACACGTCCACATTGCTGGAGGTCACTCTCTTGTAAGCTGTGTACGCCTCGTAAAGTTTCAGGTAATCGTTGTTCGTAATGTTTAGATTGTAGTTCTCGCGTGGGAAAACTTCATTCCTACCATTTTTGAGGTAAACATTCTTAATTTTGCAATTATCGAACTGGCTAGAATCTTTCTCTTGGTTATTATCTTTCCCTGTCTGGAAGAGCACAACGGTAAACTCTGGCATATCGTACCGGATGCTGTTGAACTGCGTAGTAACATCAAATTCAAAATGGCTGCCGGAAGCAGGTTTCTGCATGCACTGGTAGCCGTAAAATTGGATAGGTACTTGGGGGTTCTTCAAGATGTCGGCTTTGTACTTGAGACCGTAATTAGATTCGTATTCTACCACAGGCATGCGCAGCTCCATGGACTGGATGACGCACTTGGCAGCGTCGGGTAGTGTGTTGGCAAGTGCTGCACCGTCTGCACCCAAGGTGCTGTAACGCATCAGCACATCGTTGTCGTTGGCGCTTCTGCGAAAAGTGACGCGTAAACCACCCTTCCACATAATCTCCATGTAGTCGGAGAAAAAGCCTGGAAGCAAGCGCATGGGAAACAGTACTGTGTGGCTTTGAGTTTTGATTTTTGTATCTGCTTCGAATCCCCCTGCCTGGTAGTATGCTGCATCCGTCTTGGAGAGCTTCAGTGTTCCCACAGCTGTAGAAGTAATCCCGGGGTAGTCAACCCTATCGATGACGGTGCCATGCTTTCTAACTTCCACTTGCGAGAACAGATGCGGCACAAAATTGTCCACAAGTCTTAAATTTGCATTGGCGTTAAATGCTTCGCCGTTGTCTCTCTTCACCACATCAAACTTGATATACAAATCAGCTCTGTGAGGGTGAATAAACCCATCCCCGACGTCCACATCGTATTCGATCTCCCTGTTCGGTTCGTTCAAATTGGCAAACGTGCGACGATTGGGTGGGAAGGACTGCAACTCGTAACTTTCGATTTGCTCCATGATTGTTATTTATTATACGTTAATCTCCACGACGGCGGTGGTAGTAGCTCCGGCAAAATTCACCACCTCATCTTTTTCGTTTGTCACTGCCAATTCTATGTTGTCTATGCGATTACGAGATATAGGGAAGTATATCGGTGGTGAGGGTGTGTAGATAATCGGTTCCATGAATTCAGAGTTTGGTTTGAACGTAGCGATGATACCTGTCTGCTTGTGGCTGCCTGGGATGCCATCCGAGGATTTGGTGATCATGCCTTCTGCCACGTTGCAATGTATGTTCAGAGTCTCGATGGCTAGAAATTTAGGAATGTTGGCACCGATGTGCTTGATGCCAGGTTCGAGCTTTGTGTTGTTCTCGAATCCCAGAAGCTCTCCAACAGTGCCTAGGTCTACTGTTTCTGTAGCAGACACAATTTCAACTCTGTGAGTTACAGAATTTTGAGATAGTAGTATATTTCTTGGCAATTGGGCTTGCAAGGTAGACAGATTGTACTGTCCTGGCGTGATAACTATTTTTTCATTTCCAACAGTAATTTTGTTATTGTGCTCCGTGACATTGGGTATCAGGTACATGCTGTAGAATGCACGAAGAGCAATAGATTTAGGATAGATGATGTCGTCATGCAACGCGAGTTTCAAGACCGAAGTCTCGCTGGTGAGATGGAACACTCCCATGGTGTTTTAGGTACCACAATGCTTTCTGAAAATGCTCCACTGAGGGGTTATTTATTTTAGACATGTATGCGAGAACAGAAAGGCATAGGTGGCCGCAGTTAACATCGGTGAAACCCTGGATGCGTTTGTCATTGTAGTAGAGGTTGGCAACACTGAGATACTTCACCAACCTGGCAGGCGGTGTGCCACCGAATGAATCGAAAACAAATGCTTTGTCATCGTCAATTTTGAGGTAGCATATCCAATGTGTACCAGGATTTTTGTAACTGTCCAGGTTGACCACGCCATACTCCTTTTTCTTCACAGCAGAGGGTAGAGAATCGGACATGAAAACACCCCTGAAGTTCCTTATTCCCAGCGGTTCGATCAGAGATTCAATATCGAAGTTGGACAGGGCTTCTTCTTTTTTTTATATTTCTTCAAAGCATCGAGGTTGTTTTTTCGCTTTTTGGTCACACCTTTCCCCTTCTTTTCCATAGCCAGGTTGTGACGTTTCTGTTCTTCCAGCTCGGCCTTGTTCTTCTTTGCATCGATGACGGTTTTGGCGATAGCGGCACTGCCTCCAGCCAAGCTGCCCACTGCACCTAAAGCTGCCAAGATGGCCGGAATGCTGAATATGAAACCTCCAATCTTCTGCTGCTTCCGCGAATGCTGCAACTTTTTCAATTGTGGAGTGCTGAGCAGCAATTTCATTCCATGTCCTTTGGACAAGCATGAACGTTTCTTCTCGCGTTGTTTCTTGGTGAGTAACCCATCGAGGGCACCCAGCGTTTTCAGATTCGAATATGGTATCTGGTACACGACGCCCTTGGGCTTCATGATGTATTTTTTTTTTTACGATATGTTATTTTATATATGTTCCGAGATTTTTTTGTTTCTCACTCGTATAATTTTTTTACGGTATGTTATTTATATATACTTTGCAGCTATTAAACAAATTCGATTATGTGCTTTGTTTTCTTACCAAGAAGTTCTTTTGTCCCCTTGTACACGATTCGAGTTGTGTTCTCGATTAAAATGGATAGCTTCTCGTCGGATAACATGCTAGCGTATCGATCTGGTAAAAATAGACTGTATTGTCCGTTGAGCAACAGACGTACTTTAGGACCAAACTGGGTTGCAACAATTGAACCAGAAGTTATTGCATAAGGTTTGTCCACTTCCAATTCCTGAATTTTTATATATTCGACTGACAAATTTAGCATTTGTTTTAATGCCTGGACGTCACTAATTTTTTCACTCATATCGAAAAAATATTTTTTTTGGTCTCGTAGATTTTTTACAGTATGTTATTTATAGAAAAAAATTTCGGCATTGCCTAATGCGATCAAGTGATCGATGATCCTGCTGGTTTCAGCATTTGAAGCATACCAGTTGTCTGTATATCGTCTCCTCCTCTGTCTCCACTCGTGAAGTTCGTCCATCTTATCAGCCAATTTTTCATCAGCAGCCCGAAAAAAAAGCATAGGGAAAAGAAGAAGATTTTACACCGCTTATTTTTCTCAGATGATCCAGAAGTAGCATTTCACAAGGCAAGCGAAATTGTGGTGTTATTTTAACTAAATCAATAAGCTTTTTAACATCCTCGTGACTATCGTCGAAAGTAAATGTAAATATTTTGTATAACACTTCTGTTGGTAAGTCTGTTATATGCGTAGACATTTTTTTACTGTATGTTATTTAATTACAGCCCCCACCCCAATTTTTGTTTTGTATTCATCGCAATGGTCGTGCCCAATGCTGCAACTCTTTCTCCCAGCGAGGCGTCTCTGCTGACGAGTCTCCCGAAAGCGGCATGCTCCAATTTTCTATCAGCATCATGACGCGCATCTAAATTCGTATATGTGTTGTAAGCAATGTCGTGATCCTTGCATGCAGCATCCAGCAGATTTACCCCCTTGTCTCCTTTTTCCAGTCGCCGTTCCAGTTTAGTACCCGGTCCGCAGTATTGGTAACCTGGTAGATGCATCTCGAAGGGTAGCTTGTTGATGATGTCGTTCACGAGACCTCGACCCTCGGCCACATTCCAGAATTTGGGAGGCAGGGTGTTGATGATTTTGATAAGATAACCTATACCTTTGTTGTCGTTGACAATAAAGTTGCTAAGCTTGGTGCTAATCATGTCCATGATGCCCACCTTCTCGTTGTAGAAGTTGCGATTGCCTGCATTTTCTTCGCCTGCGATAACCAGCAATCGATCTACAAGCTTCCTTACGTCGTCTACCCAAACAAACTCTTTAGGTAGGGTATTGTAGAGTTTGACACCGCTGCCAGTTTTAATTTGGTTCCATATTGGCTTGATGAGGTTCCTGTATTTTTCTCCACTGCTTGATTTTACGCGATTCTGTGTTGCATCGTTGTTTTGGTACAGGGCATCTGTTATAATTAAAATTTCTGTGTAACTTTGGTAATCCTCGTCTGTATAATCTTTAGGTTGCTTTTTGGTGATAAGTTCCCACAGGCCCACAGTGCCAGGATACCTAGTCCAGCTGTTCTTCTCGCCCAAATTAATTTTCACGTCGTCACCTTCGAACGTAACTTTTGACTTTCCAATTTTCCAAACCACACCCTCGTTAGGTTCCACAGAGGGGTACAATCCAAACACCTCGTCCTTTTCAAATTTCCCGGTGCTCAGGTAATCTCTCGCCAACGGACCTAATTCAACTACCTTGTCCGAAGAGGTACTGCCTAGAACCTGACGTCTCAGAGGTGCAGCTCCAAGTTCGAACGGGGTAGTGTGAATACTGGATATGGGTGTAGGCACAGCATAATTTCGAGCAGCAAGTGGCACGAGCTCGTTGATTAAATCTTTATTTTGCTCGGTAACATCTTTGATGTCTTTACCTAGTCCACTTATAGCATCAATAATAGGTTGGTCCTGTCGCTTTTTCTCTTCGTAAATTCCGCGATTCTCTGATTTCCAACCCCTGAAGCGTTTGGCCAGGTAGTCGCGCAGCTTCAAGTTGTCGTCTGCGAGTTTGCGTTTCATTATTTGTTATTTATAATACGTCAAGACGTTTCTTGTAACGTCGCAACGTTTAGAAAGTTGTTTATTTTGTTTCTGTATTTTCCGTCATTGGGTTTCCTCGTCATGTCTATCGTGGTGAATCCGAAATCATCTTGATTCCAGCATGAAGAGCAAAATTTGGAAAACTGATTGTAGTTCATGTCCCCGCCTACATAATCATCGTAAGCATGTTTTAAATTGGTGTGGTCTTGACGAAACAAGCAAATAAAATTAGCGTTGTCTCGGAGAAGCTGCTTGGGAATTTTAGAAAAAGTCTGAGCAAGGTAGAAGCAGTCCATGCCTCTGTGCCGCCCCTGTGTAAAAAAATTGCGAATTTCGTTATGGTTTTCCAGGATGACATCGTCGAAGACCACCACCGAATTTTCATGGCAGCAGTCTAGTGGCATTACTTCGGAGGCGAAAGTAGCTATGCTCAGCCCTTCGTACAGTTTTGTCAGCTGTTGATATTTTGCTTGCTCCAAACTTTTGGAAAAAACATACAAGTGCCTGTTCTTCCAATCTAACCAGTCGGGAGCAAGAAGAAAATTATCAATAAGTAAAGTTGTTTTCCCACACCCTGAAGGTCCGACAATAAGGCAGCGAATGTTGTCCGGCAACAATTCGCCGTTTTTCCTAGCCTGACGCTCCGGGGGAAAATCTGGCATTCGCCTCACCACTTCCCAAGCACCCGTTACACAATCACCTCGTTTGCGTCGATCCAACTTTTTTCCTCGAGTCCCAACCATTTCACCAACAGTTTGTCACCTTTTCTACGTAATACTTTTTCGATAAGATACGTATTGGGGTATTTTGTTTTGGAGAGTTCCTCCTCGTAGAATCGCCCTTTCAAAATTTCGTCGCGATTATCTTTTATTATATACGTGTGACGGTTACCGGGTAACAATCGAGCAACAGTGAAAAGTTCCGTACTCCAGTTTTTGGTAAAGCCTTTTTCAAACATGCGCTTAAATTTACTAATTCTTACTTGGTCTCCAATTTTGAATTTCGGTTTTTTGTTCGTGGACCGGTACTTGGGGCAATAAACAGTAGAGATCAGTCGTGCCTCATCAGACTTGCTGACATCGGCAGGCTTCATGCGTATCGTGCTATGCAAACTGTGATTATAGTCGTTTACGAGTTCCGGAAGCACATTGACCCACTTGTGGTTACCTTGAAGCGTGAATCGTTTCCACATGCGTGTTTTGAGAGTACGGTTAAAACGTTCCACTACGCTGGCTTTGATGTGACTGAAAGTCGAGTAATGTTGAATATTTTGCTTCTGAACAAACCGTTGAAATATCAAGTTGTAAAATTCCTTTCCGTTATCCGTTTGAAGAAATCGAGGTCGCCTGCCACTTTCATTGAAAATAGTTTTGAATGCTTCCATTACGCACACACCTGTTTTAGCCTTGAGGGGCAAAGCCCACGCAAATTTTGAAAATGTATCTATAACAGTAAGAAGATACTTGTATCCTTTGTTGATTTTATGTAAATTTTTTAGGTTGCCGCTACTCATTTCCACAAGGTCAGCCTGCCAAAGGTCATCCACGCCTTTGGTCACCACCGCCAGTCGTTTGTAGTTTCGTCGTGCAGGTTTATGCAGCTCGTTCACGATACCCTGCCTAGACATGGCGCGAAAATAAGAATATAGCCTGGATGGGATTTCTGGCTGCAGACAATGCTGGGTTTTCTATATACAGCTTGTCACCTATTTCTATGTCGATAATTTGAGTGGCATCTTCGGCATAGGCAGTCTCGCGACTTTCAGGGTGTGTGAAATCGACCAGCTCAACTCCTCTTATTTTAGGCTCATCGCCAATGTTCGTCACGGTCATGATTGGGTAGTGGGTTGCGTGAGGCAAAGACCAGTAGGAAACCTTGACGAACTGAAGTGTGCCAGCGAGGAAAAATTGATGATAGGCTTTTGCAGGAGTCAACATGTAGAGTTTGTAACCTGGATTGAAAGGGGAGGAGAACTCTCTGTTTGGTATGCTGTACAGTTCGATGACAATCGTAGACTTGAGATTGTCGATGCTGGCATTTAGAGTGTTTACATTGGTTCGAACCTCAGTCTCCACATCCTCCAATCTGCCATTCACCGATTCCAGGTGTTCCTCGATAGCATGAACAACAGTGTCGTAGTTTGGTTTGATCTTTACATCAACAATAAGGCTCTTGAATTTTTCATTTAAGTCATGTAGTTGTGTGCTGAAATTAGCTATAGTCGATTCCTGACTTGCCTCGATACTCCCAATTTGCTCTTTCACACTGGCAATAATCTGCTGCAGGCTTTCTACAAGCGTCAACTTGGAGCTCTGTATTACAAGGTCGTGGACCTGCGTTCTAATTTCCGCAAACAATTCATGCAGCTCGGTGATGTTCTGGTTGGTAGGTAAAGTCGCGACAGACCCCCGTATCGATTCAATTTCGGATTGGATGTTTTTGATGTCGTCGGATTTGAGTATTCGGTTGAGAGTTCTCTTCACGCTTTTCAGTTCCTGAGAGGTAGGCAGGGTGGCCACCGTGTTTTGGAGCGATTCCAAAGCTTTTTTCACCGCGTCCAACTCGGAGGCATCGGCAGCAGCACGTATGCCTTCTTGCAGTTGCGTTATGTCATCCTGGGTGGGGGTAGATTGCTGCAGGGTTTCCAACTTAGTCTGTATGTCGTCGATCAAGTGATGGAAATGAGACAACTCGGATTCTGCATTCAGATTTTCCAGTTTGGTGATTTGCTGTTGGACGTTGGCCAGTGTATCCCTGATGCCCGGCAGTTTAGTTTCCAGCTCATCGTGAACGTTCGCCAGATCATTTCTAATGACAGCAAGAGCATCCTCAATATGGGTTATGGTGCCTTGCAGCTTCCCGAAATCCTCGTAGGTCTCAAGTTGGAGTTTGATGTTGGCCACGCTACGGGCAATGGCATTCAGTTCGCTGGACGACGGTAGATTGTTGATAAAATCCTCCAGCGTTTGGAGTTTAGTTTTTACTTCGTTGATGGCCGCATGCAAAGCATCCGTTTGAAGCTCAGCCTTGATGCTTTCCAACGTAGGGATTTCGAAAGATTGAAACTGTTCGCGCAATTTAGCAATACTAGCGTTCACGCGATCGTAGTCGTCTTGTGTTTTAATGCTTTGGATGATAGTTTGCAGTTCGGTCTGGATGTTGCTTGTTTGATCCTGCAAGCGTTGTTTCAGCTGTTCAACGTCTGAGGTTTGCGTTTGTTGCAGCTTCAGAAGTTTGTTCTGCAGATTGCCCACACTCAGTGCCAGCTTGTCGAGATTGTCTATCGACGCGAGGTCGGTGTATTTTTGCAGCAGCGATTTTAGCTCTGCATCAATCTTGAGTACAGGGTCCAAGCACTGAGACTGCAAGCTGGCTATCTCGGACTGGAGGCTGGAGTTGAGCGTGGACTGGAGGGCCTGCAGATCGCTTCGCAGCTTCTTGACCCTGACGTCGAGCATGAGAAGCTCGTCGCCATGGTCGTCGCGTTTCGTATGGCCAAAAATATCGTTAGGCATTGTTATTTATTATAGGATAGCTAATTTTCATTTCTATGAAAAGAGGAATGAGTTTGTCGTAGTCGTCCAAGAGCTCTATGTACAGGCGATCGCCAGCAGATACATCGTACGTGGTGGTACTGTTCATCCTATCGTGTTTGATGCGATAGATGTTCTTGCCGGAGGAAATTTTGGCCTCTCCTTTATTCTCGGGATTCATGTCAAACTGCAGTTTGCCGGAGATGGGGAATTGGTAATAATTCAAGTTGTTGTTGAATATGTAGAAAGTCTTGCCCACATCCTCGTCGTACTGGGTCAGGATGCTATTCAAGTGTATAATCAACAAACCGTTGAGTTTAGATAATAGGGAGGGTAACAGGTCCCAGCTTGCAGGTGGCGATGGTGCGCTTTGGGCAGATGCCTCCATAGCCTGCTTCCTGAAGCCAAACAGGTTCATAGGCATTGTTATTTTATTTTATATTTAGCAATTTGTTTCGAGCCTCAAATAATGATTCGAGCATCAAATGATGATTCGAGCCTCAAATAATAATTTGAGCCTTGTCAGTGTTGCCACTATTTGTAGGTTAGCTTAGCCAGTGAAAGATCATATAGTGGAATTTTCTTCGGATGGGTTGGCAAAACCCCCTCAAAGAACATCCAATAGAGTTGCCAGACATAAACAGAGGGCCATAGACCCCTCTCATAAAAGGCTACAGTGGGCCCACAGGCCAACTCTGTGCCCTCAACAGTGTTGCCAGACAGGGTACATGGGCCCCTCGGGCCCTTTGAAAATTTACAGTGAAAAACCCAGTAGGTTGACAACACTGTCAGAGGATCTACGGCAGTGTTGCCAGATCATAAAAGGTTACAGTGGGCCCACAGTGTTGCCAACTCTGTCCTCAAAATACACATCATAAGGCTACAGTGGGCCCACAGTGTTGCCAACTCTGTCCTCAAAATTTACATCATAAAAAGCTACAGTAAGGGCCCACAGTGTTGCCAGACGTAAACAGGGGGCCATAAACCCCCTCATAAAAGGCTACAGTAAGGGCCCACGACGAGCCTCAAATGATGATTCGAGCCTCAAATGAGGGCGTAGAACCCGGGCACCTACACTACTTGTAAGGTTTGTCCACTTCCAATTCCTGAATTTTTACATACTCTACTGACAAATTTAGCATTTGTTTTAATGCTTGGAGGTCACTTATTTTTTCAGTCGTCATATTGAAGAGAAATTTTCAGTGTGTGTTAGAGAAATTTAATTTTTTTCACAATGTGTGTTATTTATATACACTGAAGATTATTTTTTTTTCACGATGTATGTTATTTTATATATATTTTTTTCACGAGATTTTTGTATCGAAGATTTTTTTTGTCTGTGTTAGAGGAAGAAAGTTTGTGCTTCGGAAAATGCAATAATGTGCGTGATGATATCTTCCGTCTCTTGTTTCGACTTATGCCAATCATCTGTGAATCGTCTTCTCCCCAGCCTCGCCTCGTGCAGTTCATCTAACCTATTGTTTAATTTTTCCCCTGCGGACGAAAAAAGAGTGTCGAGATCGCCGCACCTCATGCCGCAAATTTCCCGAAGATAATCCTTGACAGCCATTTCACAAGGGATGCGAAATTCCGGCGTTGATCTTGCTATGATCAAAAGTTTTCTTATATCCTCACAATCTCCGTTTACTGCATGTTTGAATATTTTACACAGCAGTTCGTGTGGCAAGTCGGTTATACCAGACATGATGTTTTTTTTTTTTACTGTATGTTATTTATATACCCCACCCAAGTTTTTGTTTTGTGTTCATGGCGATGGTGGTGCCCAGTGCTGCAACTCTTTCTCCCAGCGAAGCGTCTCTGCTGACGAATCTTTCGAAAGCTGCGTGCTCTAACTTTCTGTCTGCTTCGTGACGTGCATCCAGATCGGTGCGAGTGGTGTTGTAAGCAATGTCGTGATCTTTGCATGCGGCGTCCAACGGATTCACACCCTTGTCTCCTCTCTCCAATCTTTTCTCGAGTTTGGTACCCGGTCCGCAGAACTGGTAGCCGGGTAAATGCATCTCGAAAGGTAACTTGTTGATGATGTCGTTCACGAGTCCCTTTCCTTCGGCCACGTTCCAGAATCTCGGAGGCAACGTGTTGATGATTTTGATGAGGTAACCTATACCCTTGTCGTTGTTCACGATGAAGTTGGAAAGTTTCGTGCTGATCATGTCCACAATTCCTACCTTCTCGTTGTAGAAATTACGATTGCCTGCATTCTCCTCTCCTGCAATAACCAACAACCTGTCTATGAGCTTGCGCACGTCGTCCACCCACACAAACTCTTTGGGTAGGGTGTTGTAGAGTTTGACGCCGCTGCCTGTTTTCACCTGGTTCCAAATCGGTTTGATGAGATTTCTGTACTTCTCGCCACTGCTGGATTTCACCCTATTCTGCGAGGCGTCGTTGTTCTGGTACAAGGCATCCGTCATGATCAAAATTTCCTTGTAACTCTGGTAATCTTCGTCGGTGTAATCTTTCGGCTGCTTTTTGGCAACGAGTTCCCACAGTCCCACCGTACCCGGATACCTGTTCCAACTATCCTTCTCGCCTAAATTAACTTTAATGTCGTTGCCTTCGAAGGTCACCTTCGATTTTCCAATCTTCCAAACCACACCGCCGCCTTCGTTGCTCTCCATGCTCGGATACAATCCGAACACTTCATCCTTGTCGAATTTCCCCGTGCTCAGGTAGTCTCGTGCCAAAGGTCCCAACTCGATTTTATCCAAAGACGACGGCGTGCTACCTATGGTTCGACGTCGTGCCGGTACGTCCCTTAGTTCGAACGGCGTCGAGGGAATGCTCGAAATAGGCGTGGGTACGGTGTAACTTTTAGCTGCAAGTGGTACGAGTTCGTTGATCAAATTTTTATTTTGTTCCGTGACGCCTTTAATTTCTTTACCTAGATCGCTGATGGCGTCGATCACAGGTTGATCTTGACGTTTCTTCTCTTCGTAGAATCCGCGATTCTCGGATTTCCAACCTTTGAAACGTTTCGCGAGGTAGTTTCGCAACTTGAGATTTTCGTCTTCGATTTTTCGTTTCGTCATAGCGTTATTTATACACGTTGTTTCTCACAACGTTGCAACGTTTAGAAAGTCGTTGATTTTGTTTCTGTATTTTCCGTCGTTGGGTTTTCTCGTCATGTCGATCGTCGCGAATCCGAAATCGTCACTGTTCCAACAGTGGGAGCAGCAGCGTTCCGAAAATTGATTGTAGTTCATGTCTCCGCCTACGTAGTCATCGTACGCGTGCTTGAGGTTGGTGTGATCTTGACGAAACAAACATATGAAATTAGCGTTGTCGCGTACTAACTGTTTTGGAATTTTGGAAAACGTTTGAGCTAGGAAGAAGCAATCTATTCCTTTGTGACGACCTTGCGTGAAAAAATTGCGAATTTCATTTTGATTTTCCAGGATAACATCGTCGAACACAACAACTGAATTTTCACGACAATCGTCGAGTGGTTTTATTTCCGAAGAGAACGTAGCAATGTCCAGACCATCGTACAGTTTCATCAGTTGCTTGTATTTCGCTTGTTCGAGACTTTTCGAAAATACGTAGAGGTGCCTGTTCTTCCAATCTAACCAATTCGGTGCGAGGAGAAAATTGTCCACGAGCAGTGTTGTTTTCCCACACTCTGAAGGACCTACGATCAGACAGCGGATGCTGTCGGGAAGCAACTCACCGTTCTTTTTTTTCGTTTGACTTTCCGAATCCGGTAGACGCTTCACCACGTTCCACGTACTCACAAGATTACTTCGTTCGCGTCGATCCAACTCTTTTCCGGAAGTCCCAGCCATTTGACAAACAGTTTGTCGCCTTTCCTACGCAATACTTTCTCGATGAGGTACGTGTCGGGATGTTTTGTTTTAGAGAGTTCCTCTTCGTAAAATCTTCCTTTCAAAATCTCGCCGCTACTATCTTTTATTATATACGTGTGTCGGTTTCCGGGTAAAACTCGAACCACCGTAAAAAGTTCCGTGCTCCAATTTTTTGTGAACCCCTTCTCGAAGGTGCGTTTGAATTTGCTGATCCTCACCTGGTCTCCAATTTTGAATTTTGATTTCTTGGTAGTCGTGGGAGTGTACTTTGGACAGTAAACTGTAGAAATTAAACGCTGCTCGTCAGATTTCGTAACGTCAGCTGGCTTCATGCCTATTGTTCTGTGTACCGTATTATTATAGGTGTCGACGAGTTCCGGCAGTATGTCGACCCATTTGTAATTTCCTCGAAGCGTGAATCGTTTCCACATGTGTGTTTTCAAGGTTCGATTAAATCTTTCCACGATGCTGGCTTTGATGTGACTGAAGGTTGAATAATGTCGAATGTCGTGTTTCCGAATAAACTTTTGGAATACGGCATTGTAAAATTCCTTCCCGTTGTCTGTTTGCAAAAACCGAGGTCGTCTGTCGCTTTCGCGAAAAATTGTCTTGAATGCTTCCGTGACGCACGTTCCTGTTTTGGCTTTCAAAGGTAGAGCCCATGCGAATTTCGAAAACGTGTCTATGACGGTGAGGAGATACTTGTTGCCCTTGTTCAATTTATGTACATTTTTTAGATTGCCGCTACTCATCTCCACGAGGTCACTTTGCCAGAGGTCGTCGATGCCCTTGGTCACCACCGCCAAACGTTCGTAGTTGCGGCGTGCAGGTTTATGCAATTCTTCGACGATGGCTTGCCTAGACATTTTTTAGAGATTACGTTTGAAGAGAAGTACCAGCGTGATGGGATTCAAAGAGGGTGGCACTTCGCTCGTGTTTTGAATAATCAGCTTATCGCCGGCACTCACGTCGAAAACGGTGAGATCTTCGTCTTCGTGTATTTCATATATGTTGCGCGTTTCGTTCCAACGTGCCAGAGGAATGTTTCCTGCTTTCTGAACACCACGATTCGATATCAAGGTCATGGTGGGAACGCTAGCTTTTCTGCCGTGAGACCAGTACGAAAATTCGTTTATCTGAATCGTGCCATCGAGGAGAAACTTGTAGTACGGATGATAAGGATGTAACATGTACAGTTTGTTACCTTCGACGAACGTGGAGATTCTCTGTTGATTGGGTACGCTGTTGATTTCGATGGCTTGCAGAGAATGCAGTTTAGCGAATTTAGTATCGACGCTAACGAGGTTGCTGTGAAGCTGTCCCAGTGTATTTTGTACGGGCAACAAATGTTCGACGATGGTATCCGTTACTGTAGAAAATGACGGTTTGATTTTCACTTCCACGTTCAACTGCTTGTAGTTTTCGTTGAGTTCTTGTAACTTGGCACCGAAAGAGGCCAGCGTCGATTCCTGCGTGGATTCCAACACTCCAACTTGATCTCTGATGTTGACGACGATACTCTGAAGGTTCTCGACTTGATTCAATTTCGAACTTTTCTCGGTGAGATCGTTCACGATGCTTCGCATCTCGGTAAACTGCGTGTGAAGGTCGGCGACGCTCTGCGAAGTGGGCAGCGTTGACACCAGCGAAGTAAGTTCGTCTCGAATCTGTTCCACGTTCGCCGTTTCCGTTTCCAGTCGTTTCAGCATACGTGATATGTTCCTTTTCAAAGCGTGCAATTCTTTTGAGGTGGGGAGATTGGCCACCCTACTCTCGAGATCGCTCAATGAACTTTTGATGTCGCTCGAATCGGATAGTGCCGTCACCGCTGTTTTCAATTTTTCCAAATCTTCGCTCGAAGGTACGCTCGTCCGTAACGATTCCAAGTCACCCTGTATGTTGTCCAGTACGTGATGAAAATGAGCAAGATTCGTTTCGACGTTCAAATTTTCTAAATATTCGATCTTCTGCTGAACCGTGCTCAACGTGTCTTGTATGCTCGTCAACGCGTTCGCTTCAGCGTGAATATTTTTAATTTCTTCGTTGATCAACTCCAGAGACGCCTGAAGCGTAGCAATGGTGGTTTGAATGTGTTCGAAATCTTGATAAGCCTCCAATTGAATTTTTATGTTCGCGACGCTTTTGCCGATGACCTGCAGTTCGTCTGACGATGGTAGGTTCGTCATGGTATCTTCCAAAGTCTGTAACTTGGATTTAATTTCTTCCAACGTGCTGGCGAATTCTTCTTGTAATTTGGAAACAACAACATGCAAGCGTTCTACATCAATATCCTTCACGACGGTTTGAAGTTCAGAGAAATTCTTTTCGATTGCGGAAGTTCGTTCTTCGATTTCGAGTTTCAATTTTTCCAAATCTTCATTTTTCGATTGAAATTGTTGTAATTTGGCTAAATCATTTTGAAGCTTATCCACGCTCAACTGTATATTTTGAACGTTGTCGTAAGAAGGTACGTCGACATAATTTTTTATGAGCGTTTTCAGTTCGGAATCGATTTTCAGAATGGGGTCGAGACATTGCGTTTGGAGCATAGCAATCTCCGACTCTAAACTTTTGTTTAAGGTCTCCTGCAAAGCGATCAAATCGCTCCTCAACTTTTTAATTCGGACGTCCAACATGAGAATCTCTTCTGCGTGGTCTACACGCTTAGTGTTGCCGAAAATATCGTTAGGCATTTTGGTTAACGGTTATTTATAATAGGATAGACGAATTGTAATTCTACGAAGAGAGGAATGAGTTTGTCGTAATCTCCTAGGAGTTCAACGTACAGGTAATCTCCTGCAGAAACATCGTACGTAATGTTAGAAAGCATCTTGTCGTGCTTGATTCGAAAAATGTTCTTGCCGGTAGATATTTTGATTTCGCCTACGTTTTCCGGATTCACAGCGATTTGAAGTTTTCCATCGATCGGAATTTCGTAGAAATGTAAATTGTTGTTGAAGACGTAAAACATCTTGCCCACATCGTCATCCAATTTCGTCCAAATGCTGTTAAGGTGAACAATCAGTAGACCGTTGAGTTTAGTTAACATGGAAGGTAGAAATTCATGATCTGTCGTCGTGTGGTGTACAGTCTCCATGTTGGTTTGTTTTCGGAAACCAAAAAGATTCATAGGTATGCTGGTTATTTAAAATACGGTCAAAGTTTTTTGTAATAACAGTCAGTGTTTTTTTTTTTTGTTTTTTTTTTTGTTTTTTTTTTTGTTTGTTTTGTTTTATGAATCTTCTGTTGAAGATGGGCATATGTTGCAGGTTTTGCTTTCTGCTAAGCGATAGTGCCCCCACGGCAGTGTGTGGATTCCACATTGGAGAACGCACCTCTTGTCGTCGTTGGGATCCAGGGCAATCTTCCTCACTTTGTTGGTGGTCAACACATGGTCGACGCTCTGGATGCGCTGTTCTGCTCTTAGAACCGACGACCTGGTCTTGAGGCAATCCACGAAGTCCTCGAATGTGAGATGCTGCCGAACCACCTGTCTGCCGACACCCTTGGCCTTCTTGGTAACGCTACCCTCGGCTTTGATGGTATAGGCCTTGGCGCGAAGACCTGCAAACTCAAGAATCACATCTCCGTCCTTCTCATCTTTGAGTTTGCCAGGCACCTTCTTGTTGCGGGCCAGGATGTCGTACTGGTTCGGCTGGGGATAGCCCGAGGTGTCGAAGAGCTCTTCAAGAGCTGGAACTGTGGCTATATCCCCGTATGCGTCGGTTGTGTGAACGTGGTACACTAAGCTGTCCGTGTCCGTGTAGAGAAGCGAGATGTTGTGGCCGTAGTGTGGACGTAATATGTCGTAGTATGTCTCGAACATGTGGAGCTTGCTCAGATCCAGAACCGTGGCTCCAACGTAGATGGGCTTGGTGAGTTTCACCACACCTTGCCTCATGTGAATCAGAGCCAGCTGCTCGTTATAGATTGTTCGAGACTTGAACAATGGACTCGCGACAAGCTGACGACATCGCTCTTTCCTCGTCACCAATTTTATGTCCACGCGATTCCGTACATTCTCCATGGTCTTGCCAAACACCGCATTATTCATGAGCTTGAAGAAATCCTTATCAAGCTCGGACGTGGCTGCGGTGCGGTGTTCAGTGTTAACTTCAATATATGGACGCAACCACGGAGAATGCTCGAACTTGAGGATACGGTGAACTGCGTGGACTGTGACCCCTTGCTGCATCAACCACCGGAGATTCTGGTAGTGAAGGACGTAATTCTTTTTGGGTTCGAAATCCATGACAAGCTTCTTCTGGTTGGAATCGGGTGGACACTTGAACTCGGGTGCAGGGGGAAGATCGCAGAACGAATCCTGATCGTTCTTGGAGAACTCAAGGTCCACCTCGGCGAAGAACCCATGTTCCGAATCGTCAAAACCTTCAACGTCGAAGTTGGAAGGATCAGCCCACTCGAACCCTCTAAAGGGGAGTGGCTGCATCATGGAGTGCCCGTACAAGTTATTCACATCCGTGTGCATGATGTAGCTCGACGGTTGGGTGGAGTCGTAGCTAGTAGCCATGTGATGGTTGTTGGCGTGCGCGTGCCGTTGCGACACCTGGACCATGCCACCCCGCACGGCACGTTCCACAAACAGTACCATGTCCACGTCCGAAAGAAGCTCAAGCTTGATTTTTGTTACCAGAAACATGGCCGACCACGCCAGTCCGGGGAGACTATAGAAGTAGGCGGGATCCAGGTGGTAGATTTTCATTGCGATCGCACGGAACGTCTGGAACACGTCGGCGAGGAGCGTCACATCAAGTCTGAGGTAGGTGTCGTGGTAGTCTCCGAGAGTTCGACAACCCAGCTCGTGCCACATGGACTGGGCGTGGTGATATTCTTCGTCGGTGATGTTCGAGCCTCGTAGCTGGCTGTAGAACTTCGCCTGGGGAGGTAGCGACGTCTCCGCAAACTTGGTAGAGTCGGTGACGTATTCGTAGGGGTAGACCCCCTTACGCCTGAAGAGACCGGCGTCCAAGTTTGGAAAATTTGCAGAGGTAAAAAGCATTTGTTCGTTGCTCAGCTTCCCTGCAAGAGCATCGAGGCTGGCCGGGAGGAACCTCAGGGAGTCGAGGAAGCGAAGCTCGATGCTCCTGCTTTTTGAGTTGGGGATCGGCACCCACTTGCTGACGCTAATATAACGCTCCTCGTTTTGTGCCAGGACATTGATTCTTGCATTGTCGTATCCAAGATGCTTGATCAGGTGGTGAAAGTCGTACCCCGAGCCATTGTGAAAAAACACAGGGATGAAGCGCGGGTCCCGGGCCAAGCGGTTGCAGTCGTTGCACCAAGGACCAACGTACCTACCGTTAAAGTGATCGTGGTGATGGACTTTACGGTTGTTGATGCTAAACTCACAGGTGCACACAGGACAGGTAGTAGCCTCCTCGTGTCTATGTTGATCGTCGGGGGACAGTGGGAGCATAGACTTGGGGGTCAACAGCACCTTCCCTATCTCGATGGCCTCGACAACCATCCTCTCGAGGAAGTGTTTGGCTGCGTCGGGACCACGGTACACGTAGGGCTCGGGGGCGATGTGTTGGTCCCGTCGCACCACAACGTATGCAAAACTGGATGCCTCGTGGAGTTGGTAAGGGGTGGTGGAGGAAACTTCGGGATCGGGATCGCAAGTGGACAGGGGTTTGAGGAAGGCCTCGAAATCCGCGATGATGATAGCAGGGTGCTCTACCATGGCACCGTGCATGTGGAAACGCTCCACGGTGCCAGGTTCGGGCAAGTCTGCCACCCCCGGCTCGTTGGCATTGCAGTAGAGCTTGTGGTTAGCAAGCTTCTCGGCAGCGATGTTTTCTTCTTGTAAGCTCTGGTGTTTTTGTTGTTGGTTGTCAAAAGTGATCAGACACTTTCGACAAACTTCTATGCTACCATGATGCTTGCTTTTTTGACTCGACACAAGTCTAGAGAGGGAGCGAATAAGAGTGTAGTGGTGATGGGCCTCGTTCTTGATGAGTAGGAGATGGATTTCTCGAGCATCCTTGTCCTCTACGTCGCTCACCCGGATGGGGTACACCACTTTTTTGTCGATGAGGCCATAAACATTAATGGCCAATCGAGGGTTGTGTGTACGGGCCTCGAACTTGCGAATATCCGAGACCTCCACCGGGTAGTTGATCCCAGCAATGGCATCTTCCAGCTCTGGCTCGTAGGGTAGGTAGTGGTTAACTCGGTGTGGATGGTTTTTCCAGTGAACAGGGTGCAACGTCGCAAGCACACACCATACGAAGCACTTGTTATCTTTATTTTGGATGTTCAGGACAGCCTTCTTTGCCTCAATTGCTTCTGGTAAGGGGACGTAGCTGGAGGCGGAGAAAGGCACAAACTTGGAAAGTTTGACGCGCAGTTCGTGAGGCTCCCCACACAGCGAACCTCCCGAGCCCTTAGCTTCATGTTCTTCTTGCTTTGCCAGCAGCTCCTCGACAAACTTGTTGTAGATGACCTCGAGGTTGTCGACATCCGCCAGATGCAGCGTCCTCGCCTTGGTGTTGTGGCAGAAGCTGTAAATTTCATCAGATGGCCTTTTGTACCAGCAACGAAGCGATGCGTAGAATTTAGTGGAGGAGTGCGTAGCCAGTGCATTACTAAAAATAGAAACTATTTCTGCTCGCTTCTCCTCTAAAAAGCTACGAACATCGCAAGAGCCATCCGACAATTGAACGTAATCTCCTAATATTCCACCGAAAGCAGACCGGTCTGCTTTTATCGCAGGCTTGACGCGTTTAGCAGGTGGTGCATTGATGGAGGCTGCTTCTGCCTTCCTCTTGGTGGAGGTCGAAGGCTGGGCCCCAGATGTATTTTTGCTTAGACAAGTAAGCTTATGCTTCTTGACATACGCAATTGTAATGTATTTATTGCATCCGGAACACAGTTCGGTGGCAGCCAAATGCTTGCTTGGCACGCAGGTGCGACAATGTCTTGCAAAATTTTTGCTTGATATGGCTGTTTTGCACACAGGGCAACTTTTCATGGAGCGCATTTTTTTTGGGTATGTTTATTTATATGTGATCGGTTGGTGGTAGAGTGTTGTCTTCCTCAAATATGTGCTTTAATCAACCCTATAAAAAAATTAAAAAAAAATATATAAGAAAAATATGATTGTAGATAGAAAAAGCACATTAAATATTGTATGCATGTGTAATTCTATTTAGCTTATTTTCGCTAGACACGAATCTTCTTCAGATTTTATTGCCCACTAGTATATTTTTCTACCATTCTAGTAGAGGTGTGAAACTATGAAAATGTTCTGAGACAATCTTCTCTAGAATATTCTTCCCCAAAGCTAATGTTAACAACCTGTTGTAACCTAAGCATCGTGTGTATTGCATCCGGCGAAGCCACGCTAACGCCCAAGCAGCTCGCTATTATGTACCTGCACGCTCCGGATATGCTGACGATCTTCCATCCCAGCTCGCTGTTGTGTGCCTGCATGCTCCGGTTATCTCGCTCGCTCTGAAACAAAATATAAACAAAACAAATTGTATACACCCAAGCGAGCCGCTATTATGTACTTGCATGCTCCAGATGTTGCGGGGTAGGTGTACTGACGAGGCTCACCGTTGTGTAACTTTCGTCGTCCCAAGGCCTACGTATTGTTGATAGCACACGCAGAGAGGAGAGGGAGCAAAATTGTAGTTTTTCTAGATGTGTTTGCGCCATAATACAGAAATAATAAGAGGCGCCAGCGCGTGCACGTGTGTGTGTGGCACATCGTTCCCGAGAGAGGTTTACAAAAGTCACGATATACAAACATTAGTGTCCCCGGGACTTAAGATTACGATAAAGTGCATTCGTACTTCAAAAATGAGAAAATGCATTATTTACTCATCACGCTGTGTCAGCGCAACAAATAAATACGCGAAACGTAATCTACCGATAGGCGCGCGCGCGCGTGTGTGGCACATCGTTCCCGAGAGAGGTTTACAAAAGCCGTGTCCGGATTGGCAAGCGCTCCATCCTGTTCTCTCCCGTTGCTCTCGCGTGCACTCGAAGTCGCGTCCAAGTCGTCCGAATCTGCATGTCCCCTTGTAGTACGGCTGTCACTTTTCCCGCCAGGTGTCAGCCCGAACTTCACCCACTGCGTGGGGCGCAAACAAACATGACAATGATTTCCACCTAACTACTCACATTAAAAATATAACACGCTATTTCATGATTTATGTTTTCTGCATTCATTATCGATAAAATATTAAAATATAACTGAGTTTTACATCCTCTAATCAGTAAATGTTGCCTGTACAAAATAAAAATTAGAATATGGCTGCCAAGCGCAGCATCACAGCGAGTTCAAGCGTGCATCTGTCGCGCCTCTCTGCTCTTCCCTCCGACTCCACGTCTACCGCAAATTCGGACAACAGAGATTGGCTGAGTCCCGGATGGAACAGCGCTCTAGGTGACATCTGCTGCTGATTCGGACGCAACCCTGGCCACTTCTATTAGTCAGTGTTGCCAACTCCCATTTGTAGGTTAGCTTCGCCTGTAAAATATCACATGATGAAATATTCTTCAGGTAAGTTGGCAACATTGAACCGCAATTGATGTTACCAGTGTTGTCAACTTCTATTTGTAGGTTAGCTTCGCCTGTAAAATATCACATGGTGAAATATTCTTGAGGTGAGTTGGCAACACTGGCAACATCAATTGATGGCACTCAACCCGTGCACCTCCACTAGTCAGTGTTGCCAACTCCCATTTGTAGGTTAGCTTCGCCTGTAAAAATAACATGTGGTGAAATATTCTTGGGTTGAGTTGGCAACACTGAACCGCAATTGATGGCACTCAACCCGTGCACCTCCACTAGTCGGTGTTGCCAACTCCCATTCGTAGGTTATCTTTGCTTGTAAAATATCACATGGTGAAATATTCTTGGGGTGAGTTGGCAACACTGATCGCCAATTGATGGCGCTCAACTGAGCTGATTACACTAATCCGTGTTGCCAACTCCCATTCGTAGGTTAGCTTCGCTTGTAAAATATCACATGGTGAAATATTCTTGAGGTGAGTTGGCAACACTGATCGCCAATTGATGCTGGTGAACCCGTGCACCTCCACTAATCCGTGTTGCCAACTCCCATTTGTAGGTTAGCTTCGCTTGTAAAATATCACATGGTGAAATATTCTTGAGGTGAGTTGGCAACACTGCGAGAAAGCCTCAAGCATTGCCAGCTCCTTGCTTGAGGTTAGGTTATACCCAAAAACAAAAACCTTGGTGATTTTTTCGAGTGAGAGGTTGGCAACACTGTGTACCTCACTATACCTCATTTTCGGGCATGGAATTCTCTTTGCTGTACTACTCTGTAGGTTAGCTTTGCCTGTAAAATATCACATGGTGAAATATTCTTGAGGTGAGTTGGCAACACTAAACCGCAATTGATGTTGCCAGTGTTGCCAACTCCCATTTGTAGGTTAGCTTCGCCTGTAAAATATCACATGGTGAAATATTCTTGGGGTGAGCTGGCAACACTGCGAGAAAATGAGGCTCATGCCTTACGAGAGAAATCCATTAAGGCAAGCCTCACCGAGCCTCATTTTCGGGCGTGGAATTCTCTTTGCTGTACTACTATTATGTTTCCAATAAGTTGTAGAGTACCTTCAATTTTTTATCAAATATCATTAAAATTTTCGAAATAGGGTAAAAACTAAGCCAGCAAATCAAGTTTCTCAAAAAAATAAAAAATTGTCTATATTTTCGAAACTTGAGGGGGTGGAATCGATTTTATTTGCTAGTCGAATAGTTTTCGTCAAATCCTATCCAACAAACTTAAAATCATCATCCTAGCTCAATTAGGAGCCGAGAAAATCAATATCTTGGAAAACGTCTTAAGATTTTTGTCTTAAGAAAATTTTCTTGATAGACCGGAAGTAACATCTTGAGATACCGGAAGTCGACTTTCTTAAAGATTAAGATATTTGTCTTAAGACGTTTTCCAAGATATTGATTTTCTCGACTCCTATGGGACCTAGAACCATGTAACTTTGGTCTATGTATATACCAGTACTTGCCCGACCCTGTGGCCGAGTGGTTAGCACATCGCGCTGCGACGCCAAGGGTCCCGGGTTCGAATCCCGGTCGGGTATGGTTGTTTGTGAATATCCATTTTTCATCAATTTCATCACTCATCCCCATCTTCAATCAATCAATATACCAGTACTTTTCCTACATGTTCACTCACCTTACAACCCACTCGATCAAAAAAATAAAATTTACCCCCTGCGCGCATGCGCACATGTTAAAATTTAAAATATAGGTTCGACATTAAAACAAAATATTATTTTTTTTCCTCCTCTCCTCTCTCTGGCCAAGATTGCAAATAATTGCAGAAATAATAATACCATGATATTTTTTTAGACTGTAAGTCTAAATAAATAAGATACGAATAACTATGTACTTCTACTAGCCTTTGCGATGGCGCAGCGGTAGCGTCGTTGCCTTGTAATCAAGGGTTCGATACCCACACAAGTGGTTCTTGAAACTGTAGGTTCAATCCCGATTAGCCTTACTGTGCATAAAATAGACTTAAAACATCAAATCAATCAGTACTTCCACCAGTCTCTGCGATAGCACAGCAATAGCCTTGTAATCAAGGGTTCGATACCCGCACAAGTAGTTCTTGAAACTGTAGGGCCAGTCCCGATTAGCCTTACTGTGCATAAAATAGACTTAAAACAACAAAATCCAATCCAGAGTATCAACAAATTCAAAAAAATAGAGTTTCCCCTGTACACTTGTATAATTTTAAACTCCAAGTTCGATACCCGACAGAGGTGGTTCGGATCCCGCTGTAGGCCCAGTTTCGATTAGCCTTACTATGCATAAAATAGACTTAAAACAACAAAATCTAATCAAGAGTATCAACAAATTCAAAAAAAAAAAAATTTCCCCTGTACACTTGTATAATTGTAAACTCCAAGTTCGATACCCAGTGGAAGTGGTTCGCCCTCCAATTGTTACCTCGCTTTTATGTTATTTGCGATGAAGAATAGTTTTTTTTCAAGCACATGTTATATATATGCTCATATTTTTTTGTTTAGCGTAATTTCGTTGTTTAATCAAAACAACACTTTCTGTTCACTAACGCCGCTCGCAATTATTATTAACACACACACATGCAAAAAAATAACAAAAAACAAAACTTACCTACAAAAAGCTGCTAGCAATTTAACACACACAAAACAGTAGTATAATTGCATAAATTTTAGTTTTATAGCTGGTCAAGCAACTTGTGTGCATATAACTTATGCTGATATGGTACTCACCTGACAGACCAAACTAATTCGGTTTCTATTACACTTGATATTTACACTTGGTATAGCGTACACTTTTATGCGACTGCCCAGTAGCAATACTCGACTGCAACTGATGTGTGCGGGGTTTCTAATAGAAACTTATACCTGTCGGTAGCTAAAATTCCAAAGTTGGTTCGTGACGATAAATAATAACAAAAAAAAAACAACACACCCGTCCATCATGATTTGGATCGCAGCCTTTGGAATTTTCTGCATTGTAGTCGTCATAATATAGGTCACCTTGGCGTACTATAGAAAATCCAGCAAAAAAAATAACAAAAAAAAAGCAGACAAAAGCCCTGGCGTGTACCACGCCCGCGATTCGCAGGTTGTCGATCACCACCCGAGGGTCTCTAGCGTGCCCAGCGGCGGAAGCAACACAATACCGACGAGGCCACCCGCGCAGAGACCGACCAGAACTGGGCGGAGCAGACCTTCGGGTGGGAATAATGGCGGAGGAGACAATCAGACGCCACCGCCTCACGTTCCCACGCTAACTCCTCCAGTTACCAGCAGCACTCTGCCAAATAACCAAAATACTACAACAACAATTAACCCACCCACTATTGCCGGCACCACCACTACCATACAAAAAAAAACACGTGAAACTCTACAGAGGTGCGGTAATTTAGAGCCGCAGCCGTTAGAACCTTTTTGGTTGGGCACCACGCACCCTGGCGGGGTTATAGGGGCCAGGCATCCTAAAAAACAACAATTATTATTTGTTTGTTTGCGCCATAATACAGAAATAAAAAAAATACGTACGTGTGTGTGCATGTGCAGCACATCGTTCCCGCGAGAGAGGTTTGCAAAAGTCGCGATATACATTGGCACCCAGAACTTGGAAATAATGCATATTCGCTCACCACTGTTGCCAGCTTAGTCTCTCTCTTCATCTTACAGCAATGTTGGTATCTCTATCTTTTTTAGTTGGAGGTGGGTTGCCAACACACTCTAGTTAATAATGCTACATATTATACACGCACACACATACTATGTTACCATCCATCCATCCATCCCTCTCTCTCTTTTACGGCAGTATATATTTGTTGCCGGCTCTATTACCCAGTGTATGTATGTTACGTCAGTATATAAATTAGTTAAGTCTCAAGCAAGATAGTTCTTGTTAAGTAAGAAAAAAAACTGTAGGTAGGTGTTGGTAATACTGTCGGTTGTTTAACTATTCCCTCTCTCTTTTTCTCCTCTTTTTTTTTTTTTTTTGTAAAAAGCTATGGCAAAAATACCAGTAGGCTTGCAAATTGCTTTATGCACTGTAAGGCCTCAAGCAGTATTGTCAGCTCCTTGCTTTAGGTTAGGTTAGACCAAAATAAAAACCTTGATGACTTTTCGAGTAAGATGTTGGCAATACTGCAAGACAAGCCTCAAGCAGTATTGCCAGCTCCTTGCTTGAGGCTAGGTTAGACCAAATAAAAACCTTGGTAACTTTTCGAGTAAGATGTTGGCAACGCTGCAAGGCAGACCTCAAGCAGTATTGCCAGTTCCTTGCTTTAGGCTAGGTTAGACCAAATAAAAAACCTTGGTGCTTTTTTTCGAGTAAGATGTTGGCAACGCTGCGAGCCTCACCGAGCCCCATTTTCGGTCGGCAACATTGCGAGAAAAGCCTCAAGCAGTGTTGCCAGCTCCTTGTTTGAGGTTAGGTTAGACCAAAAAAGAAAAACCTTGGTGATTTTTTCGAGTAAGGGGTTGCCAACACTGCGAGCCCCACGGAGCCCCATTTTCGGGCGTGGAACCGGTGCACCTGCTCTACTTTTGTATTTTATTACAACTCTGTCACTCCACCTGGTATCGAACCCGGGACCCATTGGTTATAAGGCTACGTGAAGAGATGTACAGTCACGGGCACTTCTGGATTGTAATTGTTTCTTTGAGTTTTGTCCACTTTTATGCACATATTCGCCAATTGGGACTAGTGGGCCTTACTGTGCATAAAGTGGACTTAAAACACCAACTCAATCAATCAATCATCCTACAGTACTAACACGCGGTTGTAAGTAACGCCATTTTTAAAGAATAAAATATACATCATTAAATCTGAAAGCAATTTATTGTTCTCAGTTGCTAACAGCAACATTATACATTCTTAAAACAAGCCCAATTCAAATTTGAAATAACATACATAATTCTGTAAAACCAAATATGTCTACAGTGGAAAAAGAATCACATCAAGTAAAATGACTGTTAATGTAAAATATACCGGGTGGCCAGAATTAAAGTTACCCAACTCAGAGCCCTCTGTAGCCTGTTTGAGGCATCGTAGAACTCTGAAATTTGGTGAATCCACTATGCAGACCATGGGGAAGAGGATGTCGGTAAAAAAAATAGTTCAATTTTCCGCCACCAGGTTGAAATGTGGCGCTGTAATAATGAATATTGAAAACCATAAGTCAGGTTTACAAATCTTTAAATCAGGAACAAGAGGCTCTATCCGCCACTGCAACAGCCACTTCGGTGACAACTTTTTCTGCAATCGGCCGGCGGCCCTTTCCTGCTGCAACACCCAGATCTCCAGTCTCTTCAAATTTTTTCACCATCTTTCTTAACCCATGCGTCGTCATGGGCCCCTTTCAAAGTCCATTAGCATCACCATAACCTCGCAGTACAGCTGCACTATTACTACCGTTCTGATAAAACAACTTCACCAGCAATGCACGTTCTTTCTTATTTAATAGCATGGTGATCACTTCCGAACTTTTGTTCAGCACTCGCGTTAAGTGATTTAGCTGAGTTATTAATTAGAAAAACATTTGTTAGTGGCTGGAAGTTGCGAGAAAATAATCTCTCGTTTATTGCAAGATTGCAAGGTAAAGGCAAATCCATAACCAATTGAAGCAGTTTACGTCATTATTACAACCCATCATGAAAGTACAGCGCCACATTTCAACATTGTGGCGGAAAATTGAACTATTTTTATCGCCATCTTCTTCCCCATGGTCTGCATAGTGATTTACCAAATTTCAGAGTTCTAAGATGCCTCAAACAGGCTACAGAGGGCTCTGATTTGGGTAACTTTTATTCTGGCCACCCGGTATATGCAAGAAGAAAATAGTAATTCTATTTTGAATATACTACACACAAATAAAAGCACAATAGGCAACGTATTAACTTTTACTAATTTGAAAAGTAACAGAGGTGATGATGCATTATCCCAAGCACTCCAAACTACACACATTACGCACTGACACTAATTCTCCAAATGAGAGGATAGCGAATAGGACAATCCATAATATGCAGTATTGCTAATTATAAATAAATAAATATATATTTATAGCTGGGATAATGAGTCACCCTTGTTAACTACGGAGAGTTAAAGATAACTCCAAATATGAAAATTTATGACAGAAAAGATAAACATGTTCACTGACGGCCATCATGAAAATCCATCATCTACCAAGTATTTCTGGTGTACTGCATCCCAGAAGGTAGCACAAGAATAGTTTATGATTGTAACATTGAAAATTCAAAAACACAATGCAATGATATGATGATTGAATTCAAGTAAGTCATCCGGTTTCAGTGCAGTGTTATTCATGTTGAAAATTTTTTTCTAGGCTTAAGCAGGTGTGTACTTTTCCATAACTGATGCCATATCCTTCTTTTTGCAGTATGCGCCGCGGTACCATCATTGTGCACTAATTGTGATGTAGGGGTAGCTGATGCAGGAAGGTAAGTGTTTAAAATATCATTTTCAATAGAAAACCTTTGGTCTTTTCTGCATGAGATGGATATGGTGAATATTTGTTGATTCCGTTATCTTTGTATTTTAAATTTATATTAATAACTACAAATAAGGGCGTCCGCAGAGGGATCTAGGTAGCACTTGCCTTCTTTGCCTTTATCACGTTGCATTTACATCTGTTGTTGTTGTTGTTGATTTGGTGTTTAAGTCCACTTTATGCACAATAAGGCTAATCGGGACTGGACCTACAGTTTAAAGTGGGATCCGAACCACTATGTACCTCCACCGGGTATCGAACCCGGGACCCCTTGATTGCAATGCGACGACGCTACCACTGCGCCATCGAGGAGGCACTGCATTTACATCTGGAAAGTGATCCTACTCCAGGTAAATAAAAAATTAATCATTATGAAAATTATTATTGTTTTTAATCCCATTGAGTTTTAAACGTTTCTGAATGCATATGATTTGCATAGCTATTTCGCCAACAAAAAGTTTTAGCATTATACTCCATAGCCTTATACTTCGCATACAAATGAAATCAAACTTTGCTACAGTTTTAAAGCGTCACACATGTAACACATTTTCATAACAACACAAAGTACTTCATAATTCTATGAAATCACTCCATTATGAATATTTTAATTCAGTCGCTTGTGTGAATGTCACACACGTAATGCTGGATATGATGATTGAATGAATTGAATTACAATTCTATTTTGCAGCGTTTCAAGGTTTAATAGGTGCACAATGAAGAGATGAAATTAACTGTTCACAGCTTTGTGATAAAGCTAATATTCAATTCACATATAAATGCAACAATGCTGCAGGAAACGCCAACAAACAGGAAGTTGAATGCACCCATCAAGTTCTGCAACCCTAAGACAATTTTCCCCTCATCCTTCTCGGGAAGGAAATGGTGTCTGCTGTTTACCAAATAGAAATGATAGGATTCCTCTTCCCAGAAGTACGTGAGACCCGACTCCACAGTTGCATCAACGATTCGCGCGAAAGATTCTGTGAACGGTGATCCCTTTCTCATGTAAAAGACTTCAGGGGCAAACTTGACATGTTCCGACATGACATGGAAACGCGGGTTTCCGTAGGAATCGGTGAGGTTATAATTTAATGCTGCTTGATGTGCGAAAGTAGTGACACCAAGGGCGGCAATATCTCTCTTTGTCACGAGTCTCTTCCAGTCAACGAAGCTGTGGTTGGTTACAACCAGTCTGGAGTGTATAGCTTCGGAAATTTCATCTTCGTAACTAGAGAAGTTAAATACCGACGAATCAACACCCACAATTGTCAGTGACGAACCGACGAGGTCTTCCAGTGAGTCCATTGTCGGTTCTTTCTTGGGGTGGGTTACGAAGCTGAAGAGCGCCCTATGATAACCTGCATTGATGACCAATGAGCAGAACACCCACACGGCAATGGCAAACCTGGATGAAAGTGCCCGTGGCTTCTTGCACACCGAGATTCCTAAAATAATGGACAATGTAATGATTAAATTTGATTCCCCAGAATGCAGTATCTGCTCTTGCAAAATGTGCGCCATGTATTTCAAAGTGGCAGCATATAAGATGCATGAACATGCAATAAATAACCAAGGGACATTGTCGAACGGGAACACCAAGTTCATCCAAGGTGGGTAAAAATTTGGTTCAGGAACTATGAACCCTTCATACCTGAAAATTTGTGTGAAAATTGTGTCAAAAAAGTTAAGTTTCATTACATCTTCAATGAAAGCTAACTTAATTGTAGCTTCAATTCTGCCATCTTGTATTGCTTTCATGTCTCCATATGCAACCATTATGTAGTACTTTGCCTACGTATGCTGGAGTGTCATAAATGTTGTTTAGCCTCAAGGTGAAGTTTATTTTCTCTGCAAACGTAGCCAGCATCTCTACATTAATTCCGGTCAAAGTGATCCTCCCGTCTTGTTGCACCACGTGGCTAACGAAACGTGGATAATACGTCATGGCCGTGAAGGAAAGCGGACAGCCATGCAAATTCTTCACTTTATTTGGATACAGGTTTCTCTTGGATGCAAATCGGCCACCGCGCCATACTCCCAATCGTTGACCTGGTAAAAAATATCCACAATTTTGCTCTGAATAGGGTGTGTACGTATGTAATTCAACAAGATTTCCCCATAAATACTGAGAAAAGAAAGTATAATAACATTGAATATTCGGTAGTGACGTACAACTTCGGGAATTATATGAAGACTAGCTTGAGTATACTTCTTATCGTATACAACTATCAAATACTTAGAGTCTGGTTTCCATGAGAAAGATTAATGAATATTTCTCGCAGCGTTATAAATACTCCTAGAGTTATTCAAAGTTATTAGTGAACGTCATTCCTTTGAATAAACCATAAAGCTATAAACTTTAAAATCTCCACATAGTATGCTATTTATACTTGAAGTGCCATGTGCGGTTGTTGGAGATTTCTGCTTATGGCGTTACTAAGCTCTGGGATACCCTCATCCTCCAAGTTATACAAGGTTCTTACACTACTAAAATAGTTCCTCGAAATCTCACCTACACAAGTCGCTATTACCTCTACTTCTTCATGAACTCTGAAAGCAGTTTCGAAATGAAGGCAGCCAACAGTAAAAGTTGAAATGACAGAAATGAGAACGTGCAAAATGATGCTTCAGTATGGTCTCTGTAAGTATGTGTACAGTATAAAGACACACACACACAGTGTGGCTGCTAATCCTATCTACCAACAGCATACACAATAAACTGTGGACTGGAGAACGTCCACATGACTGGAATTTATAATCATTACATACATAGGCTGATTTTTTAGTAGTGGCAACTATTTATTTTCTAGATACATAGCATACATACATGGTTCTTAGTTTTACAGGCCTTCACTATTGTCCCCAGCGTTGCGTACAACATGTTGACAGCAATGTGAAAGCCATCGGATGCCGTTGGCACTGCCTAATCTGTTGATAGGGTGAAGAGAGCGATCTACTGCCAGAAGAATGTCTCGAACTGTTCGGAAGCGAATCCCACGAAGTGGTATCTTCATCTTAGGGATTAGGTCGAAGTCGCAATCCATGGTGACATTGTTGTTCTGTGCGACCTCTAGCACATGCAATTTTTAACCAGATCCTCTGCTCCTGCTTCGTAAACATCGTGACTGCACTCCGCGACCACTCGCTCACAACTGCTTTGTTCACGTTGTCACTGCAAACGGGCATGGAGTGGGAAGAGTGAGTTCATTTGCTCTGAGGGAGGGTAAGCATGTAACTAACCTTTGGTATAAGCGACATTGCTTGAATCCTTTGAACGGCGTCGCTATAGCATAGTTGCCACTACTAAAAAGTCAGCCCTTGTATTTTTCTTCTATGTCCCATTGTTGTACCATACAATGAATGAATGAGTTAACATTTTGCCTATTAGCACGAGTGCGAAAGGGGAAAATGTCAAAATTAAACAAACCAAGACGCGGGGAAAAGGCCACAAATAACAAAAGTAGAAGGCAGGACATTAATGTTGTAGAAACTTCAACAAAAATGAAAGCTACCATGATTACTCGTGTTCTGTCTTGTTCATGCGCAAGACTTTTGTAAGCACGGTACTATGGCGCTGATGTAGAAAGAAAATGGCGACTTGCACAGGTCCCCAGACTTTATACCCCTAGACTTCTGCATTTGGGGTGACGGTTTGTGAAAGACTGAGTCTATGCTACAGAATGTGCAACAGCTAAGTGAGAGTATAATAAACACTTTGCTTAACGGACGAGGAGTTCTTGGGAAATGTGTGTAAAGAATTATAATTTCGACGTGATGTGTGTCGCATAACTGAGAATTTGTAGATATTTGTAGCTATTTGTAGACATTCATAGAAACTTGAAGTGTTACTGATTGATGCATAACAAATATCATTGTTGTATTCCATATAGCTGAGTCGAAATAAATTCTTAAAAGTTGTTTACACTATTATGATGAACCCTGTATAACCCATATAAGTGCATGTCTGAGTATAATTTTCCAAACGGTTACCAACGTTGATATGATTCATATTTTTATGTGAAGTCACCAGTAGAAAATATGTCACTAATATATTTATTTTGTGAAAGAGAGCGTAATTTCCTTGTTATTCTATGTAATATTGCACCTTGTTTGTAATGTATATCTTTTGTTTAATGTTTATTGTATTTTATGCTACATTATGGGTGATTTAATGTATCTTTGTTTGACAGAGTGCACTATACGACTTTGTATTTCTAAACATGCATAGATGTCAGTTTTGTTGGTAGAATCTTTTTGTAGATAGTGAATGATTCATCTGTACTTTAATCTGTGTTCTCGAAAATAGTATAAAAGCGAGGATATCGCGTAAGAATCATCACACTTTTTCGCCAAGGATCGACGAAGCTTTTAAACTTAAAAAGAACTCCTCGGTGTTGTGCATACATCTTGGTATGGTAGTTCGGGGCGCAAGCTAGGCCTATGTGATACATAGGTACGCCGATAGCCATGCATTGATGATATGCACAATACTGCAACCATTCTACGTCAAATAATAAAGTTAGCCTAAAGATTAATTTGGAAATAAAAGGCTAAAGAGCAAATATTGGCTCAGTTATCATTGCATATCTCTTGGTGTGGTAGTTCGGGGCGCAAGCTAGGTCTATGTGATCATAGGCTTGCCGATAGCCACGCATTGAGTTTTATGCGTTTTAATTGAGTCAATTCATCGACAAAGCGAAATCCTCGCCTTCGTCTCAAGTATAGTTGCATTATAATTGCAATAAATAAAGAATAAAACTTTTCAGTTTATACATACGGCAGTAATGTGGTTTTATTTCTCTGTGCTGTGAATATTGTCTTTGCCTAACACTATCCCTGTACCTGAGAGGAGTCTGTGTACTTCACCGAGTCTCATCGTTCACCGCTGAGTATTATTAAGTTAATATTAATAGTATAATAATACGACGCGTGAAGTAATTCAATTGACCAGAACGTGTCAAGTGGCAGCTCAACGTGTTGGCTCGATATTGTAGTGTACAAGGGCAAGACAATTGTTTAAAGTTGAGATTAATTGTGCAAGAGCACTGAACTTTCATATTTATAGAAAAGCACAGAGTCATTTCGTTTCGAAATGGAAAAGAAGCATTTGCGTAGCGCAAATAAGAATGTTACTTCAAGTTCAGAGCTTAATGTTCCCGATTGTTGTCGGGCCATCGATAAAGAAAGAACCACATTTGTATGCAAGAAATGTACAAAGCTTTTACATTATGAATGTTGTGGCTTAGATGTTCGATTTGAAAGCCTCGAAGCTACCGATTTGGTTTGTAAAGATTGTGAATCATTGTCTACAACTATTTCATCTGATCCGTTAAATATGTTTGAAGCTTTAAAAGCCATGATTGAAGGAATTAGCAAGCAGCAAGTTGAAAGTATGGAAACATTACAGGCTGATATTAAACATCAAGCTAATTCCATTATTAACTTGAAGGCTGATATTAGCAATGATATTAGCAAACAGTCTGAAACATTACAAGCTGATATTAAACAGCAAGCTGATTCCATTACCAGCTTGAAAGCTGATATCTGCAAACAGTCTGAAGCACTGAAAGCTGATATCTGTAGACAATCTGACATATTAAAGGAAGATATCCTAAGACAATGTGCGTTACTAAAGGATGATATCGGTAAGCAGCACGATGAATCTATAAAAGTATTAAGAGCTGAAATAGGCGAGATGGCCTGTGAAATACAACAACTAAAGTCTGAGAATGAGGAAACTAGGGCCCGATTCTCTGAAGAAATCCGACAGGCTAGAGAGATGGACTTTGATGAGTTCCGACATAGCTTGGCAGCTGATGTTAATAAAGCCACGGAAAGTGTTCGCATCGATGTAGAGGATATAAATTCGAGATTCACTGAGGAGTGCAATAAGATTATTGAAAAACAGCTGACAATGGAACAGATATTGACCGAGGCCGAGACTGACAAAATACGGTTCCGATCTGAGGTTCAAGAAAATATTGGTCAGATTTCCGTTGTTGTATCTCAGAGAAGTAAGGACGTTGAGGAAATAAAGACTCAAGTGGAACAGCTTACGAATCAGTTAGAGACCATGCACGTCACCCGGTAAACAGAAACAGAAACTGGATTTCGAACAGCTGGTCATCCGTCTGCAGTTGCTGAGAGTGCAGCGTTGCCAACCATGAACATTGAAATAAATGAAGCGATGGACAGAGCCGGTGGAGAGAGAACTAGAGAAGACAAACAAGTCTGTCGCCCACGAGTTACTGCTGATTCAAGAGCTAATGAAGTGGCATCTGCTGTTCCACCTGCCTTTAGTCTTTCGGGCGATGACAGAGGTTACCGAGAGCGTGAATCTCGCAGGGCACGGCATCGTCCTTATGAAGAAGGGGCAAAAAGGAAACTCCTAGAAAGGAAGAAAGATTGCAGTTCCTCCTCTTCCAGCACCAGCTCTGACTCTCAGTATCAAGCGAATAACAGGAAGCGAACACGAAGGCATGGAAATGTGAGAAGCGGGTCAGATGAGTCACCACCGCTAACTCAGCGATCAACGACGACAGGAACCCCAAGGATGGCAGACCTTAATTCCTTGTCCAAGTTCAAGGGAGACCTGGAAGCCCAGAATGCCGAACAATATTTAAAAGAACTCAATATCAACTTTGATTTAATGCAAGTTCCATACGAATATCGATTGGAAATTATTCCTCGGTTATTCAAAGGCCAGGCTGAGCATTGGTTTCGAGCAAATCAGTTGGAGTTCAGGTCCTATTCCGATTTCTGCCGCCGTTTTCGCAAGCAATATGCTTCTGAAGAGGCCAAAGAGAGGCAGCTGATGGCAGTGAGATCTCGTCGATATTCAAAGCAGTTTGGTATGAGTATGGAAGAATACGCATGGTCCATTTACTCAGCCTACCGCAATCTGTCTGCCCGTTATGTAGAACCGGAGATAGTGAACTTAATTATCTCTCAGCTTCCATATAGAGCCCGCAGCCTGAGTTTGGCTAATTCTCCTCGAACTGTACGACAGCTTGCTGATTTTTTGAAAAGATTCGAGATGCTTGAAGAGCAGGACAGTTGGAAGCCTGTGTGGAATAGGGAAGGTGCAGGCCAGGGAAATGCTCCCAGACAAAATAGAATTGGAAACCAACAACCCGGAGTCAGACAAGTTATGCAGATCCAGAGGAATGGATATTCCAACTACAACAGACGACGTATTCCTCCTAGAAGGGATGGCAGGAACAACTACGCACGTGGGCCGCGTCGTTCCAGATCTGATCCAGAAGACCATTCCCGTGACTCTTCACGTAACGCCTCTGAACCCAGTAATTTCAGAGCGACGGCGCCTCCGTTTGAACCTTCTGCTTCACGTTTGACGAACGAGCAACGTCAAAGCGTCGACATAACAAGAGACTTTTGTTGGGCACCATCGACTAGTGCTAATCCGAGTGGTATGCAGTCGGATTTAGCCAGTCGCCCAACGTGAATTCTTCGTTCCCGATCACGGTTGGGCTAAAATCTTGGACTTCTCTGGGAACCGATGACAGCGATATAAATAGTGAAGATAATCATATTTTTGTTGTGCTGACTCTCAATGAAGGAGAACAAAGTTTAGATAGAGCACTACAACAGGCAGTTAGAATGGAAAATTTACCCAGGGCTCCGTTAATTAAGGCAACTGTAACAGGCGTCGATTCTATTTGTGTTCTGGACACTGGCAGCGAATGTAATCTCATGAGCTACGCCATTTGGAAGAAGATTAAAGAGAAGCTGCCGTCATTGCAGTTACAAACATGTCCAGATGTTAGGCTGACTGATTTCACTGGGAGAAACAAAACTAGAGTTGTGGGATGTAGACAAGTATATCTGGAGATTGCTGGAAGGAATTTATTGGAGGACATGTTTGTCTTGAAAGGTCTCGAAGCTGACTTTATTTTGGGCTACCCATTCCTCAGGAAATATGAAGCAGAAATTGACCTACAGCGCGAGAAGTTATCCCTCACCGTAGACGGAGTTCCGGTAGAGCAGGACCTCGTGAATAATGGATCTTCGACAGGGACATATGTAAGAAAAGTCCGTGAAGATTCCCATGTCGATCAGTGGACGGCTAGTCCTGACGACATTCTTCAGAAGGTCAATGCGAATGAGATTTTATGCGAAAGGGGTAGAAGCCAATTGAAAGAAGTCTTATTGAAGCATAGAGATGTATTTTCCGAGAGACCAGGTACTATTAAAAACTTCCAGTGTGAGATTGAACTCACCACCACAGAACCTGTGTATCGATCTCCATATCCCATACCTATAGCAAAAAGGAAACTCCTGGAGGAAGAATTAGAAAAGTGGAGACAATGGGGTGTTATAATGCCTTGTAATTCCCCTTACTTGAACCCTTTAATTGTAGTCGAGAAGCCTGACGGTACAGTACGCCCATGCATTGACTTCAGAAATTTGAATAAAATCGTACGTGTTCCACGAAATTCAGTTGAGCCCATTTCGGATGCCTTACAAAAATTTAAAGGTGCTCGTTATTTTACAAATCTGGATTTGGCTTCTGGATATTTACAGATCCCTGTAAAAGCTGACTGCCAACCATGTACTGCCTTCTCCTATAAAGGACGTCAGTGGATGTTTGCTCGAATGCCTTTTGGTATCTCTAGTGCTGTGTCAATTTTCATAGCTGCCATGCATGCTGTATTTGGTCCTGAAACCGAAGAGTATCTAGCTCAATATATGGATGACTTGCTGATTTTCGACAAAGAACTCTCCAAGCATCTCGAACATCTGGACGAAGTGTTGCAGCGACTCCAAGAAGTAGGGATGACTGTAAAGCTGCGAAAGTGTGAATTTGTAAAAAAGGAAATCACCTACTTGGGTCACGTTGTTTCTGGAGATGCGATCAAAATCCAACCAGACAAAAATTCAGCCGTTAAGTTATTTCCTAAACCTAAAACTAGAAAGGATGTTCGGAAATTTCTTGGCCTCGCCAACTGGAGGCGGAAGTTCATTGAAAATTTTGCAGCTAAATCTGAACCGCTCACCAAGCTGTTAGGTAAAAATCAACGTTGGATTTGGGGAGACGAGGAAGAACAAAGTTTCCAGCTACTGAAGAATGAACTTGTAAGAGATGCTGAATTAGCACAGCCTGATTTTGAACAGGAATTCTGTATCCAATGCGATGCTTCTGGGAAAGGATTGAGTAGTATTCTTTTCCAAATGGATGGTGAAGAGAGAAAGGTCATTCAGTATGCAAGCCGAAAACTGAAGGAGAACGAACGCCATTACTCCATCCATGAGTTAGAATGTTTGGCCATAATCTTTGGAGTTGAGAAGTATGCTGTTTATTTGAAAGGTAGGCCCTTCACTATCTACAGTGATCATAAAGGGTTGGTATGGTTACAAGACGCCCGTAACTGGAATAGTCGTTTGACTCGCTGGTCTTTAAAACTCCAACAGTACCAGTATAAAATAGTATACGTCTCTGGTCGCCAAAACGATCTGGCAGATATTTTATCTCGGTATCCTGCTAATGATATACCCCAGATTCATCCTGAAAATAACCATCAGACATTCAGAATAAACTACCTGTGGGCCGAAAGAGGAGAAATAGATGACGTCGACAAGTGGAGAGAGGCACAATCTGAAGATGAATTCTGCAAAAATGTACTCCAATCTCTAAATTCTCAGGAACCTAACCTCAGATTGCATCGTTCCTATCGCATTCAAGAAGGAATTTTATTTAAGAGAGGATCAGACAATCAGTCCCTTTGGAAATTGTGTGTTCCGGTGGTAATGAAGCAACCTCTCTTGAAAGTAATTCATGATGAAGCTGGACATTTTGGAGTATCCAAGACATTGAAGCTACTTGCAGTACGATACTTCTGGAAAGGCATGAAGGATGACGTGATACAGTACATCCGAGATTGTGAAATTTGTGCCCAGAGTAAACCAGACAAATTGGGGATACTCAAAGAGACCCTTCATATCAGTCCCAAGCAACCTCATGAGATGCTTTCTCTGGACTTGATTGGGAAGCTTCCTCGGTCTAATGGATACCAGTACATCTTGAGCCTTATTGATGTGGGTACACGTTTTGTCTCCGCATATGCTTTACGGACTGCCAGCACCACAGAAATTATAAACACGCTTCAGAGAGGATATTTTGCTCACTATCCAAACGTTACGTTTACCCTGAGCGACAGAAGATCTCAGTTTACCTCTAAGCAGTGGAAAGAATTTACCAAAAGCCTTGGTATCCATAACGTTTGCACAACAGCTTACAATCCAAAGGGGAACATGGTAGAACGAGCAAATCAAGAGATAGTCAGATTACTTCGTTTATTTTGTTATCGAAAACATCAGACTTGGTCTCGATACATATCAAAAGTTGTTTGGTTAATTAATTATTCCATTTCTGACACTACTGGATATTCACCTGCTGAACTATTCTTCAACCATCCCATACCCAGTGAGATCCTAACCCATTTCAATTGGCCCGAACGGGAAGAAGCCCAACCGGATTGGAAGTCCAAATTATTCTTAGCCCAAGTCAGGGAGAAGAAGAAGCTGTCGAAGGATTTAAAACAGAAGGGAAACGCCAAGACAGTGACAGTTGGAGACTTCGTGATGGTTAAAAACCATTCCTTAAGCTCCTCATTAGATAGGACCATTCAAAAGTTATTTATGTTGTGGATAGGACCTTATCTAGTGGACAAAGTGGAAAATAATGTCGTGACATTGCTAATTCCAAGGACTAAAGAATTATATGGTAAGGTTAACTTGGATAACCTAAAACTGGTGCGTTTTTCGGAGGATAAAAGGAAAGAGTTTGTACTTTAAAACTAAGTTTCCTCCAGGTAGATAACTTCCTTCCTGAAACTTAGTTTCCGAAAGGAAGGGGCAGATGATATGATTCATATTTTTATGTGAAGTTACCAGTAGAAAATATGTCACTAATATATTTATTTTGTGAAAGAGAGCGTAATTTCCTTGTTATTCTATGTAATATTGCACCTTGTTTGTAATGTATATCTTTTGTTTAATGTTTATTGTATTTTATGCTACATTATGGGTGATTTAATGTATCTTTGTTTGACAGAGTGCACTATACGACTTTGTATTTCTAAACATGCATAGATGTCAGTTTTGTTGGTAGAATCTTTTTGTAGATAGTGAATGATTCATCTGTACTTTAATCTGTGTTCTCGAAAATAGTATAAAAGCGAGGATATCGCGTAAGAATCATCACACTTTTTCGCCAAGGATCGACGAAGCTTTTAAACTTAAAAAGAACTCCTCGGTGTTGTGCATACATCTTGGTATGGTAGTTCGGGGCGCAAGCTAGGCCTATGTGATACATAGGTACGCCGATAGCCATGCATTGATGATATGCACAATACTGCAACCATTCTACGTCAAATAATAAAGTTAGCCTAAAGATTAATTTGGAAATAAAAGGCTAAAGAGCAAATATTGGCTCAGTTATCATTGCATATCTCTTGGTGTGGTAGTTCGGGGCGCAAGCTAGGTCTATGTGATCATAGGCTTGCCGATAGCCACGCATTGAGTTTTATGCGTTTTAATTGAGTCAATTCATCGACAAAGCGAAATCCTCGCCTTCGTCTCAAGTATAGTTACATTATAATTGCAATAAATAAAGAATAAAACTTTTCAGTTTATACATACGGCAGTAATGTGGTTTTATTTCTCTGTGCTGTGAATATTGTCTTTGCCTAACACTATCCCTGTACCTGAGAGGAGTCTGTGTACTTCACCGAGTCTCATCGTTCACCGCTGAGTATTATTAAGTTAATATTAATAGTATAATAATACGACGCGTGAAGTAATTCAATTGACCAGAACGTGTCAACGTCATGTTTAATTCTCAGCCACAGCAGAGAGAGGTGGCGAAATGATGCGCATGTCCTCACAAGGATGAAAAAGATTGCTTCCCGTTTTTTGCAAGTTATCATTCAGACTGTTAAATTTTAACGGTAAAATATTGTAAGGATATCTTCTAACTGTGCATGACAAGACAGAAAACTACTATATACCGGCTGATCCGTTTGGGTATGTATGAAATCAAATGGATGTGAATTTTTTTTTGGTCAAATGTAATTACCTGAAATATTGTATACAAAAGGCTGAAAGGTGGGAGTTTTTATTTTTATACACTACTAACAGTTTGGTACAGTTTTCAGTTTTCTACATGGCCTTCATTGCGAACTCTGCACAACTCATAACGGTGATTCAATTCATTCCACGTCTGGTGTAACATCTCTGGGGTGATTCTGTCGAAAGCCTGTGAGATTTTCAGTTTCAAATCATCAATGTCTGTGGGTTTCTGTGAATAGACAGTGCCTTTAACGAAACCCCAGACAAAAAAGTCTGGAGGGGTTAAATCTGGGGAGTTTGGAGGCCAAGCAATTGGTCCCCCACGGCCACACCAACGACGATTCAAATGTTGCTCAAGAAAATCACGCCACTTCAAACTTCATTGTTGCCAACACACTACAGCAAAAAACCCACGTTTCACACACGAAAACACCAACTATCACATTTACGTTTCTATTAATGTTTTATTTTATCCATACCCAAATGGACAATCCTGCATTTTCCTTATTGAAATTGCAATGGCAAACATCATCTCTCCGTAGGCTATCATAACTTTCCCATAATATTATTGCACTGTAGTTATTTATTATTATTTTACATCATGCACTTTTTTTAACCATTTACTTTTTACGTCCGAAAATTTGGTGCCACTTTAGGAGCTCAGTGTTCCGGTTCTTACTTGCCACAGTGGAGGAGGGGGGGGGGCGGTAGGAGAATGTAAATTTGTTTCTCCACATTTCTCCGTTATGGATGGATTTTGGTCTTGTTAATATACATGTATTAACCTGTCACTGTAGCAGTTTCAATGTGGGGCTTATGGTGAAAGACTAGTTTGAAATCCACACCTACATTTTGAAAATTTTGTTTTTAGCTCGAGATAATTTTTAGGACTCAAAATGTCATACAATTTTAGGTTTCCAACAAAGTTTGCTTATTTACAAATGCAGAACTTAAACAAATTGCGGCGTCGCCTTGTACTGAAGGGGTACCGGGTTCGATACCCGATGGAGGCACATGGCACAGTGTTTCGGATCTCACTTTAAACTGTATGTCCAGTCCTGATTAGCCTTTCTGTGCATAAGTGGACTTAAAACAAGAAATCAATCAAATCAAACCAAGAAATTCTAACCCCTGAGTAAGCAGAAATGAGGTTTTGAAGTAATGAATGCTTGATTCCAATTTTTTGTCGTGTGTTTCGGCAAACTGTACACCCCTATACCTCCTAAATTCTAAGAATATTTAAAAGTTGAATTTTAGTACGGACCGCATGAAGAATGAATGTAGCAAATTTGAAGAAAATCTGATTTTTAAATACCTGTATGATTGGTCATCGAATGACAATATGTGCCACCATTCCCACAACATTACACTTTGTCTCTGAAATGTGTGGAGACAGGCCGCGCATAACGGTAGAGAAGGGGAGAAAGCGAGTAGGCGGAGCAAAGCAGTGAGCGATGATGAAAACGGCTGGTAGCTGCTGTCGAGTTGCTCTCTTTTTCCCCTCTCACGCGCTAATTGGTCGAGCCGTCTCGAGTCACTAATTCCGCAGAGACTTGTTTTCGTTCGCTTGTTTCGGAGATTACCGCCCCGAAGAGAGTACAAATTAGTAAATTCGATTATCAGTGCAGAAAATTTAAAGAACTCTGTCACTTACGTGTTCACTTAATCTGCACAACTTTAAATAGGGAACCAAGAGAGAAGCCTCTAGCGACGTATTTTGAAAACTGTTGTTGCTAACTTGGTGTTTCAAAACTGCCTCATGATGGTATGTGTACGATGTCAATATCTTTGCTTGGCAACTAGGTAGGATTCGACGAAATATAACTACAAATGAGTGCATGCTACAGTAGAAAGGAAAAATGCTGATATATACCAAAGAGCTCTATAGAGGAGTCAATACATGATCAAAGATCTTTAGCAGATTATGAGAAGTGTGGAGTACAAGATTACAAGCTTGATATTGTAAATACTATTTTCGTTCCCTAACCTTGTATTTTTACTGACGCTTGGAAAATTGATTCCATAGTATAAAGTATTTGTACTTATAGTTTGTCCTAGTTGTATTGACGCCATATTCCGTAGCCGTTAAGGAAACTTCACGAAAACTTTTAAAAATAGCTGTTACTGCGTAGCATTCTTTTGATTGTTTCTATCCATTGTTTCTCCTGTGTAATTTGAGCCAATTTAGACACATTTATCATAAACATTGCCTTTGTTCGGAAATATTATACAGTGCGTTTCATGGTTCGTCCGTGGAGCGGCGGCTAGCGCGCCGGGAAGTGAGAGCGCGTCTGCTGGCAAACTGGATGCAACATCCGCGTAAGTTATATAATGAAATAAGCTCGTACAATTACATTGACAGTTACAATTAAAATGAGCACTTGCCTTGTTACAAGAGGTGCTGGAAATGATGTCCTCCTACACATTTACGGCATCTTCTTATGAAATTTTCACTAACACGTATCAGTTCTTGTTCCGAAATTGCTTCAATTTCTCTCCTGATATTTTCTTTCACTTGTTCTAATGTATGGCTTCAGGTTGAAAAGCTTGGTAGCTCGCCACGCAGACGTCTTGGAAATGTCTGTTTCTTGTGCAATTCGCTGGCGGTATTTTTGAGGAGTATCGACCAATCGTGCTCCAACGTCGTCTAGTTTCTCTTCAGTAAGCACACGTCGTTTCACCCTTCGCTTCTTGTCAAGAACAGAACTTGTTCACAAGTTTTGGAACGCTGACCCTGTGTGGAACAGGAATTCTGCTGCAAAACGCATTTTAACTTCCCTACAATAATTCGTAATAAGGAGTTGTACATAAAAATGCTTTGTTTAAAATTGTACGGAAAGCGTGGCAATATTAGACTGCAGAAAAGCACCAGTAATACGTAAACTAAATCAAATCAATCTAAAACACTTGTTAGCACCTTAACACTACACAAAGGTCCCATTGTTGGTGACAAAGGAAAGATAAAGACATACAGTGTGATCAAAATGGCAGAGAAATATTATAGGAGGTGTCGAGTGCGGGTTCTTCAGTATCACAGAGCGTGGAGATAAGAATAGAACTCGATAGAAGTTGTAAGTAAAAGTGTGTAATTCACAAACTAATCAATATAACATGAGTAAACAACTTACATTGTAAAACAGATCGTACATGTCCTTTTCTGTCCAGGAGGACGATAAAAGATCGACAGTGTACATGAGAAAACGACACATAGGAAACTAAAGATGTATAAAATAATAAGCAGGTCTGGCGCACAGGATGGCACAGTTCATGTCTGGCGCACAGAATCAGTCAGTATAGGACAGGAGGGCTCAGGTTTTTCGGGGAAAACGAACGAAATAGGCGATAAACAAAAGAGTCGTACATAAAACTTTGTTGTTTTCAATTTTACGGATAGCGTGGCATTATTAGACTGGAGGAAAGCACCAGTAATATGTAGCTAAAACAAAACAATCTAAAACACTTGTTAACACCTTAACACTTGTAACGTGTAGCAGTGAACTTTTTACAAAATCCATTGTAGTCCCTAAACTCTTCGTAATGGGCCTGGAACCAATGCTCGGCTTGTCCGGTAAACAATCTGGATAGTAACTGGAGACGATATTTCTCTGGAACTTGCATAAGCTCAAAGTTAACATTTAGTTCCTTCAAGTACTTCTGTGCACTTTGAGCTTCAATGTTACCACTGAACTTAGGGAGTTGATTTAAGTCAGATATTCGAGGTAATTTGACATATCGTCCTCCGATTTTTTTATCTAATTCCGAATCTGAAGATGGAGTTGAATTCCTTCCAGGTTTCCGCCTCTTTCGACGAATCCTTCCCGGTGGTCTTTCGTCCTCCGAAGATGAATCACAAGAAGGTCTCTTCCGATTTTTTTCTGTCTTCGAGGTTTTTCCAAACCTTCCAGCATCAGAGTTTCCAATGGAGGTCACAACTTTACTGTGATTAATTCTTTCTTCCATACCTCGAACAATTTGATCTTCCACTGTGGGCCTATCATTATTCTTCCTTGAGATCTTTCTCTTATTCGGAGGTCCACGTGCACCCTCACACTCAACGTAATCTGACGTCTCTCCAGCTGACTGATGGTTATCAAAGCGATAAGGTGACTTAACAGAGGTTTCCTGTTGAAATGAATCTACGTGAAGTCCTTGAAGCCTGTCTCTCAGGGAGCTTATGTTTTGTTCCACGTTTAATTTCAGCTGACGTAACTCGGTGGCTACACAAGTGTTATTCTTTGCAATGTTGTCCACATCTTCACGAACGCTGGTTATATTGTGGGTAACTTCTTCTCGGAAGCTGGAAATACTAGTATTTATCTCTTCACAAAAAGAGGAAGCCTTACTTTCTCCTTGACGTAGTTCTTCAGCAAAATTCTCTAACCTCTCGAAGCACTCAGCAACCTTAGAACTCACTTCCTCATTTTTCCCTAGATAAGCAGTCATCTGTTCCTTAATCTCGGTTACACTCACTCCCAGAGTGTCCATGGAACGAGTAATTCCTTCCATTTCACGCTCTCGCTCAACTGTAAGCGTTGTGTGCAGTACTTCCCATTTCTCATTATTTTGGGACTGTTCCCTGCTTAGAGTTTCATGCAGCTGTTTCCACCGTTCTTCATTTTCCGATCTATCAGCATGTCGCTGTCTTTCTTCTTCTGCTTTTTCTTCTTGTCGCTTTCTCTTCTTGTCGTTTTCTTTCTTCTTCTGCTTTTTCTTCTTGTCGCTTTCTTTCTTCTTCTGCTTTCTCTTCTTGTCGTTTTCTTTCTTCTTCTGCTTTCTCTTCTTGTCGCTTTCTTTCTTCTTCGGCTTTCTCTTCTTGTCGTTTTCTTTCTTCTTCTGTCTTCTCTTCTTGTCGTTTTCTTTCTTCTTCGGCTTTCTCTTCTTGTCGTTTTCTTTCTTCTTCTGCTTTTTCTTCTTGTCGCTTTCTTTCTTCTTCGGCTTTCTCTTCTTGTCGTTTTCTTTCTTCTTCTGCTTTCTCTTCTTGTCGTTTTCTTTCTTCTTCGGCTTTCTCTTCTCTTAACATACTCCAGAACTGTTGCCACCTGTTCTCTTCAGCGATTTTTTTAGCTTTCTCTTCCGCCTTCCGAGCTTTTACCTCTGCAGCCTTTTCTATTTGACGTTTCCTTTCTTCTTCTGCTTTCTCTTTCTTTCTTTTCTTTTCTTCCATTTCGGACCAAACTGTCAACCACGGAGGAAGTTCAATAGCAGGTTCCTTATTCTCATCGTCATCGCCCTGGCAACCTTTACACCGGATGGCATCTAAATTTAGCCCTTCCACGGTTTCAGCCTCAAATTCGCAAACGAAATGCCTCCACTGCCTACAGGAAATGCACCTAAATGCCCATTTAACTTCATCTTGATCGGAGCAACAATCAAAGTGCAAAATCCCATGTTCCTCTACAATCGTCGGCAATGAATTGCGTTTAGACTTTCTTGTTGCCATCTCGATGTTTCGTAATTTCTGAACAACCACCGGATATATACTTCGAGCCCCAACGTTGCAGCGCCACTTGTAAGGATCCGCCCTGGATCGTACTTGGTTCGATGGGTCTATTGAGCCTCGGCTTCACACTCAGTATCGCTTCGGGGCTTGGGTCTCCTCGGCTCAAGGTTCGGGTTATTCCGGCTTCTTCAATCCTCGATGTAAGGTCCCTCGTAATTCTAGGTCAAAGGTTCTCAATGTACTTATAGATCTTGACCAAGATTCTATAAGCAATCGACAAACCTTTTTCCCACTAGGTTCTGTCGATATTCAGTTAAGTACCCAACTTCCTTTTCTCTTTTCAGCCTCTGACCAGAGAACTGAAAATTAATCCGTGACCACAGAATAAGAAAAGGTGTTCCCTGACCAGGGACACAAACGTTGACTACTAACAGTCTATCGACCGATCCCGAATTCTGGTGTATCCTACGACAATCACAATCCTCTCAATTATATCTCCTGACCAGGAGAATATAACCGAGAGAACATAAGCCTTCTGACCAGAAGAGCTAGGTAATTGTCCTAACGATAATCCAGAATAAACTAATTCCTAGTAGCGACGTGGAAGTAAGCGCAGAAATACGGGTGTGAAAAGAAAAGACGGTAATACGAGTTCCGTATTTATCTGGAGTTCGAATACAAAGGCCACGGCCCACCGAGCTTTGTTGCTTATATACGATTTCTCGGTGCCGTGAAGGATTTACCAACTTTTATCTTAACCTCAATTTTACATTACAATAAAATACTTATTATCAAAACATCAAAGAGGAACATAATTAACTACATACAGAAATTATTTTTTTTTCCTTTTGTGAATATTAAATATACAATATAATTTTAGTTGTTACACTCAGCATTTAATTTGACTAGGGAGTATGGCTTCTTCCAACTCCCCTCTCTCCCTGCAACGGCCACGCGAAAAGACAACAAAGAAAAGAAAGAAAGTTTACAACGTTAAAATGTTAAGCAAAATGTTCTTTTAAATACAGGTTTTGTCTTGCGCGGGCATAACTTTCGTTTACCTTAACGTAACTAAATTCTGATTACACCGTCTTGAAGTAAAAGAATCAGGGATTAATATGATATTAGTTAAATTATTGTCCGCCAAGGGACACGACAGATATAGCGTGGGAAAGACAGCCTAATCTTTCGTCTTTTTCCCGGTTTCAACGTTTACATAAAGTTGAGTCTGCCTGGCTTCTACACAATAGCGATTGTTTTCTCGCATTGTTGTCACCGATAAAGAAATTCCAGCTCAGCTTGCTGGCAGGAAGAAACAGACTCTTTGAACTTATATTTAACATCTGGATGTATACTCTATATACGAGGTGGGTTCCACTTTTCTTGGTAATTAACCATTAACACCCAAAAATTATAAATACCAAACAAAGGAAAATATTAAGTTTATATACATCCTTGTAACGTGAACACTGCTACACGTTACACACTTTACAAATACTTGCAAACTGGACACCAGCTATATGGATACTGAAGCACTGACGCGTGCAGTGCCTGTCAGCGTAAAGCTGTGGGTCTAAATGCTGGCAGACGCGCTCCCACTGCCCGGCACACTGGCCGCATTTACGAGGACAACTCGACCGTCAGTCGCACTGTATTTATTGATCTAATTCATCTGTATATAGGGTGTACAATAAATATACATATAATAAATAAGAATTGTTGCGGTAAACCAGATCAAAAAATTTTCAGGATACGTGTATAAACTGTGTTAGGTGGGAGACCAGACGTAGGCTGAAAATTTTGAATTTGAACTATCGCACCCCTCACAATATTCCTTGCGCCCCATAGGTTGCACATCCTTGTACCTCCCGGAGGGGTTCTAAAGCCATGTTAAGGAATAGGCCTAAATTCCCAGACAACCGTATCACTAATATAGATTCGGTAATGAAGAAATTTTCCGATATGAAAGATTTTGTTATTCACTACAACCTGGAATCCTTATAATTTTGTTACGATTAAAGATATTTAAGTATACAACCTTGTCAGAAAAGTTCGAGGACTGATTTTTTATTCTTTACCTGTGATATTCAAACACAAGAAATGGGTGTTATTCAGTCACCTGATATGTGTTCTGAAAAGAAATGGCCTTGGAAGTGTTTCCATGTAAACACAATAGGTTGCAGGGCTGTTCTTAGCAGCCCACTGTTTGGCTTGTTGGCGCATTTAGTTGGAAGTTACACAAGTGTCGTGATGGTTGTGCATTCCGAGCAGAGAGTTAACATTAAGTTTTGTGTTAAGCTGGGAAACCCCTAGTGAAACATGGAATATTATACATCAAGCATTTGATGACAAGGCATTATCGAGATGCCGTATCTTTGAATGACACAAAAGGTTTCGGAAGGGTAGAGATTCAGTGCAAGATGATCCAAAGAGAATGTTGATCCCATTTTTTTATGCTAAAGGTTTGGTGCACCATGAATATCTGCCTGAAGGACAAACGATAAACAAAAACCTTTATATTGACGTCCTGAAACATTTGCGTCAAGCAATTCTGCGGCGCCGTCCTGATTTGTGGGCATCTGGGCAGTGGTTCTTATTACACGACAATGCAAGGCCACATACCGCTTTATAGTCCAAGAATATCTGGACAAGCATCGTATCTCTGCTCTACCACATCCACCATATTTACCCGACCAGTTACCGTGTGATTATTTTTTGTCTCCTCGTGTGCAAACACCGCTGAAATTGAAGCGTCATGAAGATATTGGTATCAATTCAAACGGGTTTGTGACAGATGTGCTGAGAAGCATCCTAGATGAAGCTTTCCCTGCTTGCTTCCATGACCTCCAGAAATGTTGGTAGCTGTGTATAGATAGCCGAGGGGAGTATTTTGACAAAACCTAGGACCATTAGTTCCTAAATTGAATAAATTATTTTTTACGAGCTCAGTCCTGGAACGTTTCTGACAAAGGTTGTATAACAGAAAATATAAGGTCTCCGTCATGTTCAAACTCCTGCATGCAGATGGTGCTAAAGTGGTAGTTACGTCAATACCGGGGTATTTTTTTTCCTTTTATGACTAGTAAGGAAGATTTTATTGTGAAACTATGAATTCAGAGTGTAGACGCAAACATCTGAAATACTATGTAAAAATGTGAAAACATTTAGTACCTTCAGAAAGTGAAGTAGTGGTTATATTAATTATTTTGGAAGTGGCGTTTCGTCGCAATACACTCTGTGGTGTAGTTGAGCATACACTGTTGCCAAGATTTTATTCCGTATTTTCTAACGATATGATTGATATGATCAATGCAAGTGCTTGAAAGAGTGAAACTCAAATCAAGCTACCACAGAATATCGACAATTACTATCTTCCATTGCTGATAAATTTGTTCATTTTCTAACAAGTACATACAACTAAAATATCATGATAATAAATTACGTTGCTTCACATCTATTTACTTTTTAAGACAATCTGCTAACCAACGTGACATCATATCCCATCAACGAGTACCCTAATCGACCAACCTGTATGTATCTACCTTGATTACGCAACAACATCTGGCAACATGGCCCTCGGTTGCCATTGCAAACAGTGCTGTCATCTGTTATCGTAAAGTTACCGCACAATCGGCTTTAGTACGGCCTTAAGATCATATACAAGTTCTGTGTGGTGGGCTTTTGCATTAATCGTGGGTCAATTGAGTCCAAAATTCCCCCCAAAGAAACACCTGTTCGAGAAATTTCGCACCAGTCGGTCCATAATTTTGTTTGGGCGACAAGCATCTGTTTACCAGTCCCTTTCTTCCGTTTTTTTTTTTCTGTTTGACGTCATTGGACATTCCGTCTACTTGATGTCATGTCCCCTTTGCCTAAAACGTGACTTTTTCCCCTCGCATCGTGGGCTATTTTTTTGTGCTTTATCTTTTCTTTTTTTCTTGTGAAGTCGGACAACCAAATGCTGCGCAAATAAGACCCCATGGTTTATTCTCACGGAGAGATTTCGGCAGAAACTGCGTCACAAAAGAGAGAGTTCGATGCTAAGTGATAATAAGACCATGGAAGCATTGATCAAATTTGTTTACGTTCTAGGGAGCCCGAGTGTACACTCCCTAACAAAATTTCAAGACGACGTCTGTTTATAATTCTTGAAGCTTTCCTGGAGGCGAATATTGAAAAGGTTTTCTCTGGCAATAAACCTGGCTGATTGCCCGAGAAAACCTTTTCAATATTCGCCGCCAGGAAAGATTCAAAAATTATTTCAGTCGCCTCTACGGGGAGGAAATGTTACAACGGATCCTCAGATATGAAGATCTACGCACCAAGAAAACCACGCTTTTGTCAACATTGGCGTTTTTACAGAGATGCAAGGAAGCCTTTCCGGAAATCACCTGGCTGATTGCTCGAGAAAACCTTTTCGACGTCTGTTTATTTTTCTGTATTTGTTCCTGACCTTATTTTTATGTCATATCTTCTACTTCTTAGTATCATTTTTCGTGTTAAGTTTGTTTGCTTTCGCGGGGGGGGGGCGCTATTTGAGATTTCATTTCGGGAGGTAGTTTTTTTTGGAGGGTATTCACATTTATTTTATTTATTTATTTACTTAAAGTTTCAGATACAGTACTGACAGACCATTTTATACTGAAACTGTAGCAACAAGACAAAATAAAAATATCAACAACAAAACAAGACAATACAAGATGGCAGATGAAAAAAAGAAATTGTTACAAGTACATTCTTAGTGATTGTCGGAAACTGTGTTCTGACAAGAAAATATCAACACTTACAGGCAGGTTATTATATAAGTGGTGAAGAGACCGCTGTATGAGAGAGACCCTTGTAGAGGAAATGTGAAAGAGCTTTACGTTGCGGGTTGGCCGTGTGGGTACTCGTATATGAAATTGGTTGACAAGGAATTCGGTTTTAATTTTGCCATTAATGATTTTATGCAAACATTTCATGTCTATCAGTTCGTGACGAGTGTGTGGTGACTGGATGTTCAAAATACACATAATATCTGTTTTATGGAGGTGTCTGAGAGAAGGTATTCTACGGCGCGCAATGGCGAGGAAAAAGCTGAGGACAGAATCAAGCCTGGAAAGATTAGTTTTAGAAGCCATAGTCCAGATGAGAGAGCTGTATTCAAGAACGGGAGAGATAAAGGATTTGAAAAATATGCTAATGGCTGATTGGTTTTGGATTTCAGGGAACTTATACAGAATGCCAAGGAGACGCATGGCTCGTTTAGTAGTATATGTACTCGTAATGTGGTCATTGAAGTTTAGCTTTTTGTCGATGATAACACCAAGATCTTTTTGAGGAAACCTTTTTGGGGACTTTTTTTCAAGAGTATGTTACAAGTTAGTGAACTATTTCCCTTCAGTGCCAAGTATCTCAGAATATTGGATGTTACCAGTGGCGGCGATTAGGGGTGGCACTATGCTAAACCTTATCTACAAAGGGAAATATACTATCTTTGCCCCCCCCCCCGCCACTGGTTGTTACCTAGGGCAAGGGTTCCCAAACTTTTTCGTTTCACGGCGCCCTTAGGGTTTCGAGATTTTTCCGCGGCGCCCAAGTCAGAATGTATAGACCTAACACTTGAAACCAGGGTTGTTGAAGGTGCAGGAACTTTAAATAAATTCAATATCGGTCCAAGAGAGCAAATCGACAAGTGTAAATGGGTTCTGGATTGTAGAGAACCTTTTTCATGTGTGAAGTGTCTCAATACGGTCCAGGGTCATTTTTCCCGGATCAATTTCAATACGGCCCAGGAACTTTTTTTCGGATCAATTTAAATACGTTCCAGGAACCTTTTTCCCGGATGAATTTAAATACAGTCCAGGAACCTTTTTTCAATGAAACAATACACAACTTGTACAGAATTTAAATTGTGCTAGAAAAAAGGTTCCGGTCCTTTACAGGATCCCAATAGAACCCATTAGAATTTATGGGTTTCTGGCCTTTAACAACCCAGCTTGAAACGCTCAGTTAGTGTAGTTAGGTTGTTATTTAAAATTCAGAAACATTTTACATGGAAAAAGTACTAAATAAGCACATATTTGTAACAATCATATCATTACAGTGGAAATAAGCCATCCAGGGCATCGTGTTGCACACTTTGGGAACCACTGACTTGGATCATTACATCTTATAACACTTAGTAACACTTACATTGTGAGAAAACAGTACTCACACACAGAAAGAGCTATCGAACTAGAACACCTGAAATTTTACCAAATTTCTATCGCCAGGTTCAAACTTAATTGTCTTCTCGTTTAATATCTAAGAACCTAAAAGTTAAAATATACAAAACAGTAATTTTGCCTGTAGTATTATATGGATGTGAAACTTGGTCCCTTACATTGAAAGAGGAACATAAATTGAGAGTATTTGAAAATAAGATCCTTAGGAAAATCTTTGGACCTAAAAGGGATGAGGAGACAGGTGAGTGGAGAAGGTTACATAATATAGAACTACATAATTTGTATTCATGTGCAGATATTATTAGAATAATTAAATCAAGAAGACTTAGATGGGCAGGCCATGTGGCACGAATGGGAGAGGAAAGAGGAGTTTACAGGATTCTTGTTGGGAAACCTGATGGTAAGAGACCTGTATTAAGGCCAAGACGAAGATGGAGGGACAACGTTGAGATGGACCTAAGGAAAATCTGTAGGGATGGAAAAGAGTATATAGATCTTGCTCAAGATAGGGAAAGATGGAAGGCCTGTGTTGCTGCAGCCATGAACCTTCGGGTTTAAGAAGGCTAGGGAGTTAGTTTGTTAGTTAGGTTCAAACTTAACTTCCATATAAACCACCTACTAATTCCTTGTGAACACTTTAATACATGTTAAATATCAGCACTACACTATGGAACCTTGATGACTAGATCATTAATAGACACGAATAATTTTTCAATTATGCTGGTAACATAGTTAAGAAATGGGATTGAAACCATATAGTATACCATTTTATTTGAGGGGGATGAAAACATCCCTGGCAGGGGAAAAAAGTAATTTTCTCTTTCCGGGGATAACATTTTATGTACGCGTCCGTTAATTCACACAGTGCTTAGTACATAACTAACAAACTCTCTAGCCTTCTTGAACCCGAAGGTTCATGGCTGCATCAACACAGGTATTCCATCTGTCCCTATCCTGACCAAGATCTATATACTCTTTTCCATCCCTACCAATATCCTTTAGGTCCATCTCAACGTTATCCTTCCATCTTCGTCTTGGTCTCCCTACTGGTCTCTTACCATCAGGTTTCCCAACAAGAATCCTGTAAAATCTTCTTTCCTCTCCCATTCGTGCCACATGGCCTGCCCGCCTAAGTCCTCTTCATTTAATCATTCTAATAATATTTGGACATGAATACAAATTATGTACTTCAATTACAAAACAATGCCGAAAGCATAAATCACTCTAATTAAGACATTCATTGCATTCCCATTGGTTTTGCATTATTTACATAATCAAATCAACAATTAATCATTTTAATTAAAAAAAAAATCATGCAACATGTTATAAATTACAAATTAATGTTAAAAAGTGTGAAATAAAAGCAGGTGATCTTCAAATTTTGTTTGTCCAACCCCATTTTACAATTCGTAACACTTTTCAGAGAAAACAACGAGTACACCTATAGCTCACTCACCTTTCTGCACATCCCAGGTGTCTTCGTGAGAAATGTTCAGAATTGTTATGTTAGAATCACACACGCGGAAAGGGACAGAGAGGACAGTGATTGAAAGAATGGGAAGATAGGGCGAAAGAGATAAAAATACAGAAACAGAGAGAAATTAATAAGCAGGGACCGGATTTATATGTAAATACATATTTATGTATGAAGCTGAAATCAGTTATATTTTGTATTATCTTCGCGCATCATGCCATGAGTACTCGAAAAATTCAGTTTTTATTTTCCATATTTTTACATATATCAGGTTTTGGCTCATATTTTAGTAATTTTTACATATTATTTCCATATTTCAGAACATTTCTAAACATATATTCCATATTCGTGCAATAACTACATGGCCCCGTGATACCGAAAGAGCTGGGTGAATTTCTTGCGAATAACTGAAAAAAATTGAAATTCACTGCCATTATTTTTTGCGATATTGAATGCAGTTTTAGTTAGTATAAATCCATCTTAAGTGAGACAGAAGGAAATTCAAGTTCGAACACTTACGAACAAAATCGTACAACAAAATTTTGTTAATCATTATTTTCGAAAGAGGCAATGAAAACACATTTTGTGTTGTTTTATTGTTAATGTCGTTGTAAGTGTACTGTATTTTATGTAGCTCGTGTAGTGTATATTATTAAAAAGGTAAATTTTTACAATTTAAAGTCCATGTTTAACTCCATATTTTGAGTACATATAAATCCTTTCCCTGGTTGTAAGAGAAACAGAGAAAAAAAACAGAGGAAAGGAAGAGGAAAAATATAGGGAAAAGAGTAAGAATGACGGGAAAGTAATGAAGAAACACAAACAAAGAAAGAGAGAAACGGGAATGATGGAATCTAGAGGAAAAGAAAGAGATAAAAAGGAAGTTAGTGATAGATACGGCTCGGATAGTTATGCACTTAAAAAAACGCAAAATATGCATGCAAATATGCACTTTAAAAACCTGTTTAATTTATAAATGCTGTATATTACAAACTATGAAAGATTACGTGCCAGGCAATGATAATAATAATAATAATTCAGCATTATTTTGAATGCTCATTCGCTATACAGTTTTTTTTTCAATTAATATGGTTCTGCGTTAAATGAAACACAATACATTACAGATCAAGATCATGATTGCGTTTGATAACAACATGTCTCAAATTTTCGAACTTGAAACTCCTTCTGTTTTCAGCTAGAATAATCTTATATTCAGAAACACACGTTCCACTTCGCAAGATACAAGTGGACTGTAATTTAGGGTAACAAAAGTCAGACACATCAAGTTCCAGATCATCCAAACGTTGTCCATTTGCGATAAGAAACTTACACGCGGCGTTGCCAGCTTAGTCAATTGTTGAGGTGAGAATGACGTACTTGCCACATTTCATACAATCCAGGAATAAGGAAAGAAGAAAGACAGAAAAGATAAAGAAAAGAGAAGAGAGGGGAGAAATTGAAAATAAATACAGTATATGCTCGGTGTTGGTTGTGGGTACAAAAATATGCACAACATTAACTTTATTTTCATACAAATATGCACCTGCATATGAATAGTTAAAAATCCTTAAATATGCATTTGCATATGCAATATGCAAAATGCATAATTATCCGAGCCCTAGTGGTAGATAAAGACATGAAAAGTGAGAAATAAACTGAAGAGGGGAAAGGGAGATAGGACAACAGAGGAAGAATGAGGGGAATGAAAACACAGGAGAGAAAGAAGGAATCAAAAAAGAGTGAAACAATGAAGGACAGAACAGAGAGCAATGCGATAGAATGCATCGTTTCGTCCCAGTCTGCTTGTCACACTGTAGGAACCTTTTTGATCCTTAAGGTTCTCTTATGTTACAAGGTGTACAACTTTGCTTCCGCCGTTTTCCGACAGGTGGCAACAACAGGAAGTAGTGGTCGAAAGAAGCAGATCGCAGACGTCACGCAGTTAGCTTGGACCTCTGTCAAGATAACCCCATTCAAACATTAGTCGAGTGGTGTGTGCATCGTGAAGTTGTTCGCGATTGAAAATGTCAGTGTACGAGCCAAATTCTCGCCATTTGCGGGAGGATCTACTTTTTTGTTTCCATATGAAGAAAACTGCGGCTGAGGCTCATCGAATGCTCTCCAAAACGCAAAAAATCATGGGGATATCCCGGCCATGCTTCCACGTCGACGGCCAAACCGAATATTCATGACTCCAAGATCATGCTCTGCATTTGGTGGGACCAGCTCGGCGTCGTGTACTATGAGCTGTTAAAACCAAGTGAAACAATCACAGGTGCTCGTTATCGAACGCAATTAATGCGTTTGAGCCGAGCATTGAAGGACAAACGGCCGCAATACAGCGAGAGGCACGACAAAGTGATTTTGCAGCATGACAACGCACGACCCCACGTTGCCAAAGTGGTGAAAACGTACTTGAAAACATTAAGATGGGACGTCCTACCCCACCCGCCTTATTCTCCAGACATCGCTCCCTCTGATTATCACCTGTTTAGATCAATGGCTCATGAACTGGCTGACCAACATTTCCGATCTTATGAAGAAGTCAAAAAGTGGATCGATTCGTGGATCGCCTCCAAAGATGAACAATTTTTTAGACGCGGCATTCGTACGCTGCCCGAAAGATGGGAGAAAGTAGTGGCCAGCGATGGACAATACTTTGAATAATGCCTGGGTAAGCAATGTTTTACATTACAGCGTCATATTCTTGGGGAAAAACGGCGAAAGCAAAGTTGTACACCTTGTATAATCCACTCTAATCGGAACTGGAATCCGAACAACTATGTGCCTGCACCGGGTATCGAATTCGGGATCCCTAATTACAAAGGAAAGACGTTAACACAATTCAACCGGGAAGCACCTTGAGGGAAATTTCAGACCGAAGCGACACGCGACACATGCCTGCCGCTTGGTTTGATCGTTCTGGTCTTTTTTACATCGCTTTCTTCCACTTTTGGCTAATAGCGAAGGTGAAGATGAGTGACGGTGTCATTAAATTGATGAATGGACACTCACAAAGAACGTCCATGCCCGGGCCGGGATTTGAACCCGGGATCCGTAGCGTCGTAGCGCCATGTCGCTTGGGAACGACCCAATCGGCGGCATAACAGACCGCACAAGCCCGTGTATCAAGCGACACCTGTCGCCTGTCGCTTCGGTGTGAATTCACCGGTACGGGTGAACAGGAATTTCAAGGTGGACTGTGTGGCAATCACCACCACCACTTTCTCCCCCATGGGTTTTAGAAGTTCCAAATTTCTGCTTTTTTTTCGACGCAGCTAAAACAAGTTCACGGTCTGCAGTGTTGTATTACACAGTTATGTTAAAGGGGCGAAATGTTGCCAATACCTCATCGAACTTAAACACGGTGCAAGTGTTGAAAAACACACGACCACTAAATTACAACTTTTAAACTACTGCCTGCTGTCCAAACAGCCAATTAGCTATTGCTTTTCTGCCACTTTCGTTTTGTTTTCTTCTTTTTACCTTCCCGCATTCCATAAATACACCGCATGCCACAGGATTGTGACGGGACAGCTTTCGTGAATACGCGGCCCACACAGACAGTTCGCGTTTTTCTCTTTACTTTTCGACTGCAGATGAAATGGCACGGCAGAAATCTCAGAGTCATCGCCAGTGTTGCCATACGAAGGGAAATTTCCCTCAATGCAGGGAAATTCAGACAAGTTTAGTTTGATAGAGAAAAGAGAAATGTATTGAAATAATCAAAATTACAAGGATATTTTGAAGATATGCTGTTCACATATTAAATGCAAGTTCGCTAGAGAGAGAATTGTATTTTCCTTTTTTTAATTCTGTAATTCAGTTCCTCCAAATTTTTATTTTGCTTTAGGAACAATTATCGTAATAAGACAAGTAGTGTGAACCTAACTTTCATATATTTTTCGCAAACTGTAAAATTTGCTATGAATAATCTTCAGGCTGTGGATACAATAATAATCCTTCTGCTACTATTGACAGTAAAATCAATAATAATAACTAACTCTCTAGCGTTCTTAAACCCGAAGGTTTATGTCTGTCCCTATCCTGGGCAAGATCAATCCAATATTTCTTTTCCATCCTTACCGATTTCCTTCAGGTCCATCTCAATGTTATCCCTCCATCTTCGTCTTGGCCTTCCTACAGGTCTCTTACCATCAAGTTTCCCAACAAGAATCCTGTAAATTCTTCTTTCCTCTCCATTCGTGCCACATGATCTGCCCTCCTAAGTCTTCTTGATTTAAATATTCTAATAATATGTGGTTACATTATGTAACCTTCTCCACTCCTTTTAGGTCTAAATATTTTTCTAAAGATTGTATTTTGAAGTACTCTTAATTTTTGTTCTTCTTTTGATGTAAGGGAGCAAGTTTCACATCCGTATCCATACAGGTAAAATTATTGTTTTGTGTATTTTAACTTTCAGTTTTATGAAGAGAAAAGTAACATGCATTTCTTGAATTAAGTCTGCTTATTTCCTCTTTAGTATCATTTTGATTTGTTAGTATTACTCCTAAGTACTACTACTAATAATATTAATTAATATAATCAACTATTAGTATTATTGGCTAAAAAAAATTGTGTTCATGATTTCAATTCTAGATAAAGGGAAAATTTGGATGAAAAAAATTAATTTTTCGCCTTCATAAGGGAAAATCTGCCTTCGGATTGTGGCAACATTGGTCATCACTTTTCATTGCACTTTTTTTTACGTCTGGCTCTCTGTCGATCGAAACTGGTTGTCACCTCGCCATGTCTCCGCTGGCCATGTCTGCTGCAAGATGAATAGTGCGAGACGGTCTTATCGCGCCGCGTCGGCAATTTCAAATAAAACGTGTAGGCAGCCGAATGGAAATGAAGTTGTTTCTCTCGGTGCGATAGCAGTGATATTCCCAGGAGGGAATTTTCACAGGAAAGGGGAATTTTGCACCGACGGCTGGTGGCTCTGAAGCACCTTGCGAATTAAGATTTTTGCTATGTGGGGGGTCCCCACCTAGTGACGTATTTGTGATTTAATTTCGGGAGGTTTTGAATAATATACGTAATACTATATATTTACAATATAAGAAAACACACAAGATGATCTATCGAACTAGTAACTTCCAAAAACATGACCAAATTTCTATTGCCAGGTTCAGACTTCATGTCTATCTACCTACATGCCTCTTGTGAACACTTTTATACTTCTTTGTAGCTAATCAGTGGTGATTTATTCATTCTTGGTTTTGGACTTTTAACCACTTTCATACTTGTAAAATATCTATGGAACTGAACTATGCCTTGAAGACTTAAGGGGGAGAGACAATTTCCCCGAGGTCTTTCTCGCGGCGGCAGCTGCCGATCACTGTGGCCAACTTCGCTCTTTTGGAGCCAGATCTGGCTCTTTCATGCACTCGTTTGGCTGTGAACTGTGGCATCCGCCCCCTGCTCTACTATGATGCCACCACTGGTCCGGACCACAAAGACCAACTTTTGCCATAAGTGTACATTTTGCACGTGATATTGTTATATTGGCTGCGTCACCCACCCCCTCTTACCTCCCCAGATAATTTGATAGCGCTGTGACTAAGGTGAAGATGACAATATTATAATCCGGGAATCCTTTATTTTCAATTTCAAATGAGTATCAGTGGATTATTAAGATGGCTGATGCCGCCAAATCTAGAAATTAAGAATAAATTGCCATCACTTTAAAGCTAACGGTAAAAGCAGTTCCCCCACCCCTCTGACACCTAAAATTACCCTAGGAGGCACTTTATGCAGCCTTCGTTAATCTAGCTCCTTGAAAGTCATCTTTAGTTCTATTAATGGTGAAATTTAGCTCTCTTATACACACCAGGTTTGGCAACACTGCCAATATGGCCGTAGGAGGCAAGGAGAAATGCATTAGGCTTATGGGACCATTATTTTATTCGTTCTCTCGGGATCAAAGATCCAATGACGTAGAAAAGTACACATGAATGGAAAAAGGACACGTTGAACTATATCTTAGTGGTAGGAAAAGTCGAAACTCCCATTTGATTAGCCGTAACTTGAAGTTGATGTTGATTTCCCATAAGGAATACATGGCATTCTGTAAATACTTATTAATCATATTTTTCAAACATCCTGTCTGGCTTACTAATCAACTTGGAAAACAGTTTCCACTTGCAACATGGAGAGAAATTCATACTATCTTGCATAATAATACTTTTCTTAAATAGCAGTGCCCAATCCGACGATATTGAAAAAAAAATGCGCAACTGGTGCGTAAGTTGGTCAGCTTCAGAATCGTGTTCTTTATTCCACACGTCTGGATATTTTTTTGGCTGAGAAGTATTTGTGACTGCATCATTAATGGGCACGAATGATTTTGTTTTTAGTTACATAGTTACGAAATGGTATACTATGTGCTTTCAATCCCATTTTCTTTGTGGAGGATAAAAACATCCCTGGCAGAGATAAAAATAATTCTCTTTTCTGGGGATAAAATGTTCTGTGGGGAAAGGGGGGAGCCCTGGCATGCCCAACGTTAATTCGCACACTTCTTTGAAGTTAAGTGAAGGGACAATATGGAAAAATTGGGTAATAGGGAAAATTAGATCAATGGTTATACACGTAGGCGCATCTGCAAATTTTTCGTTGGAGGGGCACAGAACGGTGTCTTCCCGTTCCATTGCTTCCCGATCCATCCCTCGTTATAACTCAAGTTTTTTTTTTTCCGGATCAAGTGTTCCCGATCCATTGACCCAAAAGCGTCAGTTGTATGCAGGTGAGATAAAGGTCTGGAGTTTGTCACCAGCATGCCGTCTCTATCAAGCTTTAAGTCGAGCATGTATAGAGCTCGTGCAATATCCCGAGGAGTTCCGTTGACAGTGAAATCAGTGAGAGACATCAGTTTCCGGGAAACATCTTGAAGACATCAGATGGAGCACAGTTTCTTCAGTTTGATGAGCATTCTGAAAGAGATTGCAGAATTATTGGGTTAGGTTAGGATAGGTTAGCAAAAATAGCAAAAACGTTTTTTGCATTTATTGTGTACCTACTGTTCATTTATTTATTTATTTCCTTATTATTTGTTTATTATTTGCATTTATTATTGCGAAATGCTCAGTTGCTTATTTACTTCTTTTTACATATTTATGTGTGTAACAACGCTTCATAGTTTTGTTTGTGCATGTGGCACACATTTTTATATACATTCTGTGAGTGTTCATTTCCTTATTTTCGGAAGCGATGGATTAAGAAACGATGGAATGGGAGTAATTCCACAGAACATTCTCTCTCTCTCTCTCTCTCTCTCTCTCTCTCTCTCTCTCTCTCTCTCTCTCTCTCTCTCTCTCTCTCTCTCTCTCTCTCTCTCTCTCTCTCTCTCTCTCTCTCTTCCTCGCTCTCGCTTTCTAACTAATCACATCAAGACAGTTACACGGCCTCGTTCTAGGTCCGGTTTGTGGTCAGGAAACGAACCCAAGACCCTTTGATTATTCGGTGAAAGCAGTGGCGTACGCAGGTTTTCTTTTCGGAAGAGGTTGGCATTGTAAAGGCGGATATTATATAGCTGTGTTCTAGGGGACGGGATACAATATGAAATATTTCATAAATTCCTTTGTCCTTAAGTTTCAAAGGTAAAAACATTTTAATCGGGAGTAATTTTAAGGTTGGGATTTCAATTATCACGTTGGTTTCTCCATAGTTCTATTCTTCTTTTTTGAAAATTTTGATTTTTCTCAAAATTTCCTTAGGGGCTGTGGACGCTGTACGCTCTGCGTACGCAAGTGTGTGAAACCATTAGTAGATCTTTGCAAAATTTAAGTAGTTAAGTGTTATTTGTATTAACAACGATTAGAAAAAGCGATAAGCTTCAGACAGTGGCGACGATAAGGGGGTGGGTGGACTATTTGCCACTTTCACTATGCTAAACCTATGTACGAAGGGAAAGTAAACTGTCCTTGGCCCCTAGTTTTCGCTCCTTGCCCCCCTAGTTTTGGCTTCTTGCCCCCCCCCCCCCACCATTTTTTTGGAACCCAATCGCCGCCACTGGCCTCAGAATTCACTTTCTTGATAGGCCAGGGCCCACCTACCGACTGCCGGCCTCACTCCCACAATCATCCAACCAGTTACGGGGTAGCGTGTGGTCAGCATGATGAACCCCCAGTCGTTGTCGTAGGTTTTCGTGACCGGGTTACGCTACTCATTCGTAGCTCCCTAGTTTTCTCACGATGGTTTTCTTGCCCGCCACCGATTCCATACACAGGCCGAAATCTCAAAGGAAAGTTGTTACGCGTTCCCCAGGAGACTCGAACCTGCGCACGTCCCGTAGCCCAAAGAGTGACGTAGACCGCACGGTCAAGGTGCGAGACAGTAAGGACTGAAGGTAAAGCACATTTTGTAAGTATCATGTGTAATAGCAAATGAAATAAATTAAGTGCATAGTCCATGTGCAAGATTTATCCACCTTCAAATAACACATCAATCAAGTTATTCACAAGTGGCCTAATTTGGTGCTAAATTTGTTTTTCATCCCCTGAAAATGTTCGCATATCCTCTTAGACCGAAATCTCGCTATATAAATTGCTTTTTGTATTTATTGTTTGTGAAAGAGGGAATTTTAAGTTCGAAAAGGGATTTTTTTAATTCGAAAGGGAAATTTCCCTCTTGTTCAGGGACATCACTGGTGCGATGTTTTCGCGACAGAAAAAAAGAAACGCTCTGGAAGGTAGGCAGGTTTACACGGCTACTTTGTTGTTAACATACCAGACGGTTGTAACATGCCGATTTATCGCCTTGAATTACTTTTTTTTTAATGCAAAACCTTAGTTATTTTCTGTTTGGAGAGAGGGGAAGGGCGATTCGTGGTAGCAATGTTTGTTCAACGTTGGAGGGAACTTGTTCAAATACCCGACTCACTCTCGTTGCGATCACAGCTTGCATACCCGGATGATTTACTGCTCTGTGTAGCGGTGAGCAAACGAGACAGTGGCGGGCACAGGATTTTCGAATGGGGCTGTTACGTACTATTTTCCAGTAGCCAATCCTCATATTGTCATGTTTACCTTTCTTTGACTTTTTTTTTTAGAAACACTGGGCCAAAAGGGGTTACGATGCCCACCAACCAGCCCCTTGGATACGCCACTGAAACGAGGAGCAGGTTTCCGCACTTGTCAGCAATTTCCATTATGTCACTGAAGAAAAAACAGAATGCATGCGCGTTTTGAAAGAGAGTCTAAAAAGGAAAGTACTCCCCTGTCCATTGCAACACGCCATGAAGGCGTATAAGGGGTGTGGTGTTAGAGCCCCACACTTTCTTGATCTCGGCCGAGCTGGGGGTGATGTGATCAGCACCACGCCCCTGGCCGCCTTTACCCCCCAAGAGTTTCCTCCAGGTACGAACTATACACGACGCTGGGTGGGCGCCAGAGCCGCTTGAGCAGGTTGAAAAAGTCCCAATTCTCCCCCGCCGGGGATCGAACCAGGATCTGATAACTTTTTACACGGAAAATACCCTTGCATTGGTGCATGTGACAGCACACTTGATATGCATAGTACATCAATTGGGCACTATGTTTTTAAGGGCATGCGATGCAATTTCCACGGGAGTCTTCCCAAGCCCTTCCTCCATGGCAGCTTGCCAACTTAGCTCTCTTGGAGCCAGATCTGGCTCTTTCGTGCACTCTAGCCGGACCCTGTGGCCGATGGTTAGCACATCGCGCTGCGATGCCAAGGGTCCCGGGTTCGAATCCCGCTCGGGCTTGGTTGTTTGCGAATGTCCATTCATCAATTTCATGACTCATCCCCATCTTTACAAATTAGTCAAGAGGCGCAAAACGCGAAGTAAAATGAACTAAATCAATCAATCAATCTTTGGTGCACTCGTTCGGCTGTGAACTGGGACGCCTACCCCCCGTGCTCCATTATGATGCCATCTCTGGTTCCGACCACCTTTCGTCATAATTATACATTTTGCACGTGATGTGATATTGTTATATTGGCTGCGTCGCACCACTCTCTCTTATCTCCCCAGCTATACTTCTTTATAGCGCAATGTTACACGTGAAATTGACATAATATTGTCGTCAGGGAATTCTGTACTTTCGATTTCATATCACCATCGGTGGATTATTGAGATGGGCGATGCCGCCGGATCTAGATGTTGAAAACTAAGAATAAATTGTCATCAATTTAGAGTTAACGATAATAGCATTGCCGCACCCCTTTGACAACTAACATTACCCTAGAAGGCACTTTATCCAGCCATCGTAAATCTAGCTCCATGAGAGTCAGTTTTAACTCCATTTAAGGTGAAATTTAGTTCTTTTATGCCCATCAGGTTTGGCAACACTGAAAGGAGGCAAGGAGAAAAGCATTGATCATATGGGAGTTTGATTTGATTTGATTCATTGTCTTGTGAATATAAAACTTCCGATGGAATAGAAAGAGATGTCAACGGGAAGAGGGCAACTTGAAGATGAATTTCACCAGCGGAAAAGTCGAAACTTTGATTTGATTAGCCGTAACTTGATGTTGAAGTTGATTCCCCATAAGGAATACATGGGATTCCGAAAATTATTGTTCATCATATTTTTCAAACATCGTGTCCAGCTTAATAATCAGCATAACAAAATGTTTGCACTTGCAACATGGAGAGAAATTCATACTCTTAGATACACCCAGGGTTTGTTTTAGTAGCGGTGCCCATTCGGGCGATACTGAAATAAATTCACAATTAGTGCGTAATTGTATCTCCTCGCCCGTTTACAGGAGGGGCGCACGTTCGAGTCTCCTGGGGGAAGCGTAACAACTTTTCTTCTGCGATCTCGGCCTGTCAGTGGCGTGACCATGATTTTCGAAAGGGAAGGGTTACGTGTACTTTTCTTAGTCAGTCCTCATTTTGACATCTTTTCCTGCCTTTGATGTTCTTTTTTTTTAGGAATTCTGGGCCAAAGTGAGGTTATGACCCCTCCCCCCCCCCCCCCCCCCCCCGCTGCCTGTGTATGGGACCGGTGACCTCCCACCATGGTGAGAGATTGGGAAGCTACGAATGAGTAGCGTAACCCGGCCATGAAACATACAACGACGGGCTGAAACACAATAATGTGGCAACGACGTAAACCAAACCTCTATTCATCTGTTGATAGTTTCAGGTCTTTTCCACGAAGAAACTTTTAAGTTTTACGAAAATTTCATATGAATATGAAGTGACTCGTACTTGGGAATGTAGATGACGTTTCAAACAGAAATGAAACGAACAAATCCCATGTAAACTTTCTTATGCTCACAAGAGGAAAAAAATACTGAAGCGAGTCTGTTCTTGAAACAAGACAAAAGGCGGAATGGAATTTTTCCAATTAACGAAAGCATCGAGTTGTGAGAAACATGACAAAGGGTTTTTGGTTATTAGGCAGTTACAGCGTCATACTTTAACAGGCGAGATTCATTCGTGTTCCAACGGCAATTGAAATGTTGGTTCTGGGAAGCTCATTTGGGAGTGTGCGGTCTGTAAGTGCAGCCCTCGCAGAACCCTTCTCCACTGCTTGTTGTCCTCTTCAGTGCTTTTCGTCTACTGTTAAGCAAGTGTGTGTATGTAAACTGCGTAATTTTATCATCTTAATGTATAAAAGAGTTTGTCTTCGCTCACAGATTCACCAACGTACACTTCGCAACTTCTTATTTGACCGCCCTGAAAAATTTCAAAGTCCGGAATTCGTAAATTTGGCAGCATAGCGCTTCAGAGCCAACTAAGAGTAGCCAACTTTGCAACATTTCTTCTTCCTGAATGAAAACGCTCGTGATGTTTTTTTTTCATTCTTTCACATTCCATAAAGTAAAGATACCCTAAAGCACTAATAAAATACATGAGTAGACAAAAAAAATGTTAAGTAGAAATACGAATGTTGAAAATATTTCAAGATTCCTCGCTCTGAATTTGAAAAGAGGTAAATTTATGTGCATTTTGAAACACTGAACAAGTTCTCATCCACTTGGAAAGAATTGCCGTCACATTTGAATGCAAGGAGGCAAATTCATGATGATTTTATACGAAATTTTTATGAAAGATACCTTGCACAACACCAAACGATTCTGCAAAGTGTGTCTTTTCCTTGGTTATTGGCGAAAAATGGTTCGAAACTCCGGCACAAGGTTTCTTCAACTGAGATCAACGTGCTTTACTGAGGTTTTCGTTAGAAATCTCCTGGAGTAGTTGGTTAGATGACAACACTTTTCATTTTTTACTGTTTTCGTCAAGATCGAAACATCGTAGGTTCAAATCCCACCCCTTCCTGATTATGTTTTCTTTTTTATTTACCGAATACGAAGTGTTGTAATAACGTAATATAAGATTATATGATATTACTGTAAATATTTATGCGATGCATACTCAGTGGCGGCGATTGAGTTCCAAAACTGATGGGGCAAGGTGTCAAAACTGGGGGTTTCCCTTGGGAGATAAGGTTTAGCATAGTGGGAGGGCAACTGTTCCTCTACCCCCCCCCCCGGTCTAATCGTTGCCACTGTGCATGCCTCAAGTAATATTTCTACTAATGTTCTTAAACTTTCAGTGATTGGCAGGATGTAGGAAAAACTTATCCTTTCATTCAGCTGTCATAAGTTATGTTAACACATACGCGTATTTTAAGAACTTATATGTCATTAATATCTGTTCTTAAACAGGATGTTGTAATCAAGGGGTCCCGGGCTCAACACCCGGTGGAGGCACGTTGCTTCGGATTCTAGTTTAAAATATAGATCCAGTACCGAATAGTCTGTCTGTGCAGCAAGTAGACTTAAAACAACAATAGAGAAACATATACAAATCAGCGGCGTATACTCTGGGTCATCTAGGTAATAGCAGATGACCCGGCTGTATTTCTTTTTTTTTTAAAAAAAAAAAATGTATATATATACACATTTCTTCCCAATTTTCTTCCAAACCAATTTCGATGCATACATTTCCTTGCTTCCAGCGCGCGAATACTTCCAATCGTTTGCCGCCGAATGTCCGGGAACCTTTCTCCAGCCGGTGGAATGTCTACAGGGAATCTCACCCTGACGTCATTCCTCCCGCTTCCCTTGCAACCCTTGGCGAGGAGGGAGGAGAAAGGAAAGAGGGGGAGGAAACATTGCTTTTCAGGCGCGGTGATTCCGTGCCCAGGGTAAGCTCCTTCTTGTGAGAGTCCACCGGTCGCACTCTCAACCTTCAGAGCCTCTCCATTCCCTCCGCTGAATAGGGAAAACATACCCGGTAGAGTGCGAAGAACAAGAAAACTGAATAACATGGGCAAACCAATTCTACGCTAATTTTCACTTTACATTTGCTTCTGTCTTGCTGATTTCTGTTACTTGAACATAAATTTATCAAAAGGGAAAAACTTAAATATTGAAGATGAAGCAAACTGAATTAAAATTCAAAGCTTAAGAAATTAAAGCACCTATTTGCTGACTCCTCCCAATCCTTGTATTTACAAAAATAGTGATTGTTTCTCCTCTCTAATCTTCAAAAGCAGCTAGAATACTTCTTTCACGGAACTGAATATTTTTTAAAGGGAAATATATGAAAAATAAATTATATATATTAGTTAATTTAAGTTGCTATATTCCGCCTGTTTAGATTAATAGTGATGAAGATGAACGAATTAAACATAAACGAAAAAAACACATCAGGCACGTAACCAGGTGGAGGACTCGGGGGGGCTGAAACCCCCCTCCCCGAAATCCTACAAATATCTAATTTAAAAAGTGTATAGTGATAATTAATTTTACTTCATTAGCAGGATTAAACACTTTGCATAATACGTTGTAATAATCTTCTATAACGGCTGAGGGCTCGACGTGCTGACCCCACGTCACCTCATACCAGTTGAAGAACTCACACCTCTAGGTAGAATTGTGGGAAGGAGACTGGCAGTCGGGAGATAGGCCAAGGCCCTATATGCTCGTCAATACTCGTCAGAAATTCAATCAAATTCATTCAGCTGTGCGTCATAAGTTGTGTTAACACACATTATGAGTCAATAAAAATAAGTTAAGAAATTGACAAGACGTTTCTGTACTGAAGGTAACTAGAGGTTGTTTTCTTGTAACGTCGTTACTGTGTCCAGCTCGGCATTGTGATTAAAATTACTCTATCTGCATGTTCACTTTCCTCTTACATAAGTTTTCCTTTCGCGAAAACATCGTTCCATAGTTTCCAGTTTCTCAATATATTTTTCTATGAAGTGTTGAATATAATTTTTCATATATTTCCCTTTAAAAAGTGTATAGTGATAATTAATTTTACTTCATTAGCAGGATTAAACACTTTGCATAATACGTTGTAATAATCTGAGATTCATCTTCAGGACTTCTAACCCCACTATTTCAACTTTATGTGGCGGCTGCTAATAAGGGATGATCCCCATCCCGAAATAAAATTCTGGCTCTGACCTGCAATGATTCGAACTTTTAAAAACCTGTCATTTCGAGCTCGGAAAGGGATTTTTTTTTATCATTCATAGGGAATTTCTTTCTGAGCCAGGAGCACAACAACAGAAGTTTGGCGCGTGAAACTGAATGCGTGTAGTCGTTGGCTTCGTGTTTATTATTTATTAAGGTGTTAGTGTTTGTCGTGATAGTGCTGTGTTAAAGGGTAATGGATGTGATACAAGATTTGCTGGTGAAACCTTTTGGAACAAGATCTTTTCAGGAGAAGTTGCAAATTGTTAATACAGGTAGGCCAGTGTCATCGCTTGAACTTATTTCTACACACAAAGACAAAAATCGGGAATATGTGAGGCATATTCGCAAGCAAATTATGACAAAACACCATGGTTGACAGGAAGTATAAGTGTTAATAAGCTTTGCATTTTTGTTGGCCGTGCTTACTTTTCGGGGCTGAAAAGAATGTATGGACGCGTGGCTGATACTGTAATCTTTGCAACACTTGTGTCAAACATGAAAAATCCAAAAGTCACATAACTTCCTTTGTTAAGCTGCAATCTTTCGCAAAGACACGTATTGACGTGAACTGGACAAACAGCGTGCTTTGGATGTGGTACGGCACAAGTGATCGGGTCCTGGAGTAAGTTGAATTTTGCACTTAAATTAATATTGCGGGTTTTTATTTCACTAGTGCACGTCTTTCATTTTATATTTCACAGGCTGTTTTTTATAGCTTTATAATACTGTCTTGTTTTATTATTTGAAATTCTACACGTATAGTAAACTGCAATAACGAGAATTAATTGATTGTGATCGTAGCAATAAGACAAATATTCCGACACAATATTCCTAAATCCAATATGGAGCTTGACATAAATTGCACGGAAACTTTTGGAGTTTGAGGATCAAAAGGTCGGAGATTACCCACTCGTTAGAACCAGCATACACCACTGATACAAATAGAATGTTCTTTGCTTGGAAGTTACGAGTGAGTAGCGTAACCCGGTCATAAAAATCTTCTATAACGGCTGAGGGCTCGACGTGCTGACCCCACGTCACCTCATACCAGTTGAAGAACTCACACCTCTAGGTAGAATTGTGGGAAGGAGACTGGCAGTCGGGAGATAGGCCAAGGCCCTATATGCTCGTCAATACTCGTCAGAAATTCAATCAAATTCATTCAGCTGTGCGTCATAAGTTGTGTTAACACACATTATGAGTCAATAAAAATAAGTTAAGAAATTGACAAGACGTTTCTGTACTGAAGGTAACTAGAGGTTGTTTTCTTGTAACGTCGTTACTGTGTCCAGCTCGGCATTGTGATTAAAATTACTCTATCTGCATGTTCACTTTCCTCTTACATAAGTTTTCCTTTCGCGAAAACATCGTTCCATAGTTTCCAGTTTCTCAATATATTTTTCTATGAAGTGTTGAATATAATTCTAGCCTGCTTTCCACAAGCTACACAACTTCTTCCTCTCTCTCTCTCTCTCTCTCTCTCTCTCTCTCTCTCTCTCTCTCTCTCTCTCTCTCTCTCTCTCTCTCTCTCTCTCTCTCACTCAGAGGTGCAATGTAACATAATTTAAGAAGGCCATTGTTGCACAAACGATAAACGAACATGTGTTAAATTCGGTAAGATCAGCAGGTAAGGGAAGCTCGATTTTAGCTGCAAATCAGTGCCTTCGTTACAGGAAAATCCCCAACAAAGCAAGGAAATAACTAATGAATGGTTATGCTTTACGATCTTTAGGGTTAAAAATAGGTGATCTAAATCTTTAAAAGAAAACCGTTTTCCAGATAGAATAGGTGTATGCATGAATAGAAAACAAAAATTAAGATATTGTATTAGCTGTGGAGTTCATTCTGTTGTAGCTTTGTGGCACATCCGGTAAAGGCACCCATTTCCAGTTCCACTTGTGTCTTTGATTAGGGTTCGAGCCTAACTTCATCTGGATATTTTTATTTATATTGAGGCCTGTAAGACAATAATATATGAAAGGTTCCAAATTATTTCTTACACGAGTGTATTTTTTCTTTTAATTTGTTAGTCCTGAAAAGGACTGTTTGGGAAAATTGAACATTTATTTAATATCTTGTCCAGTAGCCACCTGCATCTATGACATGTCTCAGGCGTCGAGGAACGGATTGCACAAGATGTCGAATATACCTGTGCGAAGTGCACACTTCATTCCAGGCATTGTTGACGTGGTCAAATAGTTCATCACTTCTGCGAGGTGGTGGATCGGGCCAGCTTTCTTTCAAACATCGAACGACCTCGGCCCACATATTTTCAATTGGGTTGATGTCGCATCCCATGGGTGGCCAGTCAATTAGATGTATGTCGTTTCGTTCAGAAAACCAACGCTGAACGATGGCTGAATCATGGATGGAGGAGTGGTCTTGCTGGAAGTCAATATTTCCCTCGGGATACAAAGCTCGCACGCCAGGAACCATAACATGCTCCAAAATGTGCACATACTGTATCCCGTTGAGACGTCCTTCTATGCGGTGTAGGTCACTTCCGCCACCGAGAGATATCCAACCCCAGACAGGCACGCTCACGCGTCCACGCCGACGTGAGTTAGCAAAAAAATGGGGATCGAATCGTTGTCCTTGACGCCGGTAGACCAGAACCGGACCATCATTTGCAGTAGAAAATACTCTCTCGTCTGAGAAGATTACTCTATCCCAAATCCTATCAATATTTTCTTCAGCAAATGCTAGCCTATCAGTTCTGTGTGCATCCGTCAAGACCTCCTTCTTTGCTGCCCTTCGTGCCCGTAAACCAGAAGCAGCCAGCCTCCGCCGAACTGTCTGTGGGCAACCAGGAAAATCGGCCCTTGCCTTGAGTTGAGTGGCTGACTGGAATGGATTGGCTTCACACTCCGCTATCAGCCGATCGTCTTGCACTGGTGTCGAAACACGGCCCCAGCTCTCGCGTCTTTTCCGTGATGCCTCACCAGTTTCTTCGTATCGAGCCCACCACCTCCTTGCTGTCCGTGCTGGAACGCCATACTGCTCGCCAGCTAAACCAGGTGACAATCCAGCTCCCTCGATCAAACCGATCACTCTTTCTCTTGTGGATTTGTTGTAGTGCTCCATTCTTCGCGAGGTTGAAGAAAGAAATGTTGCATGCCTCTGTTTAGAGCGTAGTTCAAAGGAAATAAGGTCTTCTATTGGTATAGTTAATCACGTGATGCTGCAGTTGGTTCAAAGACGACTTCCAATTACATTCAGCCATGAAAAGTTTCGTACGAATTCATACCAGAAAAGGATGTCAAGAATAATAAAATAAATTTAACCATTATTTACAATTACATTACTTTCATTTAACAAATAAATAAATAATAATTATGACAAATGTGCTACAACGAGTGCTCTTTACATCCATGTGTAAAAGTATTTGGTATTACTAAACACGCACACACGTTCGGAACATCTGTAGCGTAGTTGTAACGTTTCAGACAAGCATACATCTTCTTACGTTCATCTTTTCTCTTTGAGGTATTGGTTCAAACCCGGCTCAGCTTTCACGTTTTTTTTTATGTAATACTTAGTAAAGTTTTTGTCACAATTTTTTCGTCCACAAAAAAAACAATAAAAACAATAATTAAACGATCTTCTCCCCAAAACAATAACTGCAACATCATATTTATTCACATAATAAATCTATTCCACTCATAAAATTGATTCCTTCGGGTCTTAATGCAACATCACCGAAACATTCAAGTTTCAATGTTCATGTTGGAAATTGAACAATAAACAGTTTTGGGGACACATTGCTTTATATAAAACCTCATGTTATTATAGAAATATACACAAGACGTCGAATGAAAGTATGCGTAAGGAATACTCTTGAAACTCTAGAGTTGTAATCATGCGATTTGTTTTTCATAGAGTAATCTGTTATATTCAAGGTTAATTATTTCAAATTTTTTGTATTCAGTAAATATCGTACTTCTGTGTTCACTTCAACAGAAAAGAAATTGAGCGGCTAGGATTTGAACCTGTGATCTTTCATTTTAGATAAAAAAAAATACACGTCTTACCAACTGTTCTACAAGGAAATAGGCAAAAAGTTTCCTAACATGGTTGCGGCAACAACCACCTGCCAGTGCTCCAAACATTTCTTTGCCACAGATTGTGGATAAGTTCCTCTCTACACAAATGCCCGGTATTTTGCAGTGTATTTTAGCTCAAATTTTGCCTAAACTCATGCGAACTTTGATGAAGAGGATTTACCAGGATATCAACGAGGTTATTTCTGGATAGGCTTCCGAGGTTTCGAGAGCTCTTTTATCTTCAGGGATTGAAGGGATGACGGATAACGTGCTTGTTACTGGCAAGCGTGGTCGTAACTGCGATTCCTCATGCTGCCGAATTTTATTTTCGGAAGGAGTATGGCATCGGACGTAAAATATATATATACTGTTCTTGGATGATCTCTCTGTGTATATCAGGAGGTGGCAGTAATGATGAAGCGTTTAGAATTTTCGGAAACCATTTCAATTATATTACTGAATCACGTGCCACGTGGAATGGCAGAATCAAGTAACGTATAAGCAAGTCTGAGGGTGGCTGTTTTGAATATTGTGAATTTGGTGGAAAGTTCGTTAGATATACTTTCTGTTGAAATAACAGTATTATTTTGTTGAAATTAGACAAGTATTTTGGATATAAAGCAGTGCCGAATTAATGATCATTCTCAAGTTTTGCATTTATTAGATGTCACGTAATATATAAATAGTTATTAGTAGATTTTTATCGCATCGGCCTCGGTCGCAAAAGGTATTTACTTACGTTTATTGGGGATTTATTATTAGATTTAGATGCATTGGAAGATCGAAGTGAGGGGAACAAGAACAGTCATTACTAAATAAACGACATCACATAACCAATCTTAGCGAATTGAATACATTAAACTCTCCCGTTCGTTACAAAAATTCAATACATCAATGTAGTGGATTATTTCCTATTATAATTGTGTGTGTTTGTGTGTTAGTATTTTGAAATAATTAATATTTTAGTTGTGGAGTGAAGAGCGTACACAATACTTATCTTAAATTCCATTACTTGATTGATGATTTGGTTTAATTTACTTCGCCTTTGTGACGTTTTTGGTTCATCGCGAAGATGAGAATGGGTGATGGGATGATGAAATTGATGAAGGAACACTTACAAAGAACACCCATGCCTGACCAGGATTCGAACCCAGGATTAAATACCATTACCTACAGCATCCTGAATGCATATATATTATATGTAAATTAGTCATAATATGTGTTAACTCAGCTTATGACGAATAGCTAAAATACAAAAAGTTTTAACCTTAAATCCTGGCAAGCAACTGAATAAGCATTAACCTTCTTAGGGAGAAAATGTGCAGAAGAGACATCCCTTGAAGTGTGCATCGGATATTTTACAGTGTTGAAATATCAATTGTCTCTGTTTAGCACACACACACCAAAAAAAAAAAATAGAGGGTGGGATTTGAACCCGCGACCTTTCAAGTATGTTGAAAAATATGGATACCAGCGTCTAACCAACTGCTCTACGTTAACTTAATGACAACATTCCCTTACAAACACGTAGATGTTTATGATAAAATCGATCTTCCTGTGTTCCAGCATGTTTTCTCCACAAGTCGTGAAATAAATGATTTCTTTTAGATCTGTTCGATATTGTGCAGGGCATTGTAACTAAAATGTCGCATAAACTCCTCAGAAATTTGCCTCTTTCTACTCAAACTTGATGGCGATTTACTCCAGGTGGAGAAAACCCCTGTTCAGTGTTTCAAACCTATGTGATATCAAGTCGAGCACGCAGAATTGTTACAATTTCGCACGATTCTCATTCTTATTCTTATTTCAATTTACTATTTCAGTTTCAGTGTGTATTATATTAGCGATTGATAGTTTATAAGTTCATGGAATGTGCGAAATTGGAATCCTTTCACCGCAGTGTTTTTCGTCTAGTTGAATGACGAACTCAAAGTTGGCTACTCTCAGCTGGCGCTGAAGTGCAATGTTGCTAAGTTTACGATTTTCGGACTTAGAATTCTTTCGGGGCGGTCAAATAAGAAGTTGAGAAGTGTACAGCCCAAAAGCCCTGAACCTACTCTCACCCTGACCGTGTCTGAGAGGTGCAAGACCGTACTTGATGTAAACATCCTCCGAGTTTTGAGTTGAGTTTTTGTATTAAGTAAACTTTTGTGCACATATAGGCTAATTATGACTGGACCTACAGTTAGAAGTGGGATGCGAACCACTATGTGCCTCCACCGGGTATCGAACCCTGGACACCTTGACAAGGAGACGACGTTTAATGTTAAGAACAGAAATAAAGTTCATTTAGTTAGTATTCAAAGATAATAATGAAAGTAAAAATGCATCGGATGGAAAACATTGAGTTCGATACCTGGTGGAGTCACATAGTGGTTCGGATTCCACTTTAAACTGTAGGTCCAGTCCCGATTAACCTTACTGTGCATAAAGCGGACTTAGAACGCCAACTCAATCAATTAATCAATCATCTCAATCCTTTCATACAGAAAAAAATGTTCGCTAAAGTGTCACCAAGAAATTATGTGTGTTTGTTTGGACTATTAGATTTTAACGTTTGGGGGTTATTCCTGAGTAAACAAAAAATAATCGATCAGACAATTCGATTATAGATGGCGGGGAAAGAACTTCCGGTTTGGGCAATTTTCCAATGTAAACAAGTGGAATACAGATCGTCACATAGCTTATTTTCTTATAACAGATAGGATACGTACAAAATTGACATTTTTGAGTGATATAGAGAAACAAAGGTATGTAACTAAGAAAGATTGGCAATTCCCCAGATTCTTTGGATGAAGATTTACGGAAAAATAGTATAGTCTTTTCCAATACAATGTTGATCTTCTACCAACAGTTTCGTGTTAAGACTTCTGCAGGTTGAAATAAAGCTTACATAAATTATAAGCATACTTCAATTTTACAACAGAAAAAGTATAATTTTCGACATTGTGTAGTCAATCACAGCCCCTTTAATTTTTTCATATGGCTTAGAGAGGGCGTCGTCAGAATTTTTTGTAGGGGGCTAAAGGCCAGTAATAAAAGTAGAATAGTAGAAATAATAATAATAATTACAACTGATATAAATGTTATACAAAAAAAATTACTAAACTAATGAAATACACAAATTTTATTCTAAATTTATTATTATTATTTATTGTAACACCATTAAGCCTTGTTTCCATTATTATGAAAAAATATAAATATGCTGACCAAGGCAGTAATTTATTTTATTAAAAACATAAACTAAACGTAACGTTTCAATCTTCTAGCAAGGTCTTCATCAGACTCTGTATCAAGTACAAAAGTTTTGTACTTGATACAGAGTCTGATGAAGACCTTGCTAGAAGGTTGAAACGTTACGTTTAGTTTATGTTTTTAATAAAATAAATTACTGCCTTGGTCAGCATATTTATATTTTTTCATTATTTATTGATTTATGCTATTCGAGTGCATATCCAGCACAACAGTAACAATACTGAAATGCACAGTTATTGTATTTTATTATTAACTTTTGCAAGTGTAGTTCAAAAAAAGACTTTAGAAGTTAGTAATAAATTTACTAATAAAGTTTACATTGATTACATTAAGTTATAAAATTATAATTTGTGGAATTCTGGATAATTATAAACAGTTTCAATTTTTAATATAGTCAACAAATGTGCGACACCTAAAATATATTTTCATTTGAATTACTCCAGTGGTGTAGTGCCGACTATAGAGCCTATTCCCTGGTGTTTGTGTTCATTCATTTCGCTTTACTGCCTGAATCCACTGATGTTTCCGTATCGGATCTGTCTCAAAACTATGCATAGATATCCGAGAAAAAAATATTTGCTCCCAATCTTGTGTTGTAACCAAAAGCCACACAATGATTGTCGCCTTTACACCTTTGAACTCCATGATATTCTATTGAAAACCGGAAGTAAAGTTCCCTCCAGCGCCAAGGAAGCACAGAAATGTAAACATCCTGTGAATAGCCCCCATATTGACGAATATTCATTTCGTCCTAATGTAGCACCAATAGTGTTGCTCACGGGACGGGACATGTCCCGTCTCGTCTCGTGTCTCGTCTCGAAAACGAGACGAGACACGATACGGGACAAGCCTTTTGAAATTCGAGACGGGACGAGACGGAATGCCTTTCTCGTCTCGTTTTCGAGACGAGACACGGGACGAGACGGGACGGCTTTTGAAAAATCTCGTCTCGTCTCGAATGTCTCGAAAAAATAAAAGCAAAATTTTTAATCAGTTTCAAATATTTGTTTGCTTGGAATAAAGTATTTCAATTAGAAACGTTGATAAGCGTGTATTAAGTCAAAATAAGAAGCCTATTCTAGAGAGAGGCATGAATGAATACCTAAACTTATTTCCTATACTCTTTCGAAACACAGCGTTACTCCCCATTTTCTTTAAAAAAAAAATTATTCCAGGTTAATAACTTTATGTTACGATAGTACTCCAGATACTAATACAATTCTGAATAACATCAAGTAAAAGGGCAGGTAGAGAAGGTGGAAGGAGGGGCCAAAAGATCGTGGAATGTCTGCGTCCGAGGTTTATCTTGTAAAAATAGTCTCAGCTCTATAGGTTGGAAAGATAAACGGACCGACGGATAGGGTTTATTATTATTATTTAATTTTTACATCAAAGGGTGTACAGAAGTGATTGTTATTAGGAAGTAGGAAAAGCATTGTGGGGAACATGGCAGTACAAATTGATAAGGAGTTGTTGGGAAAGTTACTAAGGAGTCCAACATATTAGCAAGACTAAGAGAAGGAGAAAATTAGGGACAAATAATCTTGCATTATTCCACTCCGAACAGCTGAGAGGTAAAGAGGAGGAGAAAATACGGGAAATATGGAAAGAAGTAATTTGGTGATTTTAGTGTTTACAGGGAACCACGACAAGATTTTACCGCATGATTATTTGCACGGGTTGCGAAATCATTAGAATGTTATGGAAATTTCGGATATGTCTTTGTTGAGAAAATTCTTGTTGTTTCCCTCAGGCATTCTGCAGGTGGTTGGATTCGATTTTTTTACGTCCGTTTGAAGATTATTTCCAATGTTTTTTATTTCTTTATTTCTTATTTAAGGAGAATACTATTCCTTGGATTGTAATAACGAAATACTGAGGCTGATATAGAATAGATTTCAAATGAAGGAAGTGCACTAAGTTCTGTATATTCGTCGTAGAAGGAAACTTTGTTCTATGAGGGGACTCGCCGATGGTACAGTGGTAGCATCGTCGCCTTGTAATCAAGGAGTCCCGGATTCGATACACGGTGAAGGCACATTGTGATTTGAACCCCACTTTAAACTGTGGGTCCAGTCCCAATTAGCCTTTATGTAAATCAGATGAAGGAATGTTGTAGCTGTTCTTTTTATTCTGTAAATTTAGCCTTCAAGTTTATGAGCAAAATACATGTAGTATCTACTGTCTATATTTTCATTCGTTATTAAACACATTTCACAAAGTAGTTTTATCGAACTTCACAGGGAAGCTGACAGCAATGTCAGGGTGGCGGGAGCTTGTTTACGACCAGGGTGTATTCCGAGACTATTTTTCGCCGTTCCCCACTGACAAAGGATTCGCTTTGAACAATGGACACCGTTGCTTCAGGGGGCAAACACCAAACATAGGGCGAGGTTGACCTGCAGTAGCGGGTACGTGCCATAAATCCAGGCCTAAAGTAGGAATGAAAGTTGATGCAAGGGAGGGGCAATAAAAATTCTGTAATTTGGTTTGCTTGCTGACAGGAAGTTTTGCAGGAAAAGCTGAAAAGGAAAACGGCATACTTTGAATGAAAGAGGGACAGTGAACACAAGTTATTTGTATTAATCGCCGACACACAAGTTTCCATTTCGAAGGTGAGGCTATCAGCAGCGAAGTTATTAGAGGGTTGGAAGCAGTGACGACGCCAGAGGAGGCAGGGGGACGCCCCATGTCGGACACTTCGCCCCCCCCCCCCGGGCCCTCCAACTGAAGTTAATTAAATATCGAATAATAAGAGAGTTCATTTATAAGAGTATGACGATTTTCACGTTTTCAAAGTGGTGTATTCTGCATGATATCGTTTTTCTGCTTATAATACCAACTTGATTAACAAATATTAATTTGCTTCGTCAAAGATTCGAGCGCCGACCTGGGCATTGGTGATTTCTCATTCATTTATGTCCTGTAATAGCCGAGATTAACCTAAGTTTTAACCAGTCTTAAGAACTGGGAAAAAGTGTTGAATGTGGATGATTTTAAAACATCACGAATATTTTCAGGACCACAAGACATCATCTGTAGTACGGGCAAATTATTCTAATCGTGGTCGTTAGTGACAACGCTAATTATTAAAAGACATTCAAAGTTGATTCAAGATTTGGTTGGTTGGTTGATTTGGCGTTTGAAGTCCACTTTATGCACAGTAAGACTAATCGGGACTGGACTTATAGTGTAAAGTGCCTCCACTGGGTATCGAACCCAGGACCAAAGGTGATCGGAGAAAAACCAGACACTACATGTCAGTTGTTGTGGATTCATCGCGGTTTCTTACTATTCAGGGACTTGAATTTCGAGATGATGAGTCTGAGGAAACCTTAACAAAGGGAATTTCTTCGATACTCTTGAAGTTAATGAGGGGATATTATTTGGAAATGTATTGAACGTGAACCTTAAAATGCAAATTACACTTAAAATTCGATTCAAAACATATCGCGGGCAGGTAAAAGAACGCTTATTAGGATTTGCCACTCTTCAATCATTAGATGCAGGTTCACTCTTTCTCGTACATATCAAAATCGAAGAACTTCTTCCCACGAACTCCATAGATGCCTGTAATTGGGTAGGACAGACATACGTTGGAGTGGTAGAGTAAGAGTAAGTATTGCCAGGGTCAGAATATTTCTTGAATTATGAGATAACTGTAATCTTTGTCTGATTTTTTTATCCTGTGATAACATTTCCCTGAAAGGTGAAACACAAATTTTGCCCAAAACTCTTCAGCGTTACAAAGATGGTTGTCCTTAAAATCTTTGAAAAGGCTTGCTCGAAACAGGATGCTGGATGCAAACTGCCTCATTTGGCTGTTCTTGCCATTGAGAAGAAATGTCAAGTCCTGAACGTACCAAAGGTGCGCAATGTGTTCTCCAAAGCACATAGAGCAGAATTCTCCTACAGGAGAATTGCACTTCACTAAGTGCCTCACATTGTTTCTAATACTTAAGAACATTCATTTCTTCCAACGTCACGTTTATTTTGCAAGAAAATTAAACTCTTAGAAGCATTATTTTCATCATTTATATTATTATCTTATAACTTAAATATTTATATCAGTAGTTTCATCTCAAGAAAGACGATGAATTATAAAATTATGAATGTCTTTCAATACTGAAATAGGCCACTAGAGACAACGCAACTTACCAATAAAAAAGAATTAATGTCTTTATTAAAATGAATCATGTGGAGATAAACTCGTAATCAAGAAGTAAATTTAGGCAGTAAACGTCCACTCTAAATAATAGACACACACAAAACACCATACATAAATATAATAATAATTATAATAATAATAATAATTATTATTATTATATAAGTATATACATGTGTAGTGTTTTCGGGCGTTTTAATGTGACTGACCCCTTACAATATTTTGTTGCCCCCTTCCGCCCCCCCGTCACATTTCCCTGGCGCCGTCACTGGTTAGAAGTAAATTTATTAGGACGAGGAAAGTAACATTAGCTGTTCACAATGTTGCACCAAAGGACGTGATATGTGCTACTATTTGTATAAATTATAGGAAATTTAAGCAAAAAATTGTAATTGTTGAGACTTGAGAGTTGTTTCCTTCATTTGATATTAGGAAGAGGTTTTCTGAGACAGAGTGGGATTATTTTACACATACATGGGAAAGGGTGGTTGTTTAAAGATAGAGACGTATTTTGCACATTTTTTAAAAGTTCAGATAAAACGAGAATTTAGCCTTACTGTTATGAAAAGAAATAACGCAGTACGGGGAAATAATAACTTCACATTTTTCGCACCTGGTGGGATGCAACCCAAGAGTATTGCAGGAAGTCTATGAACGAGGATGAAGAAGGATATGTGAAATTTGACTTAGCTGCGGGTGAATTAGTTTATTCTAATATTCTTAAGGTTGATATATTTTTTTTTAAGTCCACTTGATTCGCAAATAGGCTAAATCGCGAACCGACCTACAGTTTAAAGTGCGATCCGATCCACCTTGTGCCTCCATTGAGTATCGACGCGAGGACCCTTCATTACAAGACCCCACGTTATTACTACTCCATCGGGGAGGCACCCAATTTACACAAATATGTTGATTCCAATAATACGTTATATGCATAATCTGATAATGATGCACTTTGGGTGCATCTAAACATATTTTTTTCAACTATAACATGTCTAAAAGAATCATTGAAGTTGGGATTTTTATAACTTCAGGACGCACGGCTCTGTAAACGTGCGATATAAACTTAATGCAGGTTTGCCTTCCATACGTGGTGGTTTTGTCACGTTTCTTCGCTTTGTAAAACATACACTTTTGCAGGAAAGGCTTCTTGCATCCTCCTGGGGCCTTGCTCTAGCTAAACAAAAAATACATGTAACATTTTTTTTTTGTTATTCAGCAAATATTCAATTCATCACCTTTTTTGACATTAATTTTCTTGCCAGGACAGCTGTTTTTATGCAGATTTTGACGATCTTAACTACACGTAAGCTAGATATTAGCTAATATTCGTGCTGTTATATTACTATTCTTCTACCATCTTTGTAACATGTCATGCAATAACAATAATAGAATTGATTAATTTACATATTCAAGTGAATAGACCTATGAATTATATTAATGCATTAATTTAAACATTTGCTTAATTGTTGTCGTTAATGTTATTATTATCATTTTTTCTGAAACACTTGGCTCAGACACCCTCCCCCGACATATATTTCTAGATGCGTGTCTGCCGAAGGATAATTTAGATCAAGCGGTGGTGGTACCGGACTTAGAGGCTAAAGAGAAAACAAAGAAGTATGTGCGTCATAAGCTGAGCATAAGAAACAGCACAATATCACAAAGAAACACTTTTTGAAACTTATGTCATAGAAGATGTTTAACAATGTTAAGAACAATAAATGTAATATACTAAATATTGAAATTTTAAATAGTCTTTTGTGTTCGTACTACCCATTTAAAAACTTTTTTGTTCCTCCCCAGCGCCAAGCTTAGAATTTAAAGAAAAAATGTACATTTTCATAGTGCACGGAAGTTCGACATTCAGATAGAAAGAAGGTCTATTGGAAAACATTTCAAGACTTCCAAAAGGTATAGCAGTAATGAAAAAGAGCACTCACTTATATCGTGTTTGTTACAACCTGTCCGGCTTCCCGCGGTAGCTGATCGCTGGCTTTTCTAGCATAAACCAAGCGGTGTTGCTGCTGAAGACCGCCTGAACTCAGTGCTGGGAAAAGCCAAAGCCAGGCAGCAAATTAAAATACGCAACGTGGCAACAACGTCTACGTAAGCTCCTCTCTTCTGGCTTCCATTCGCTCCTCGCTGCCCAGCAGACGACTTTTTTCTCGTTTCTCATTGGCACCGAAACTGTCGAGCGATCGCTAGCCGACGGGACAGGTTCTAACAAACTTGGTATAAATGTACGATGGATAGACAGTTGTATGAAGCGAGAAAAACCACAAAGTAGATTTCATAAGATACCTAGCAATCAGTAACCAAGAAACTGCATTTTTAATATTAATGTCCTCATGATTAACGAAGCTTATTTATTCTCACTACTCAATGGGTAAAATATTTGGAGCTTTATCCCACTTTCCGGAAAAATATTTCGTGTTTCTGCTACTTTTGACTTTTGTTGGCATGATATCCCGGATCACTTTTACGAGACGAGACGGGACAAAACGAGACGGGACTAGACGAGACGAGACAGAACCCTTCGAGACGGGACACGAGACGGGACAAACGAATATTTTCGAGACGAGACACGAGACGAGACAGCATTTTCACGAGACGGGACGGGACAGACCAAAGTCTCGTCTCGTCTCGTCTCGTCTCGTGGGCAACACTAAGCACCAAAGACAGTTGCCCTAGTAATAATGAATTTTAAGAACTGATAATATAGCACATAAAGAAAAAATCTTCACATAATAGTCATACTCCACTTTTTTTAAAAAAAAATGGCATAAAATCTGCTACGATTGTGCGGTGAAAAACTGTGCGATCAGTATATAAAACTAAGGGCACGTTGTTCTTCTCGTGTTATAAAGAGTGTGTTAATTAACGGGGGAAGGAACTGCCGGGGATTTCCTCCTCACAAAACATTGTGTCCTCGGCAAAAGAACCTTATTTTCTATCCCTGTCTGGTATGTTTTTATCCCCCTCAAAGAAAATGGAAGTGAAAACATATAGTATGTACATTATTTCTTATCTAAAGTCCGTACCAGCTAACTGTAGACCAGGAGAACGAGAACAAGGCTCTTCACAAGTAGTGACGCAAGACTGCTCCACCAATGAACAGTGAGAGAAACGCTATTGTGTAATGAGTGACAAGAGTTACCCGATTTCCTCCTCTCTGTAAGCGTTGCAAACTTTTGAAAAGGATATTACCGAACGCACATGGCACATGACCTAGATTAGAATCAAGGTACTTAGAACCTCAAGACAATTAGTAGCTTTGTTTACTGACTGGTAACATATATAAATTTGCATACACCCTTCCCTCCCCCCCAAGAATCTACCTCCCGATATGATATCACAAATACGCCACTTCGTGGACATCCCCCCTCCCACCCCCACCCCCCAAAACAAAAAGCTTAATTCTCACAGTAGTTATAAACACTTCCTTTCCACCATAGAAATCAAATAGCGTTTTAAAATGTTCTTAAGATTTATATTTCCACGCATTAGAAAAACCACAACCAGCATGTGGCTGACTATCGACTTCCACAATTTCAAACAAACGAACAAGTGCACAAGCCTGCACTCTCGAGTCCTGCGTGCTACGGACTCATTTAATTGGTGCTTTCGGACTGTGCTAGGTGACGTCACTTCCTACAAGAACGTAATTCAAGCCTGCTTTATGGACCTTTCGAACACAGCCTCTGCCTCGGGAGCCTGTGGAGCAACGCCACGCATAACTGTAGAAAAGAGGAAAAGGCGAGTGGACGGAGCAAGGTCTTCGTTCACTCTCTCCAGAGATTCCTGGGACAGTGTACGAATGTCAATCCCAGCCTGGGCATGGTTGTCCCTTCATGATTAGCCAAAAGTGGCAAACAAGCGAAATAAAATAATGCAAATGAGTCAACAAATATTTTTCTTACGTAGTTCTTGACCCTTTCCCTAAATACGTCCTGCTAAATACATTCTAATGAATATATATATATATATATATATATATATATATATATATATATATATATATATATATATACACACACACACAACCGGCCCCCGTGGCGGAGTGGTAAGCACAACATCTCGCTACGACGTCAGGGGAGTCCGGGATTCGAATCCTGATCTGGGCATCAGTGTTTGTGAGTGTCCATTCGTCAATTTCATCATATCATCACCATATTTGCAAATTAGCCAAAAAGTGGCACAAAAAACGAAGTAAAATGAAACAAATCAATCAAAGCAAAAAATTTACAAAGTATACAAAGATATTGTAAACGGATAATTCTGAAAACGCTGGTGTTCTCTTTGAAGTACAGATGCATCATGCATGGGCATAACTTAGGGCGTAATTTTGAGGGGCCGAATCAGACTGTGAGCCTAAATTTGCGGGGGTAGAATCAGACTCGAGGCGTAATTTTGAGGGGGTAGAATCACACATGGGGCGTAATTTTGAGGGGGCAGAATCAGACTTGGGGCGTAATTTTGAATGGCAGAAGTAAACTCGGGCCTAATTTTGAGGTAGCAGATTCAGAGTTGGGGCTTAATTTCGAGGGGTCAGAATCAAATCTGAGGCATAATTTTGGGGGAAGAGACTCGAAAAGTTTTCCATAGCTTCCAGGATTATTTGCTAAATAACTGTGACGTTTGCGAAATCACAAATATTACTCTTTATAACTTTGCTCCTTAGGTCTCCTAACTTGTAAATTTGAATAAACCTGATTTTTTGTAGGGGTCGCAAGTACCCCACCCCCTTGCCCCCGCCAAGTTACGCCTATGGGTGCATGCGTATTTCAGTTTCTTCTTTCGTCCAGCTTGAACGTCTGAAGCTATTCCTCACAAAGTTTTGGTTACTCGATTCTTCACATTCGCTCTTTTTCCTTATTTAATTTCCTGTGGCTCTTTCCGTCGCTACGTGCCAAAATTTCCCCCATCCCTTCTCCTCCCCTTGCTCCGAAGGTTCCCATCCACGACCCTCCCCCAGGTTAGTCCCTTCCCATTCCGGTCGCACACCCCTGTTGATGATACCGTGTATGACATCATAAATTTCGTGCGTCGCTAGTAGGGATCATGTGACGGGGCCCTCTCCCGAAACTGTAGAGTTTTCAGCCAGACGTCTGGCCGGGCGCATATTTATCTGTCGGCCCGGATCCACGAGTTTGGCAATGGTTGGGGAGGGAGGGGGAAGGGGGGTGGGACACCTTCCGCTTCATTCATTCATTGCGAAGCTGACCTTGACCGGCAGCGCCCTTCTTGCCTGCTTCTGCACGCAGACTGCCCCGAGACGGGAGGCTGCTTTCTTTTTCAGTGTTGCCACCCGAAATGCCGGTCCGCGGATTTGGAAATCGAAAGCAGTAGCCTTCAACGTTTTTCTCTAAAGCGGACCATTTTCACGTTCTATAAGGGACTAACGGGTCACACTGTACAGTGGGATCCATGAGTATTACCGTACAAATTGTCCATCAGCATGTTCGTGCACTCTATTTGACCCCATAAGAGCTTCAAGAATTAAAGGAAAACTCAAAACAATTAATTTACACATATAAAGGGAATAAAGTTAATTCCTTTCATTCCTCTAACGTCCAAGGGTGCCCGCAGGATTTTTCTCAGGGGAGGAGGGGGGGAGCAGAGTATGATTTCATGTCTTCACCTTCAGTTATTAGGAACAAATATTTTATCTATAATAAGTCTTATTATTTTACAAATCATAAAATTGTAATTGAATTCAAAATACCTTGGCATTGTTGACAAGTTCATATGATATTTTAATCCAATATTTGAAAGAAGAACATTTATCACTTTCTTTGATGAATAGGTCGTTGTCTTCTTGTACTTTTTCACAATGCACAGAAAGTGAATTTATTGTGGCGATTCTGGCTTTATATCAAACTAAAATCGCCACGTGTGCTAACGAATGCCTAAAAGATAGTACAATTTGGTTGCTCAAAAATATTTTTTTGATTTGTGGCGATTTTATCTTGATATCAAACCACAATTAACTCATTAATATCTTGATTAATATTTGTGTGGTTATTAAAATAAATAGCGTGCTAACGAATGCCTAAAAGATAGTTCAATTTAGTTGCTCAAAAATATTTTTTTTTGATTTGTGGCGATTTTATCTTGATATCAAGCAAGAATCGCCACAATAAACTCATTAATATCTTGATTAATATTTGTGTGCTTATTAAAATAAATAGTGTGCTTTCATGTGCAAACGTCTGAGATATAATTTCATAATTTATTAATACGTGGCGATTTCCACTTGACATACGTGTGTCCTCTCTGGCCGCATCTGATAACTCCCATCCAGAAGTCAAAGTTCTAAAACTCTGAGATTGCAAGAAAGTTGACGGAGGACTTAATTTGGGTGTCCCTCGCTTCCATCAACAGTCGTAAATTATATTGGCCGCTAAGTGGACGAGGGAGGCAGCTGTGAACTTCGCCTTCTCTCCCCGCGCCCCGCCTTATATTGCGCAGCTTTTCCAGAAACCTCGGCGATTTTTAAATTGTTCCCCATCGCCTTAAAAACACATAAGATGTAGGAGAAAAATTAATGAAAGTAGTCATGGACAATTTGCACGATAATACTGATGGATCCCACTGTACAGTAGAATGCACAAGTGTTGCTCCGAAAATAGTCCATGACTATTTTCATCAATATTGCTCTTGCATCCTACCTGTTTTTAAGAATGGATTGTTATGTCTGCTGGTGAAGAGGTTGTCAACTGCTGGTCTCACATTCTGTTTCCATGTTATAGATGTTCTCATTTCGTAAAACAAAGGGAGTAAACTTTGTGATGGACAATTTGCTTGGTAATACTTATGCATCCCACTCTACCAGGCACGTTCACAGAGGCATTGGTATATGGTCTCTGTAGTTCAAGATACATTTTCTGTACTCTTTACTTACAAAACATGCAAAGAACACTGACAAGATCTGAATTGAGGTTATGCACATCAACACAACAAATGATCATAATGAAAGAAAAGATGTTATTTTGTTGATTAAGAAAGCATTCATACATAAGAATTGTCATTTCCCTGAATGAGAGGACAGTATATCAATATTCGCCTTGAAGTTGGAGGATCCTACTCGGAGATAGTTTTCAAGGTGTGTGTCGGCCAGTCGATTCCTCAACTTTGATTTCAAATATTTCATTTTGGAAAAGAGCTGTTCGCAGACATATGGAGTACCGAATAGAGATGAGATGAACAGGGCATGACTACATGGAAAATGGAATTCTGACGATCTTACACATTTTGAGTAAAACTCTATCGCGTCCACATTGTTCAACTTCTCCCTTAATTCAGTATTACAATGCAGTTCGATAAGTTCCATTTGCATGTTATCTGGAGCATCTCCGACATTACACTTAAAGGGGTGGATAATATCTTAAACATGTTATGTGACCTGAGATCTCGTGGCGAATTCAGATCTTAATGTTGAGATAGCTTCAGCCGTAGATATCACGTTTTTGAACCACTACTTGTGACAAGTTCCTGGAAAGGGTGTGAAGTTCTAATTTTTAAGCTGATTCTCCCGCAAACATGGATTCAAAAGCTTTCACGTAATTACTGAGATGAGTCACCAAATTGTTCTAAAGGATGCAATAGGAATCACGCGGAGCTGGATTTCCCTGGAATACCCTAGTTGGCGCTGGACTGGCTACCTGGCTGGAAATGATGGTTACCCGGCTGGCTGCTAGACTGGTTTTGGCGACTAGATCGTGATGTAATTGCAAACTTGTTTCTCAGTTCTTTTATACATGCTGTGTTAACAAACAATCAAAGCGAACGTTAGTTCATTTTGAGCTTGGCAAAGAAAAGTGATACAGGTTTTCGTCTGCGGTTTCCGATTGTTTTTAATTGTGCTATTTTATTTCGTTCGCTGTTTGATTTAAAAAGAAAAAAGTAGCAGAAGTGAGATGCATTTGTGTTTAACTAATTTTTAGGTATTTATCCGTGGTAATGAGATTTGTATAGGACAGATGTGGGTTAGCTGAATGTCATATTTAACTGAACATTTTTTTTAAAAGAGTGAATTCTGCGAATTTCATGTATGAATACCTATCCGAGTTCATTAAAATTAAAAGCAAAATATATTGAGTACACCTTCATTACCGTATTTTCGTTCAAACCAATTTCTAGTCCATGCTTTTCTTTAAAGAACCTTCCATTTTGGTAATTGTACGGACAATAGCACTAGTAGCGATTCTCATATGACGTTTTTCCTCAAGTCGGTCGTCCATCCTTTTACCTTGTCTGCTCTGTGCAATGCCTTGTGGGAACAACAGTCTACCAACAAGTATGGTAATAAGTACCGGTATCGTGTGAAGCGAAAAGTAGTATAGTCTGTCCCGGGAATCTCCGGAGCGATCGCTCCGCCAATTTTCTCCCCTTCTCAGCCGTTATGTGCCGTCTTGCCCCACAGATTCGGCTTTAGAGTGTAGTCAAAGTCCAACTGGCAAATCCAGCAGATGTCCCGAGTTCGAATCTCGGCCTGGGCATCACTCATCATCATCCTTGGGATTAGCCAAAAGTGGTAGAAAAGTGAAGTAAAATAAACGAAATCAATCAACCTCTGGAAGTGGTAACTTGATTTGATTTGATGTATTTTACTTCGCTTCTTGTGCCACTTTTGGCTAAATTGCGAAGATGGGATGAGTGATGATATGATGAAATTGATTAATAGACATCACAAGCCAGGATTCGAACCCGGGACCCCTGGAAGTGGTAACTAAACGACCTTACAAGGAGTCCATCCATTTTAATAGATTGAAGAATTAAAGTACAGATGACTCGTGCATTATACGTGAATTGATGATATAAATGTGTCCTGAGCCCCTTTGAAATTGGAATCGTAGCTTCCACGAGCTCTCACAGTTCGGTTCTCACCAGCCATTTCTTGTGGAAAGTGGTAAGTTCCGAGAAATACTTGACACACAGTTAACTAGCGTGGCCTCGTGGACAATCCCCCCTCCCCCCTCCCGTCCCACTACTCCCGGCATGTGAATGAATGGGCGTCCCTTCATTGAACTGCTCGGCGTGTCGAGAGATTCGAAGTCGTTTATCACTGCTTGTTAGAGTTAGTTTTTTTCTCTCTCCTTTGTCAGGAACAACTCTCCCCGAGCATTGCGTCAGACTGTGAAATTCCAAGCATACCGGATATACACGCCTAGATGTTTAGGGGAAGAAAGAAAAACCACTTCTCTGGAAGAAGATGATATTTTTCCTGAATGAAACAAAACTAGTTTTCTGTGGGAGGGGACTCTGAATGCCCTGTGCTGGGAATGATGAGGAGGTGCGAAGCTGATTCATCGCTCCGTCGTCTGAAGCAGTGTTCCTCAACCGCCGGCTCGCGAGAGGTTCTTCTGAAGTTTACGGCTTGCAGCCCACCCGGAAAGATGGCCGTTGCTTCGTGGATCACCAACGATAAGAGGAAATGCTTTCTCGCCAATGATGGTGAGAATTCAAACCCGCTTAGAGGGAACTGTCTCCCGTGCAGCCTCGAAATCCTCGAAATTAGAATTTTAACGTTTGGGTCTTTCTCGACTTAGAGCCGGAAGAGTGAAGCGACTTGCAGCCCAAGCTGACAACCACCTGGAAATATGGCTGTTGGTTCGGGGTTCGCCAGCGATAGGAGGAAATGCTTTCGCGACATTAGCGTGAGCGATCAAACGATCTGACCGGGAAGCGAGTTGCTTCCCGCCAAGGATGTATTGGTGGGGGGGGTGTCCAGGGGGTACGGACCCACCCTTCCCGAAAGATTTATCAAGTACTAAAATTAAATAATGAAAATATTCTCGTTTAACATTTGTTGGATAATTTCCTCTGAACGTATTGTAAGACAAGGATTATATTGGGATCATACGGCTTTGAAGGACAGGAAGGACGTATTTAATAGGGGTCCAGAGGTCCGGACCCCCGAAAGAATCACCAAGTGCTAAAATTAAGTAATGAAAATATTAGTATTTGTCGCAAGATCGATGGTTATTAATTTCCTCTGAACTTTTTAGAAGGCAAGTATTATATTGGGATCATACGGCTTTGAATGACATTACAAAGAAGATTTATGTACACTACTACTCAAAATAATATGCATGAAATTTTAATCAGAAACTTACTTTTCTCCAACTACATGTAACATCATTTTTGTTATTATATAAACATTCAATTATTCATCTATTTGACATTAATTTAATTTGCCAGGGCACTTGTTTCTATATAAATTATTCCGATCTTAACTACAGGTAAGCTACGTAATGAATATGCACTCTTATATCTCTATTCATTTTACTAATCATGTATTAATAATATAATATGAATTTATGTATTGTAATTAGTATTAATTTGATTTATAATTATTTTAATATAAACGTTATTATTATTATTATTCCTGAGACACTTTGTTCGGACCCCCCACCCCCGAAACATATTTCTAGATACGAGTCTGCTTCCCGCCTCCAAATCAGGAGGTTGAAGGACAATAGTCAATTTAGTTTCCGCAGCAATTTTCATGTGGAAATATTTTGATTAATTGGAATTTTCCGGTGTCCGAAATTGAACACGCTAATTAATTTTGATGATATTGGCCAGAGGAAACTAAAAGATTCGATTAGTTTCAGTCGTTGTCAATTAATAAATTAAACCACATTTTATAATATAAGCCAGCCTCCGTGGTTCGAAACCCCGACTGGGTGTTTATAAGCGTCCATTCATCAATTTCATCACATCATCACTCAGCCTCATCTTCGCAAATTAGCCAAAAGTGGCACAAAAGCGAAGTAAAAATAAATGTAATCAATCAATCAAAATTAATCAATATAAAGGAGGGAACCTTGGATAAATTGGATATAGCTCCGGATTTGTAGTAAAATCACAGGCTTGTCGTGGGTTCGATTCCCACAACCAGCAAAAGAAACTTCACCTGACGACGAGGGAAGAGGTGCTCTCTCCAAACGTAGTGTTAGAGTAATAGTGTAAAGCGCTAGACAATTGATAATGCTCAATTAACATTACATGCCAAATTTTATATTTGTCATCAAGCCTGCACATAATCGAACAAATTCTCTCTATGATTATTCCATAATTTATTTTAATATTAAATTCCAAGGGTACCAATCGAGGACGTATTTAGGGGGGTCCAGGGGAACCGCCCCCCGAAAGACTTACCAAGCACTAAAATTAAGTAATGAAAATATTAGCATTTGTTGCATAATCGATGGTTATTAATTTCCTCTGAACTTTTCACAAGGCAAGGGATCATACGGCTTTGAATGACATTACAAAGAAGATTTATGTACACTACTACTCAAAATAATATGCATAAATTATTAATCATAAACTTACTTTTCTCCAACTACATGTTACATCATTTTTCTTATTCGATAAATATTCAATTATTCATCTATTTGACATTAATTCATTGCCGGGGCACTTGTTTTTAAATAAATTATTCCGATCTTAACTACAGGTAGGCTACGTAATGAATATTGGCTATTCTTATACAGTCTTTTTACCTATTCGTGTAATAATAATATATTAATTTACGTATTGTAATTAGTATTAATTCGATTTAATATAATTATTTTAGTTTAAACATTATTATTATTATTTTAATTTTTGTTATTATTCCTGAGACACTTGGTTCGGACCCCCCCCCAAAACATATTTCTAGATACATGCCTGGTACCAATTAATTAATGGATAAAGTTGAAAAAAATTGAAAGCTAATAACGAGTAATATTGTTGGAATCGGGGCATCGAATTGTAAAAAAAACGAATTTTTTAGGCCGCTGCCTCATGAAGGATAGTGGTAGTGTCGTTGCCTTGTAATCAAGGAGTTCCGCATTCGATATCAAGTGGAGGCACATAGTAGTTCGGATTCCACTTTAAACTGTACGTCCAGTCCCCATTAACCTTACTGTGCATAAAGTGAACTTAAAACAGCAAATAAGTCAATCAATCATTTAGTGCTCTAATGCATTACTGACAACATCAATACATCCCACGTGCAATTGAGTCTAAAGTTCCTCCTCTTATATTATAAAAAAAACTCGAAAACTAAGGAACAATGTAGAAAAAACACTACCGCGATTTGACCCGGGCAAACTTCTAATCAGTTGTGAAATACGTTGACGTGTAATGTATTTGTTGGCGCCTATCCACATGAAGGAGGGTAGAGAAGGGGAAATAAACAACACACAAAAAATTTATGACGACATTTGAGGAGCAATGTGAAATGAAGACAGATGATAAAACATAATCTGTACTACAAAAGTTCGATATTATTATTAGCTACACTGAGAGCCACTCCAACAACCCCTAATATTTCCTCAGCTCCCCAACAATTCTTCACTAAGGCCAAATTTACGTACTTTGGATCTAAATTTGCACTTATACCTACATAAATTCGAATGAGAGCAGACTTTTCCTAGAAATCAAGAACCTTTTCCATCCTCAAAGTATAGATTTTTTTTCCTGTATGCTGAAGCCATCTCCAAAAGAAACATTCCGTCCCGCATACCCCTAGCTGAAGAACACCTGACACAGCTGTTGATTAAAAGCTTTGGAATTTTATACTCCAGTCAGGCATTCATTCACAATTAATATTTGAACCCAAAATCAAATTATTTACTAACATTTCCTATTAATGCATATAATTTATTGTCAATGATCGTATCCGACATTTTGTGATACTGGGTCCTACTTTTGCTTGTAGAGATCTCGTAATGCTATAATCTGTCCCGGGAATCTATGGAGCAAGCGAACAAAAACAAGTTTCTCCGCAAGTAATGACTCAAGAGGGAATGAGATTTCGTGGAGGGAGAATAAAGTCTGCAGCTACTAGTCATTTTCAGGAGTGTGTTCTGTTGTTCTCTGGGGGCGCTGTCTTTCCGAGACTTTGTTCTTTGCCGACGTAGTCTCTCGGTGATCCTGTCTTCTGGTGACGCTGTCTTTGATACCCTGTCCTTTAGCGACGTTGTCTTTCGGAGATCCTGTCTCTGGCGCGCTGTTTTTCGGAGACCTGTCCTTTGGCGACACTTTCTTTCGAAGACCATGTCCTTTGGAGACGCTTTCTTTCGGAGCCCCTGTTCCTTAGGGACATTGTCTTTCGCAGATCCTGTCCTTTGATAACGCTTTCTTTCAAACATCCTTTCCTTTGGCGACCCTGTCTTTCGGAGATCCTGTTCTTTGATGACTCTTGCTTTCAAACATCCTTTCCTTTGGCGACGCTGTCTCTCGGAGATCCTGTCCTTTGATGATGCTTTCTTTCAGAGATCCTATCCTTTGACGACGCTGTCTTTCGGAGACCTTGTCCTTTGGCGACGCTGTCTTTCGAAGACCCTGTTCTTTGGCGAAGTTGTCTTTCGTAGATTCTGTCTTCTCCTGACTCTGTCTTTCAGAGATCTTGTTCTTTGGCGACGTTGCCTTTCGGAGATCATGTCTTCTGGTGACGCTGTCCTTCGGAGATCTTGTCTTTTGGTGACGCTTTCTCTCGGAGACCCTGTCCTTTGGCGACGTTGTCTCTCGGAGATCCTGCCCTTTGGCAACGCTGTCTTTCGATGACCCTGTCCCTTGGCGACGCTGTCTTTTGAAGACCAAGTTCTTTGGCGACGCTTTCTTTCAGAGATCCTGTCCTTTAGCGACGCTTTCTTTCAGAGATCCTGTCCTTTGGCAACGTTGTCTTTCGGAGATCCTGTCTTCTCGTGACGCTTTCTTTCGGAGATCCTGTTCTTTGACGAGCCTTTTTCTCAGAGATCATCTTCTGATGACGTTGTATTTCGGAGATCCTTATCCTTGGCGACGCTGTATTTCGGAGATCCTGTCCCTTGACGACGTTGTTTTTCGGAGATCCTGTTCTTTGGCGACGATGCCTTTCGAAGACCCTGTCCTTTGGCGACGCCTTCTTTCTGAGACCCTGTCCCTTGGTGATGCTTTCTTTCTGTGACCCTGTCCTTTGGTGACGCTTCCTTTCGGAGACCCTGTCATTTGGCGACATTTTCTTTCGGAGATCCTGTCCTTCGGCGACGCTGCCTTTCGAAGACGCTGTCCTTTGGCGACGCTTACTTTCGAAGACCCTGTCTTTCGTCGACGCTTACTTTCTATGACCCTGTCCTTTGGCGACGTTTTTCTTGGGAGACCCTGTCCGTTGGTTACGCTTTCGTTCGGAGACCCTGTACGTTGGTGACGCTTTCTTTCGGTGATCCTGTCGTTTGACGACATTGCTTTTCGGACATCCTCTCCTTTGGCTACGTTGTCTTTCGGAGATCCTGTCCTTTGGCGACGCTGTTTTTCGGAGATAATGTCTTTTGGCGACCTGTCCTTTGAATATCCTGTCATTTGGCGACCTTTTTTTTTTTTTTTTTTCGGAGATCCTGCTTTTGGCGGGCTACTGAGTGCTGTGTCGTATGAAAGTGGTCACGCGTTAAGGAACTCCGCGACGCGACCGTTCGGAAAAGGTGGAAAAATCCTGTGTTTAGTCCGCCACTGAACACCATCGCGAGCGCGAATGTGAACACGACACACTGTGAAAATGTAGTGCAAATCCGTCCAGTGGTTGTCGAATTATAGTGAATAAACCGAGAGGCCCGGTAGTGAATGCGAATGGAAATCAGTGAAAGAAGTGTGCACCTCGAAAAGAATAGGCCCCTGGAACCCCCGAGATTCGATATACCTTGGAGACCCCACTCACCCTACAGAGGAAACTCCAGGGCATGTTCTGGTGGGCACACCGACGCAGAGGGGTAAGTTATTTCTTATATACATAGGTGGCCTACCGGGGCAGTGATACTTACGTGCGTGGAACATACGGGTCTCTGTTGACGTTGCGATTCGTGACGTAGTGATCTAAGTGCGTTCATCTGATCTCCAGCACGCGGACCGGATAGAAACAATAAACAATAATAAGACCACGTGCGTCTCATTTCATTTCGCGCGGGAAACAATCAATGAGTTAAAAGGCTAACTCGGGCCTGTGAATTAACTGTAAGCAGCGGAGATGGCTCCCCCCGTGGAAGAAATGAACCAAAAGAGGACCAACCACCCCCTGACCCCTTCAGAAGGGGTGGTTTGGTGCGAAGCCCCACCCCCGTAAAGAGGAAACATCTTCCGGACAGCCCGGAACAGCAATGCAACCGAGAGGAAAATGCAGCACGGGTCGCCACTCCTGGACTAACCCCCACCCCCTCTGGAAGCGGAACATCATCTTTAAGCCAAATCGTCCCGGACACTTCAGAGGTACTCCGGGGAACTTTCCAAAAACTCCAATTGGATATCACCACCCTCATTGCCAAGGAAAAGAATATCACGGCGGACAAGAAAACACAATTTTTGGAAATCCTAGCCAAGATGGGACAAACCCAGACGGAAACTGTAGCGGAGGTAAAATCACTGAGAACAGCTTGCTTAATTCTTTAGAAAACAAACAAAAACAACCCCTTACCTGATGCGGGCCCACAAAAAATATCGTATGCCCAAACGCTTGCCACCCCTGCACCATTGGGAGTAAAGGCAACTCAGATACAACAAATCACAAACAAACCTAAACACACCGTTTTCATAACAGCTCAAGATGATCAAAACGTCAGAGCCATTTGGGACAACTTCACAATGGCAGTTAACCCAGTTAGGGAGGGGGTGAAAATCCAAGCCATAAGGTCGACTCCAAAAACCGTTATTGTGGAAACACCCACCAGCGTAGATGTGGATAAAATCCTGAAAAAACCAAAACTTAAGGAAAAGAAACTTAACGCCGAATTACCAAAAAAAAACGCAACCCCCTAATGGTAATATACGAGGTTCCCACTAAAAGAGAAGAGGAGGATATTGCAGAAGAATTCTATGTCATAAACGGCATTGAAGAGAACTTAAATATGACATTCGAGGAATTTAAGACCAAATTCAAATTCAGATTCAAGACCGGACCGAGAAATAAGCCTGTATCTCACAGGGTGTATGAGGTTGATCCTGTAATCAGAAAACTCGTCCTAAATCAAAACAAGATACATTTGGCATACTTCTCCTTGCCAATGAAAGACTACCTGGTTGTTCCAATGTGTGACTCGTGTTGTCACTACGGGCACATAGCTAGGCACTGCAGGGGGGTGCAATGCTGCGACAGATGTGGAGCTGAGGGCCATCAAAGGGAGCAGTGTAGAAGAGAAAACCAAGAAAAAGTATGCATACCATGCTTACGTAGAAAAAGAACGTGCAACGCCACGCAGAAGGACGGTCCTACATTAAAATTCTTTCAGGAAAGGCTGATTGAAAGAACTAATTATGGATCCTAAACCAATAAAGAAAAGGAAAAACAACACCCCTAGCCGCCGACGCCTCAACGCGATAAGAGCGGCGGAGTATCACGAACGTAAGCAGAAAAAATTCAGCAATTTGTTAAATAATAAATTTCACATAGAACTCCCTCTCTACCTTAACCCTATGGATCCTCGAGAAATCATATATACCCCCCTCTACGAAGCAACGTTTCGCTATATCCCTCCCCCCTATGTCAACCGACCAATTTTCAACACCACCAACCGATTTTTAGCAGAAACATACCGAACCTCGGATACTGCGCCTTTATTCTCTCCCCTGTCTCTCTCATCACCTACCCATCTTCTCCAGTTTCAATCTCGCCCCCTGAATCCATCTTTTTCACGCCACCACCTTCCCCTCCCCCTCTTTTTCACACTCTTCTCTTGCCTCCCAGGAGGATCCTCTCTTTCAACAACAAGATAGTCCTCTACTTGAATATGATGTAACCGATTTACCCGACTCTCCAACACAGGAAAAACCAAAACTAAATCCTAACGCAACGCCCTTCAATCCACAAAGGAAATATCCAAATTTCACAAACCCTGTAATTTTAGAACCAGAGAAGCCTGACACACCAGACCCCCCCCCACCCAAATTGATCCGGCTCCTATTTATCAAAAATTCGAAGTTAATCTCCAATTAAGCCGATTAGCGGAAAGGGACAACTTAATAACAGCTCTTCGGCTGCTTGTCCGGCTAAAGCATGATGGTAGCAATTCCATCACATTCCCATATCCTGAGGTGGTGGACAAAATGAGTGGACAAAATGATGCTCAGATGCAACAACATCCCGGTGGACCCAGACCTCTTACACAACTTGTTGAGGACATCCTTCCAACGTAGAGACCTGGAACTGAATTTAAATGAGGTCTACGAGGACTTCGCTAGGGGATATGGAAGGGTTATACAAGATACTGCGAAACCATGACCTTCATGGACCACAGTAGTAAGACATTAGAGAAAGAAAACAAGCTATGAATCATCCAGGTGAACCTAAACGGAGCAAAATTGGCTACTGAGGAAATTTTCATCTATGCAAGAAGAAACCATATAGACATGCTGTTACTCCAGGAACCATATTTACAAAATGAACAACTAATACATGCACCAACTGACGCTACCTTAATCTATAATCCACACAGCAACACGAAAGCAGCAATTGTATCGTTCAATAAGAACATCACTATCCTCAAAATTTCGAATTTCTCAGACACGCATACAAATTGCATAGAAGTAAACTACGGAAAGATGAACTTCATCATAATAAACAGCTATTGCCAATACTGCCACAACATTGAAATCTACACTGCCCGCATTAGGAATGCCTGCCTGGCCAATGCCAAGAAGAAAATTCTTGTAACCCTCGACAGTGACTCTTCCTCTCCCCTTTGGTTCGGCAAGGAAACTGATGATAACGGGAAAAATATGACCGACCCCATTGCAGAGTTGAGTCTCGACATTGAAAACCTACCAGGGAATCCACCTACGTACAGAAGAAGAGCAGGGGCAAGCAGCAACACAGACCTAACCTTAACGAACAATCAAATGTCAGCGCTCATAGAAAACTGGGAGGTATATGATATGGTAACCACCAGCGACCATAATCTGATATATTTTAATATAAAATTGGGAACCTCACTGGAAAATAAAAATGATCGAGCTATAACATACAACTGGAACAGGACGGATGCAAACATCCTTCTCGAAAACATAAATCTTCCTCAAAATCTAGGACCGGATAGAAGCATTGACGATTGGGCAACCCTGCTCACAAAAAATCTACAAATGGGCATTGCAGCATCCACACCGAGAAGAGGACAAAATATACCAATCAGACCATGGTCGGCAAGGATGGATGTACTAAGAGCCAATATGCGGAAAAGCCGCAAGTTATACCAAAAACCTGTCATACAAGGCAATAGGAAGAAATATCTCAAGGATTATCGTAGAGCAAATTCTTTATACGCCAAAGAGCTTAAAGAACTCAAGCAGAAGAGATGGAAAAAAATTGTACAGGGTAACCTGGAGCGGGATAATTGGGGTCTCCCATACAGAATCATGAACAAAAAAGTCAAACCTAGCCAAGAAATAACAACAATAGAAAACCAGATGGCACCCTCACTAGAGATCTGAAAGAGACTGGATAGGCCCTCCTTAGTGGACTTCTTCCGGATGATGACGATGAGGAAACTGACAATGAAAATAATGTAGCGACGAGAAGGGAATACGAAGGATATCCGAACAACACCACCTATAGTTCCTTTCGAACAGGAGGAGGTTGCCCGTGAACTGGCTACAATGAAGAGCAACAGGGCACAAGGCCCTGACGGCATTCCAGCTGGAGTCGTTAAATTGTCCTTGCCAAAAACGATTAATTTCATAACAGCATTGTTCAACCACTGTTTGACAAACAAGAAATTACCTACCCCATGGAAAGAGGGAAGATTAGTAATAATAAAAAAGGATGGAAAGAAGGACGAAACAAGCCTGAAGTCATATAGACCGATTTGTTTACTCAACATCTTGGGGAAGTTGTTCGAGAAGATGATTAATAAGAGATTGCAGGAGTTTCTGATCATGATTGGAGGCTCTGGCCGCCAGTACGGTTTCACGAAGGGTCGCTCAACTGAGGATGCAGTCAATGAATTAAAGAAGGAGGCTCAAGCATCAGACAAGAAGATAGTGGTGGCAGTATTCGCTGACATCAGCGGAGCCCTCGACCTCAGGAGGTTGAATTGTCCGTCAACAATAATCCAACTACTAGAAGATTACTTCAGGAACAGGAAGGTTCAACTAACCTTGAACGAGGAAACCTTCTCCAAAATTTCAACTAAGGGATACCCTCAGGGGTCGGTGCTTGGACCTCATTTATGGAACCTAAACTAGAACCCTGCCTTCGTGATCTCAGTAATAACAGTAACATTACAAAAGTTATTGCCTACGCGGATGGCATAGCTATGGTATGTGCAGACGACTCCCGTGCTAAGGTTGAGCACAAAGTAAATGAAGCTCTAGAGGCCCTAAGAATATGGTGCAGGGAAGCCAAGCTAGAACTATCGGCAGAAAAGACAAAATACTTGTTTCTAAAGGGTAAAATTAGCACCAGGAGAAACCCATCGATAAAACTATCTGGCTCTATCATTCAAAGAGCAGAACATTTTGAATATCTTGGGGTAACCATAAGTGAGGGATTAAAATTCGATAGACACATACAAAAGATAACTACCAAAGCCGAAATGACAATGCAAAAACTCACCAGGTTGACATCATACCAAGTTAATCTAAATTCCAGCATAGTGGAAGCATATACCAAGTCAATTTATGAAGCAATTTGCACATATGCGTCATCCACATGGATGGAGGAGTTGACACTGAAAAACAACATCAGAATGCTTAGGGCCTCTCAACGTTGGATTCTTCTGCGACTAACGGGGGCCTTCGGAACAGTCTCTACGGATGCATTGCTTGCCCTTACGGGATACCTTCCGCTGGGTCTGGAGGTCCGCTGGAGGGCGGCCAAATATTGGTTTAGGAAGGGAGACGAGGAAAACCTTACTAAATGTGTTGGAATTTTCTTGCCTACTCTACGGGAGATAAGAGAAAGATTCATGGATGCCTGGCAAGGGGAATGGGACGTTGCCCGGAATGGAAGAAGGACGTTCGGCTTCTTCCCAAACCTACGTCAAAACAAGCTGATAACTGCTCATGCCACAAAGGGCTTAATGCTCTTCCTGACAGACCATGGCCCTTACGGAGAGCATCTACACCGGATAGGCAGCAGAACTTCTACAAAATGCATCGCCTGCGAAGCTCCGGAAGCCACACCAGAGCACAAGGTCTTCTTCTGCCTAGGATCAGGTGAGAACATCAAAAACATGAGGAGGGAACTTCCAACATATGATATAACAATCCTGCTCTCTAAGCAACATATAGGAAGATTCAAGGCACTCGCAGACGCCGTGTCTTTGGAGGAGCTGGGAAGTTTCGAGAAACAGCAAAGGCGACCACCCCAGCCAATACACATACCACAGACCCAATCTGCCATGGAAACCAGGAGAAGAACTGCTGGAAGGCCCCTTACTTCTCGTGCTTTGCCTCCTACTCCTGTAGAGGAGGAAGGTGAGGAGGAGGAGGAAGCACCCACCAATGTTTCCAGACGAAGGCACTGTGTGGTTTCCACTGGACGAAGGGAGGCCGCAGAGCGGAGAAGAATTCGCCCCGTCCGATTACCAGGAGTAAGACATAAGGATTAAATGGAAAGAGTAATGGCTTCAAAACAAACTCACAACACCTAGCAGGCACACCAGCTACCATCCAAACGTCGGTATTCCGGAGTTATTCTCTAAACTACATATCATACAATGCATTTTATAAATTCTAATCCATAAATCTCATTCAAAATTAAATTCATTAATATTTCAAATATTTTTACCTTTTGTATTGTACTACCTCTATTTTATCAATCAATAATTCATATCAACTATGCTGCTCTCTGCTGAAGTGTATTCATTTCAGCAAACAGATATACAGGGCAGCAGGTAACTTTCCTCCAAACACACACATTTTACAATTCCAAATGGGAACTGACCGCGCATAATCACATCAAACTATCTTCAAAATATGGGCGCTGGAGACGGACAGCGGAACACCTAGCCTCTGAGGTGAAGCATACCCATCGAACTGAATTAATATTACTTAAATCAATGGTCTTAAACCACATGCTGATCTACAGTCGCTCTCTGGCTCCCTATGCACTGTTTGTAACAAGAAAATTGTGACATGCAGGGCGCGTGAGCTCAAAACTATAGATTTCGGATCCCGAAATTCGGTATATGTTAAACAATGCATACATACACACAATACTTATATCGTATTTTAAACATATTCCAGCGAAGGTTCATGTAAAAATGAAAGGAATAGATGCATTAGCATTGTACTGTACTGATACCAATGTAAATATACTAAACTATATTTATGTTATATATGTAGACTGAAAATAAAAACCGGGCCAACAAGTGCCACAACAATCGATTTCCATTTTATTGTTAAAGTATGAGCTATGTGCCTATGCCAGTGAGGTAAAAACCAGGCTATGTGATATGCAGTCTGCAAGTAGTTCAAACTTTAGCCACAAGAATGCACCTTGGTCTAAATGCCACCTGCTGTGTATCAAAATACGGGCTATGTGCCAAGCGCCATGTGACTGGTTTTGTGGTTACTTGGACGTCTTGGAGGTTATGTGCTGCGTTTTGGCGTGAGTTCAGTGTGTTACGTGTTTTTAAGTGAAGATTTGAACTATAACAAGTTACAGCTTTTAGACAACTTCATCATAATACTACTGTTCAGTACCGGTTTTACATAGACACAGTGAGAAAACACTTTCCAAATCTCAGATTTCGGAAACCGAGAAAAGACACGTGTAATACGTGCGATTTGTGACACAACAAAATACAAAATGACTAGAGGAACAAAGAACTACACCGCAACTCACTCGAAATTCACCACAGAAAAGCAGAGCGATCCAGAGAAATGATGCCAAAATAAGAATAAGATGCTATTGTTTCTGTGGATATATTTGGTTTCTGAGAACTTTGTTGATGAGGTTCAATATAAGTATGTTTTCCCAGGCTACTCCTACTTAAGCTGTGACCGCGACTATGGTCTCATTGAAAAAAGGAAAAGAGTTGAGAAATGTGAGGTTCCGGTTGTTGTCAGACGTCTCTCTACTGCTTCCACACAAAAAAATCTAACAACATTGATGGATGATGACGATTTTTATGACTTCAGTGCAGCAGCTACAAGTTGCCATAATACGACAACTGCTAAGGTTGTTTGGGTCTAAGTCACCATGGAAAAGCCAGGAACAGTATACACAAAAAAAACTTTCAGTGACGTTGAACAGTGGGTGAAAACAAAAGTGTTTAAAAAAGGGGTAACGAATGAAATTATAAAAAAAAACTTTGAACTGCCATGGCTGGGGATGACATCAAGATTGACGCCTGAAAAGAAGGAAGATCTGAAAAAAATGATTCCATACCTAAAGGAAGAAAACAAACGTTTTTACACGAAACTAACACAGTAGCCATGGTTTACAGAACACTTTTTACATATTAACAGTGTCAATATTTTTATATAGCCTACAGAAAAGTACTGTACCCTATATTTTTTTCACATTAATTATTTCAATAACAAAGTTTTCAAGAAAACACTACTTTTTCCTAAGGGTCTACTCTTTCAGACTGAAGTAGGCTACTTGTTTTTTATGTTTTATGAATAAAATTTATTAAAAAACTATTTTCTTATCCATAACCTGTTGTTTGCTAACTCTGCACTTGTACATTTTGCCTTTCATTATGTGATACTTTAGGGCACTTAGCCCAGTTTTAATGGTACAGGAGTTGCCACATACCTCATTTCATAAAATATTCAGACAAAAGAGGTAATTACAGGAATAAAATTACATAGATAACATTAAGCTTTCATGAGTGTTTCTATGTAAGTGCATCTGACTTTTTTACGCTTTTTTTGGAAGCAAAAATCACAAAATGTGATACAGACAATGTTTTTTCTGTTTTTCTCGGAACTTAGATTTTGGCACTTAGCTCGGTTTTTGTTTTCAGTCTACATATTATGTTATTAAACATGATTGTAATTGTCAAATTTTTATTTCCAGATTTATGTAAAATGCAAATTTCAAATGAAGTAATGGAGCGTAACAATAACGGGGGAACCGTAAAACGAGCAACTGCCGTCCCAGTTTATCACAGAGGCACTGGGACATGGAAATACCCTCGAATGCATGCGGGTGGAGGTTAGGATACATTCGGTGGTTCCCCCCCCCCCTTATTGTCCTTTGGCGATGCTTTCTTTCAGAGATCCTGTCCTTTGGTGATGTTTTCTTTGAGAGACCCTGGACTTTGGTGACTGTCTTTCGGAGATCCTGTCTTCTGGTGACGATATCCTTCGGAGATGCTGTTCTTTGGCGGCGGAGTATTAAAAGACCCTGTCCTTTGGCGACTTTTTTTTTCAGAGACCCTATCCTTTGGGGAAGCTTTCTCTCGGAGACCCTGTACTTTGGCTACGCTTTCCTTCAGAGATCCTGTCCTTTGGCGATGCTTTCTTTCAGCGATCCAGTCCTTCAGTGACACTTTCTTTCAGAGACGCTATCCTTTGGCGACGCTGTCTTTCGGAAACCCTGTCCTTTGGCGACGTTGTATTTCGAAGATCTTGTTCCTTGGCAACGCTTTTTTTCGGAGACCCTGTCCTTTGACGACGTTTTCTTTCGGAGATCCTGTCCTTTGGCAACGTTTTCTTTCGGAGATCCTGTCCTTTGGCGACGCTTTTTTTCTGAGACCCTGTCCTTTGGCGACGCTTTCATTCGGAGAACCTGTCCTTTGATGACGCATTCTCTCGGAGACCCTGTCCTTTGGCGACGTTGTCTCTCGAAGATCCTGTCCTTTGGCGACACCTGTCTTTCGGAGATTCTGTCCTTTGGCGACGCTTTGTTTCAGAGATCCTGTCCTTTGGCGACGCTGTCTTTCGAAGATCTGGCCCTCTGGCAACGTTGTCTTTTTGAGATCCTGTTCTTTGGCGATGCTGTCTTTCGGAGATCCTGTCCATTGACGACGTTGTCTTTCAGAGATCCTGTCCTTTGGTGACGTTTTCTTTCGGAGACCGTGTTCTTTGTCGACGTTGTCTTTCGGAGACCCTGTTCTTTGGCGACGTTGTCTTTTGGAGATCCTGTCCTTTGGCGACCTTGTCTTTCGGAGACACTTTCCTTTGGTGATGTTGTTTTTCAGAGATCCTGTCCTTTGGCGACGCTGTATTTTGGAGACACTGTCCTTTGGCGACGCTGTCTTTCGAGAACCCTGTCCTTTCGCGACGTTTTCTTTCAGGGATCCTGTCTTTTTTCGACGCTGTCTTTCAGACACCCTCTTTTTTGGGGACGCTGTCTTTAAGAGAACCTGTCCTTTGGCAACACTGTCTTTCAGAGATCATTGTCCTTTGACAACGCTGTATTTCAGAGATCCTGTCCTTTGGCGACGTTGTCTCTCGGAGATGCCGGACCCCGTGGCTGAGTGGTTAGCACATCGCGCTGCGACGCCAGGGGTCCCGGGTTCGAATCCCGCTCGGGCATGATTGTTTGTAAAAAATGTCCATTCATCAATTTCATCATTTCAAAACTCATCCCCATCTTCGCAAATTAGCCAAGAGGCACAAAACGCAAAGTAAAATAAAACAAATCAATCAAATCAAATCAAATCTTCTGGAGATGCTGTCCTTTGGCGATGCTGTATTTCGGAGATCCTGTTCTTTGGTGACGCTTTCTTTCAAAGATCCTGTCCTTTGACAACACTGTCTTTCGAACACCTGTCCTTTCGCGACGGTGTCTTTTGGAGAACCTGTTCTTTGGCGACATTGTCTTTCGAAGATCCTGTACTTTGGCGACGCCTGTCTTTCGGAGATTCTGTTCTTTGGCGACGCTTTCTTTCAGAGATCCCCTCCTTTGCCGAAGCGGTGTTTCGGAGATCTGGCCCTCTGGCAACGCTTTCTTTCGGTGATCCTGTCCTTTGGCGATGCTGTCTTTCGGAGATCCTGTCCTTTGACGACGTTGTCTTTCAGGGACCCTGTCCTTTGGCGACGCTGTCTTTCGGAGATCCTGTCCTCTGGTGACGATGTCTATCGGAGACCCTTTCCTTTGGCGACGTTGTATTTCGGAGATCCTGTTCCTTGGCGGCGCTGTCTTTCGGAGACGCTGTTCTTTGGAGACGTTGTCTTTCGGACATGTTGTTCTTTGGCGGCGCCGTCTTTGGAAGACCCTGTCCTTTGCTGACGCTTTCTATTGGAGATCCTGTTTTTTGGCGCCGCTTTCTTTCGGAGACCCTGTCCTTTGGCGACTCTTTCTTTCTGAGACACTGTCCTTTGGCGACTCTTTCTTTCGGAGACCCTGTCCTTTGGTGACGCTTTTTTCGGAGATCCTGTCCTTTGGTGACGTTGTCTCTCGGAGATCGTGTCCTTTGGCGACTCTTTCTTTCTGAGACCCTGTCCTTTGGCGACTCTTTCTTTCGGAGACACTGTCCTTTGGCGACGCTTTCTTTCGGAGACCCTGTCCTTTGGTGACGCTTTTTTCGGAGATCCTGTCCTTTGGTGACGTTGTCTCTCGGAGATCGTGTCCTTTGGCGACGCTGTCTTTCGGAGACCCTGTCCTTTGGCGAATCTTTCTTTCTGAGACCCTGTCCTTTGGCGACTCTTTCTTTCGGAGACACTGTCCTTTGGCGACGCTTTCTTTCGGAGACCCTGTCCTTTGGTGACGCTTTCTTTCGGAGACCCTGTCCTTTGGTGACGCTTTTTTCGGAGATCCTGTCCTTTGGTGACGTTGTCTTTCGGAGGTCCTGTCCTTTGGTGACGTTGTCTTTCAGAGACCCTGTCTTTATTTAGTATTTATATATCACGTTTTCTTGTTTGTTGGAGGAGTACTGGTTGACTGTTGGGAATGTCTTTGGCCCCTTGGCCACTCTCTGGCTCCGTCGCTGTTCATAGTGTCTAAAACAGACGAGAGACGCAAATTTTGCGGGGGGGGGGGGTGAACGCTTGCCTGGTTATACGCTGTATATGTATTTTTACTAGATTATTCGAGAGGATGCAGACACTTGCCATTCGAGACAGAGAAGGGTTTTACAAATAATGACGAGTCCGAGAGCCAGACATGCGTTTACAACTATAGAGAAGACCGATATCCTGTCAAATCTCGTCTGGTCCGTTCACCATCCCTTACACTTAGACAGGAGCATAACTCTTTTCGGTTGTTTCATGTATTTACTTTCCGTGGAAATATGAGCAGTATCTCATTATTTACATCGCAGGGTTTGTCCCCGCGATGGACACAACTTATGCTTGACGAGTTAACTTGTGCATGTCGAGTGCAACAACACCAATGAACCTCGTTCCGTTATTCCCCGATAGGGGAGTGTACAGCACAGCACAGCCTCAAGAGGTCCCGGGTTCGATACCCGATGGGAGCACATAGTGGTCCGGATCCCACTTCAAACTGTAGGTCCAGTATCGATTAGCCTTACTGTGCATAAATTAGACTTAAAACACCAACTCAATCAATCAGTCAATTGAGCACTGCAGACTACATTGGAAATCTTAGTTTCGCTTAGATCTGTTTATTCAAAGAGCACGTGTGTGTTTCTCTCAGTAAAACTACAATTCATACTCCAGGCAAAGATTTAGATGTGTAGGTGTCGTCGACATCGTAATTGTTGGTAAAATCAATGTAAACGGCATCGTCGATATCGATATTCCATATATAGACTGGATATCGAAGTTGGATATCGAAAATATTGATATCGCACAGCCCTAGCTAAGTTCAATAAAACAGCTGTCCTACGAAAGAAATAATTGTACTGTCCATGAAAGACATAAGATCCCAATATAATCTTTGCCGTCCAGTAAGTTCGGCGGAAATTCATAAGCCTCGATTATACAAGAAATGCAGAACAAGTATATTTTCATTTCTTAAGTACTTGGTAAATCTCTCTTGGGAGCAAGGACCCTAAGTACATTGTTGTTAGATATCCAGGAATGCTAATGGGTTCCGTAACAGGACCGAAAGCTTTTTTCTCGGACAGTTTAAATTCGGTCCAAGTTGCTTATTGTTTCATTTCAATACGGAACTTGGATCCTATCCGGGAAAAAGGTTCCTGAACCGTATTTAAATTCATCCGGAAGAAAAGTTCCTGGAAATTCTTTACAGATAAAAAGGTTCTTTACGTTCCAGAACACATTTGCGCTTGCTGAATTTCTGTCTTGGACCGGAATCGAATTTATTTAAAATTTCTGGACCTTTAACAACCCTGCCTAAACAGGTTCTTAACTTTCCCATATAAGGAGAGTGGTTGTTTTCCACGTGATACTCAAAGGATCTATTTTCCATCCCCCCCACCCCCACTTGTTATTGAAAGTGTACATGCGAGACGACATGCATATCCACTGTTTATATCATGAATCCAAACAAGGAAAATAGGAGTCGCCGAAGAAACCAAACTTTTCCACTCGGAAAATCCCGTGACTCCAGAGAGATAATTGCCATGCAGTGTGCGCGCTCTTCGTAAACGGCTGGGGTCAGTAGGAGACATTCATTGAAGACGTTTCTTGGAAATTTCCCCTCTAATTAGTATTCCCCAAAGTTCAACGCATCCTCGCTTTCTATGGCAATCGAGATTAATACGTGATTGTTGACGTCATCGAGACGATTTGGGTCGACAGGTGCTGGATTATAAAGCCCTGGAGTTCAGAAGATGCAGCTGGGCTTTTTTCCAGCGTTTGGAATCTCAACAGATAACGATTTTACTACTCTTGTACTACCATTCCCATAATTCATCCTCCCTAAGCTGTACCTGGGGAGCATCAAGTATCTGAGCGATGGTTGCTGAGCAAGATTTCGCTCGTTGAACAGACACATCATTCATTTGATGGTGTGTGTTTATTGATCAAAATATGACGATCGTCGACGTAAAGGTATTGTTGCTCAGGAGACAAGAGGATGGTCATAGAGTAGTGCAAAACTAATATATCGTATTTGCCGGCGTACATACGTTTGAGGAAAAAGCTTTATCACTGCCTTCTTGAAAACGACGGACAGTTCCAACACATGCTCTAATCACAAACAAAGGTACACTATCCAAGGTACGTCATGTATAAATTACGTTAATATCTGTGTGGTATATTTCATATTACAGCTCATTTTGTCGGGCCGGTTCTATAACTGATTGATTGATATGCTTTATATTTCTTCGCTGTTTGTGCCACTTCTCGCTAATTTGCGAAGATGGGGATGGGTGATGATATGATGAAATTGATGAATGGACACTCATAAACATCCATGCCCATGCCGGGACTCGAACCCAGGACCCCTGGCGTCATAGCTAACCACTCCGCCAAGGGGGCTGGCTCCGGTTCTATAAGAATCACCCTGTATAAAGTCATATGTAGGTCTACTTTCAACAAATAACTTACGTAATCTAATTAGGAAAGAATACATTTTAATCTTCTTCGTCAAATCCCAGAGCTAAATGAAGAGTCACTTAAAACCTCATCTAAATGAATTGAAGGTACAGGTAATCAAAAAATTAGTATCGGCGTATAAGACGCCCCCTGTCTTTCTGATCTATTTTTAAAGAAAAAAGGGGGTCTTATACGCCGGCAAATACGATAATCATTGTTTCTCAAGATAATAACAGGGTGTTTATGAATGAGAACATATTCAAACATTTTTCACTAAACCTGATTCGAAATTTTCAAAACTACGGTGTATATTTGGCATAAACAACTTTCATTTAAATAGTTACAAGAAGTGCAAAATTATATTATTAGTTACCTTCTGTTGCTTGTACTTCCTCTGTAATTACACTATATCGATCACAAACACTCGAAAGTCAAATCAAAATACAAAAAAGATATATTCTGTGGCTTCAACTTGAGGTGAGCAAAATTCAAGTTCGCTCAGTGAACAAGCGAGCACCGCTCAGCAAGCAACGCTTGTTTGGCCGTCAAGCAGCTGAGCGATCACGTTGCTAGCTGAGCGCTCAGATATTCGACGCACCCCTGGATCGAGACACAGGTCTACCTTGCAATCTGTTAGGATGACCAACTTTCTGTTTTGGTCATAAATTTAAGGGAGATTTTGTTAATTTTTAGAGCCCCGGCGTCACTCCAGGAAACTTTGGATAATACGGGGTGTCCTAAACGACACGCAATCGAGATTTTGAACATACGTAACTTTTGTACAAGACGTGATAGAGACATGAGCCTTGCATTGGGTGTTAGCGTTGTCTATATAGATATTTTTAAGCATTAAACAAAAAAATGAACGTTCAATATGGGGAAAAAGTTTCTAAGGTGTAAAAAAGTTATTGCACTAACAACAGACAGCTATGGAGTTGCTTGCAGTAATTTTCGATGCGTATCGATGGTCATTGTCGGTATGTATCGTAAAGACACGAAACGTGATAAAAATGAGAGATAAACATTGAAGAAATACTCAAATTTGTACCGAAAAATGGATCAAAAAGGCTCGAAATTGGATCAAAACAAGTGCAAAATGTAAAACTAACGATAAATTTGCAAGCATTTTAATGTATTCTAGACGATTAATGAGGTTAATTATGACATATTCATAAAAACGTATGCTTTTTTATGTTAAGAGTTGTACTGGCAACATTGGTCATGTCAGAGATGTACCCGACATCTGGCTATGTTATTCAATAAATGCACAGATGAAATAAAAGATTTGAAATTTTTTGAACAAGCACCCAAACTGCCTATCTTCATGTACCATAAAAATAAATAATTTACATTTTATATAATATACAGTTAGAAATGCAGAATAAAAATTTACAAATTTGCATGTTTCTTAGTCCTAACCTATGTGTATTTGTTCAATTACACTGCAGAACCAAGCATTTTTTTCATTGTGTGCAATAAAACTGTACTCATAATAATTGCCGACTTAATTAGTTACAAACTGATTTGATTTCTCTGATCAGCCCATTTATTGCTCATCAGGGAAACCATTTTTTTTGCAGTCTCGGCATTTGAGCCAGCGATACTCAAAAGAAAGCCTAAGATCTTACTAAGCCTTCTTCGCTCTCTCTCTCTCTCTCTCTCTCTCTCTCTCTCACACACACACACACACACACACACACACACACACACACACATGTAACTCGGGTCACCTAAACCCCAGGTGTAAGTGGTTAGGCACATCCATTTTGCTCGCTCTTAACGGAAGCCACGTGTCAATCCCAACAGCAACCAGGTTGCAAACTTCTGCGAATCAAGGTTGCCAACTTCACAATCGCCATTATCTTATTACTGAAATTAGTAAGTTTATTCATAAATGCTAATCGATTTTTCTTCCGTATTTTACTCTCTAGGCTTCAGGCTTCCCAGATACATTAGCTAGTCTAGATTATGTGCTCGTGATCTAACTCTCTAACCATCTCAAACCCGAAGGTTTATGGCTGCAGCAACACAAGCCTTCCATCTGTCCCTATCCTGGGCAAGATTAATCCAATCGTTTTCATCCTTACCGATTTTCTTTAGGTCCAGCTCAACATTATCCCTCCATCTTCGTCTTGGAATTTCTACAAGTCTCTTACCACCAGGTTTCCCAACAAGAATCTTGTAAACTCTTCTTTCCTCTCCCATTATATGTATATATATCGTGTATGTCCTTCTGTCTCTATAATATATATTTACTGAATAAATTATATCACGTATTAAGAGAATGGAATGGGTACAGGCAAAAAGTTTCCATTCGTGGATGCCTGTAGGGAGAACAAGCAAAGCTCGATTCTCCCATGACTTTGAGCCGTTCTTCATTCTTGGTAGGTTGTCATAAAGGAGAAGACTGCCCTGGCGTTCTAGGAATCACTCGTTTCGCACTGGAGCGAAAATTGCACACGGCCAGATAGCAATCTCCACGACGGCGTAAACTTGTTCCTGCGAGATGCTGACGTTTCCAAAGAAAAAGATCTCCCGAGCTGTCTGGCGGGCATACGGAGCAGACTCGCTGCGTCCATTAGCATGATGGGCAGACGCTTATATGGATCACCCGCAGACGAGTTTGCAAACAGATCAGGTGCACCAGGAAAGAAAAAAAATCTTATGGTGATTGCTTTCTCTTTCTTGAAGATGAACTGGGTGCCATTTCCCCCCTTCTAACAAGGCTTACGATATTATTAAATTTTGTTTACTCTAGAGAAAATATTAAGAGTTTATCATCTTGAATTTTGAATTTTATCATTTCATATACACCACTTGGAGGGTCCAGTACAGTTCAGACAAAAAATATAGTTACAAAATTTCTATAATTTTCAATATAAGTATTCACTAACGCAATAATATTTCTTATTCAATAATAGATTTTTTAAAATTTGTTTTTGAATCTTATATTTTCTGCTTTTGTATCATTTGACACGTTATTGAAAATTTTAATTGCCATCTGTTCAGGCCCTTATTGAACTAATGCTGGTCTGGTGAATATGGCTTTAGAAGCTCTTTATTTCAGGTGCTATATGCATGTTCTATTGAACTTCGTGGTGTAATATTTTTTCTCGCATATAATGCAATTTTATATGTGAGTCATTCCATGCGAAATCAACACAGCCTTTGACCTGACCATCTCCGATTTTCATGAAATTTGGGGAATTGAAACTATGCATGGAACTTAGTAAGTATAATTTTTTTTTAGTTTCGTGCGTCTTGTAATTGTTAAATTATTCAAGGTCAAAGTTAGCATAAATTGCCCTTTTTGAGCCCGCTTAGCTATACTAAATCTGCTGTAACTCCGCCCCTATTTTGCCTAGAAAGATCAAATAAAGCTTATTGTACAGTGAATTGAACAAGCTTTCCAGTGATATATAACAAGCCTACCTTTGGATAAAAATATAATTTTGTCACGTGACCTTGACTTTTGACCTTGAATATCTCAAAACATGTCATCACCAAAAATCGTGAAAAAAATATATTTGGTCCCTCATACCATACTCTAAAACATATCAAAAAATCATTCTGGGACTGCAATGGGATCAGAAGATACAAAATAATATGTGTAACTATGTGACTGATAAAAGCCCCATTACGTGAACTATGAAGAGTCAAATGTCCCTTAACACCCCCTACAAAATGTGAAGGAGTTATCCTGGGTATAATTGGTCATGAAATAAATAGGTTAGGCACAGGGAGATCCCTATCCGTGTGTGTAAAGCGCAGATCCGGCATATTGTTGACCGCCATATTGAATTCAACGCAAAAATTTCAAAGGAAAGGGGGTGATGTGATATATCAAATGAGGCTAGAATTTCACGAGAACTGAAGTGACGAAGGTTTGTCCAACATATATTTAACCAGCAAAAATTTATTACTGCATGCCATTTTCTCCTTTTCGAAAGTGTTAAAAACAAAGCATTGGAATGCTCCTAACGTGTTAGGAACTCATCGAGATCACGCTGACATCTTGGGAGAGAAAGAAGTATACGCACCATTGCATATGATTTTAATCAGCTACATTCACCAAATAGTTGAATAGTGAAGAATATTGGGAAAAGTATCTCAAACAATCACGTGACACTTCCTTCGGAATGAAAAATTCTTCAGTGACGAGGCAAATTTTTATGTTCACGGTGAAGTTAATAAAAATAATATGCAATACCTGTGATTTGCTCAGTCGAATGGTTGTTGCTGGTAAGCTAATTATGTGGTATAATGTATGGCGAACTTAAATGATTGGTCCATATTCAACAACGGAACCTTAAATGGTGAGGGCTACTTGGATTTGTTAAGTGAACAGGTTTTTTCACCCTTGCTTACGGGATATGGCACTTTTCGAGAGTTTTGAAACAGGTCAGAGTGTGACCACACTATGTGGACATTTTCGCAATTTTTTCATGGTAATTTTCTAGGTAGATTGATGGGCACACGGGGATCTATTAAAAGGCCTGCACATTCCCCAGATCTAACATCTTAGGAGGACTTTTACCTTCAGAAACATTTGAAGAGAATGGTGCATGCACTAAAAGTCCCTGATATTGACCATCTGAGAGAAGGCATAGTTGCTTGCGATATTGTTGCACATGCTACATTACCAAATGTTCTATGCGAGTGTGAGAGACGTCAACGAGTGTGCTCACAGGAACATTGACAACATTATAATGTGCGTAAGTGAAAGATATGTGTATACCTTTTTGCTGGCGTAAGATACGTTGGAAAATCCTTCGTCACTTCATTTCTCGTGAAATTCTAGCCTCATTTGATATATCACATCACCCCCTTTCCTTTGAAATTTTTGCGTTGAATTCAATATGGCGGTCAACAATATGCCGGACCTGCGCTTGACACACACGGCTAGAGATCTCCCTGTGCCTAACCTATTTATTTCATGACCAATTATACCCAGGATAACTCCTTCACATTTTGTAGGGGGTGTTAAGGGACATTTGACTCTTCATAATTCACGTAATGGGGCTTTTATCAGTCACATAGTTACACATATTATTTTGTATCTTCTGATCCCATTGCAGTCCCAGAATGATTTTTTGATATGTTTTAGAGTATGGTATGAGGGACCAAATATATTTTTTTCACGATTTTTGGTGATGACATGTTTTGAGATATTCAAGGTCAAAAGTCAAGGTCACGTGACAAAATTATATTTTTATCCAAAGGTAGGCTTGTTATATATCACTGGAAAGCTTGTTCAATTCACTGTACAATAAGCTTTATTTGATCTTTCTAGGCAAAATAGGGGCGGAGTTACAGCAGATTTAGTATAGCTAAGCGGGCTCAAAAAGGGCAATTTCTGCAAATTTTGACCTTGTATAATTTAACAATTACAAGACGCACGAGACTAAAACTTTTCATAGTTACTAAGTTCTATGCATAGTTTCAACTCCCCAAATTTCATGAAAATCAGAGATGGTCAGGTTAAAAATTGCACATATCTGTGTTGATTTGGCATGGAATGACTCATGTGCTCAATGAAGGGCCGGATAATATTTTGTATATCTTAAACAATGCTTAGCGCGATTCTCTGGTGTTTTTCTCTGATAAAATCCTAATGGCTTGCTTTTGTTTTCTAAATACTTCTAAACTGGGTTTTGATAAAAATAATCTGTGCATTTCCTCTGTTAAATTTCCATGCGTACTTTGTTGTCTCATATGACCAAGTTCACTATGTGACTGTGATATGTTCTATGGTAGCAAACGTGACATGTCCATGTGCTGAATAATAAAACTTATCATTCTAATTATGTCATTTTTACATGTATGCGTATAAATATGTAGAATTACCTTGTGAAGTCTTCATTCATGGTTTTATGAAGATTTTTCCATGTGTGGGGGGGGGGGGGATATAGTTAGCTTAAAAATGTTCATAAATTGGATTTTTGTCGAGATTTTTAGTGCGGTGGGGAAGGTGATTGGGTTAATTTTTAACAAGCACTCCAGAATTTGTCTGCGAATCCAAACTTGATCAGTCGGCCTCTGTGGTTAAGTGGTTAGCACAGCGCACTCCGACTACAGGGGTCCCAGATTGGAATTCCGGTCTGGGCATGGGTGTTCATTGCGAGTGTCCCTTCATCAATTTCATCATGTCATAACTCATCCTCATCATTGCAATTAGCCAAAATTTGCAGAAATACGACGTGAAATAGCCCAGTTCGATCAATCAATCAATCAATCAATCAATCAATCAAAAAGCTTAAGGCCCACTGAGATGCGGGGAAACGCGGCAACATAACTTTTGTTGTCTGCTTCTATTAAAATCAAATGGTGTAACGCCCACTACAGGGACACGCACGGAACCGAAGTGCGGAATTTCCATGCCAGAAGTCTTCAAGTTATCTTTAAAGTTATCGCCCACCGAGAACCCGGAAACTCTTCTGTTGCGTTCCTTTGCCGCGTTTCTCCGCGTCTCATTTAAATAAAATAATGAGAATTTTATATCTTTCAAGATATAATTAGTACGTTATTTTCATAAATGTAGCAATTGAATATTTTCCCCAATTTGAAAATTTTGAAATGCGACTAACATATCGTTATAGTCTAGAATTAGAATCAGATTACATTATACAGAATACTATATATTTGTATTCGTTGAAGACTTCCGAAAAGTCAAATCGAGATAACTAATGTTTTAACAAATACGTAATTATTTTATTATAATTTATATATGTTATATGTTAGATATTCGCTTTACTTGTACTTAGTCTACGATGGAATTGAATATATTGATGCTGGTACAGAAAGAATGTTCTTTTTTTGTTCTGAGCTTAATTCAATTCGTCAACCTCAATCTGTGCGTACGCAGTGTTAGGTCCGGTTTAGACGGAAGCATTTCCCTTATCATTTTTTTCTTAGCATAAATGCTTCCAAGAATCTTACAGCATTTTTTATAGCAGACAATACTTTACACGAAAGAATTTCCTTTAAAATTCCTGTTAGCATTTGCGATGTGAAGCGTGCAGAGAACTTTACAGCACGAAAGGCACACGAGACGAGCCAGTACCTGGTGTTTACAATTGAAACAACTAATTTAATCTACCATACGGGTACTGTATGTGCTATAAAGTATGCATTTAAGCAGTGCCATTGATTTGTACCTAACACCTTTTTTGTAAGAAACGTTATTCCTCTCGGTTGAATAGTTATCGGTTCTTAAAAATGTGAGGTGATTGTTTACATCTCACTCGGCCGCCATTAAAACTGCACTCGTGACCTAGAGCTAGCTTCTCATTGGTTATGCTACGGAAATAGGACCGATTCTGTTCTTCAGAAGCGGGCCTTAGAAATTACCTTACGATTTACAATATTTACCGTTAAAATTGTACAGTCTGTCCGTTAATTTACGAAAACAGAACACGATTTTTTTAAAATTTGTGTATAAAGATAGATATAATCATTAAAAATTGCAAAAAATTAAAATTACTTTGGGATAACTATGTACGAGAGGCAGAAGCGTCACTTTACTGATGTTTTTATTTTCTTTTGTCTTGTCATTCCATTTGTATTGGAAGAAATTGATATTTTGTAGCACCAGTGAAACAGTCCACGTAGATAGTCCCATAGTGTCGTATTTTAGCCACTGGAATTCGATGCAATTCTTCTTATGACATGGAGATCTACGCATTATTGTAATCTTCTTGAGAACAGAATTATTGGCCATCTAACAATTGAAATTACTTCTCCACACCTGTGGCCGATACTTTTGCCATTTCCACAAATGAGAATCGACGAGAAAATGAGTTTCGCCGTTTCTCCGAAAAGGTTATTGTTCCGAACAACCCAATGTACTAATATTTCCACTTTTCTTCCAGGAACCGCCATTTAATGACATTTATTACTGTTTACTTTGCCTTGTTTTGTTTATAATTATCTTTCTTGGAACTAATTTCGACTTGTTTTCGTCTTACTTGCATCTTTGCACTGCAATTTCAAAATTAGGATAATCATAGGATAGTTTCTTTTACAACGCGATGTGGCATTGTTCTTTCTCCTCGCAATGGATTTTGGGAGTTCCTGACGTCATGGCTTCGGGTCAATATTATGGGGTGTTTAGAGTTTAAAGTGCTTGGGAATTGCATACTGCATATAGTTTGGATAGTAGATGGAGGATCAAATGCAGGAGTTTTACAGGTAGGGGGGGGGGTGAATATGGCTAATGTTTTTGCACAGATAAATTGAATTGTTTGAATAACAAACACGTGTGGTAAACAAAAACTTGATAATTTTGACCAAATTATTTGATAACCCCAACAAATGTGCACAGTCACTAAAAACTTTTGGTTCTGGTGGAAAATCCTTGGTTTGTCGCTTATTTTAACAAATATTTGGTTACCAGGAACTATTCTTTGGTTATTAGAAACATACTTTTTCCTCTGTGTGTATGGGAGTGAATTTTATAAGGATTTTCAATGCAACTTCAAATTTACATGTAAATATATCCACAATATATTTTGTCATGCTGATTACTACTTTTTCATTCACAATTCCTCACATGTTAGATACATTGACAGAATTTCATATAAGTTTCAAGTCTTTTGGGTTTGGTCATCTGCTTTTTTGTCTTACGCAGGCTTTAGACGAAAGCATTTCCTTTAACATTTTTGCTAGCATAAATGCTACGTAAATGCTTCCAAAAATCTTATGTTATAACAGATAGTAATTTACACGAAAGCATTTTATGGAACATTTCGGTTAGCTGTTGCAATTACAATGTACACACCTTTACCTTTTTCATTAATTAATGAATTCTTATGGAGAATAAAAATGGTAGTTTCAGCTTAAAGTTTTTACTAACCCGACCAGTATTTTGGCATTTCTCGTAACGGTCAGTTCTTCAATCTCTTTGCTTCTCGTCCATGTGTTTGGTGATGCTCTATGTGTGTGTGTGTGTGTGTGTGTGTGTGTGTGTTACGTCGGTCTGGGAAAATAGCAATGATGTATTCGTAGGATTCTACATTTGGGAATCCTACAAACAGATTCCAATTAATATTCCCTTTGCCCCAGTGGTATCCGGAAAAACCAGGCAGCATTTCTGTGGTTTATTGTGCGCGAAACTATGCCTTTGAATCTCTCGCTCCGGAACGAAAGTTGCTCCTGCAAACGTCGCAACTGCGAAACTTTGTTTGCGTGTTGATTCTGTAGCGGTTGTGCTAAGGTTAACCTCGACAGTAGATATGGAAGGAAAAGACGGTGGCCTTTTTCATAGGTACTCTCCAGGACTTTTCATCGGGAGATTCCAAACCTAAACAACCACAGCCGATGTATTGAACCAAGTCGCTTACGTACAAGTTGGTTTTAGTGCACAGAAGCTCTTGGATCTTCGATCAGCTTCTGGAAGTAACACTTACTTTGGATGTAACTGAAAAGCACAGTAACTTTTAATTAGCCATTATAAATATGTTACTTTTATGCGAAAACTGCAATGTAGTTATTTTTATCAAAAAGAGAAAACACGTTTTACACCTCTGACTTTTTTGGGGAACAGAAAACTGAAATTGCTGATAGAGTGTATTCCATTACCTTTAACTTCACTTTTCATGTACAGATAGGCTAATTTGGACTGGATCTACAATTTAAAGTGGGATACAAACCACTATGTGCCTACACCGGATATCGAATCTTGAATCCCTTGATTACATGGCGACCACGTTACCACTACGCCATCGGGGAGTGTCCACATGGCGTACTGGTTTGGATCCCACTTTATAACTGTAGGCCCAGTCCCGATTATTTTATCTGAGCATAAAGTAGACTAAAAACAAACTTTGTCAAGTAGCTCCCTCCCCCACCCAAAAAAAATATCTCGTACTTGTTCGGGTAATATAATTTCGATTCTTTGCTTGGTACTACGTATTACAGAATTTTATTATGCTTATTATACCAGTCAAGAAAGTCAATAAATTATGCTTGTGGTCAATAATTTTTGCTATTTTCTTACAGTATAGTGAATTTACATTGTTATATACCTGTTCTGGGATTTGATAAAATTGAATATTTGGAAATCTAAAATTGTATTAATTTTTTTCACTTTGTTTCTTAAGAATTGCATTCTTGTATGAAGTTTTGTAAAAATATGTAAGTAATGTGAACATTTCACATCCAGGATGAAGTCTGAAGCATTAATTTTTACATGCATTAAGAATTAAAACAAGTCTAAATCTCTTGTTTAAGTACAGCTTCAGTTTTCAACTTAAACGGCCTTAACCTGTTTTTCATTGAATAAAAATATATATTTTCTTAATTTCCAAGTACACCTAAGTAGTGTCGATGAAATAAATGTTAAGAACAAGGGGAAAAGGTCAAGAAAAGTCATGAAATAGTCAAGAATTTTGGATTTGTTATTTTGGTAGGCACCCTGAGAACGTTTGAATCACATTTTTGAATTTCAATGTCCTGCCAGTTCATATTTGTTACGTGTGTTGGCGAATTATGTGTTACAGAATCTTCTTTAGTTCTTAAAGACCAGTGTAATATTGTGGTGGATCCCTTTCATAATTTAACCTGGTCACGTTGTTGACGTTCAGGGTAGTACATAACCTTTCTCCAGATAAATTATGCGTGACGTATGCATGATTTTCACCAAATTTGTTTAAAATTATTTACATATTTTGAGCAACGAGACAAAATTGGTAAATCACCAAAATATTGAATATGTAACGAGTATTTAGTTAAATATTTAGCAGTGGTGTCGGATTCCAGAAAAGAACATTTCCCTTCTGGCGTAAACCATGCCCTTTGAGGTGCAAAAACTATATTCATTTCTTAATCTGAAACGCCCAGACCACAATATTGGTTAAATTGAAATCAAGAGGACAAAAATTAGATTACATTCGAAAAGTTTCCAATCTGTTCTGCAAGTTGTACAGTAACGGACACTTCTGTTTTGTAACGATCTGAATGAAAGCAAATGGGTTTGTTACAACCCTGAAGTGTCCCCGTAGCATCCCGAAACCGATAAATGGATTTTGAGACATTTTTACCGCACGAAACTCAGCCTTTTCCGCTAGAAATCTCTCTCTCTCTCTCTCTCTCTCTCTCTCTCTCTCTCTCTCTCTCTCTCTCTCTCTCTCTCTCTCTCTCTCTCTCTCTCTCTCTCTCTCTCTCTCTTTATCCTCTACCTCTCCTTCCACTTTCCATTCTCTCTTCCTTGGTTCTACATTTTCTCTCTCCCCTTCTCCCCTTCTCTTCTTTCTCTGCTTTCTTTCATTCTTTGTCTCTTCACTCTTTCTCTTTCACTCACGTCGCAAATTCTCGTCTCTAATGGTGCAATGTTTCTCAGCAAATCATATCATATTAATATTTTACGAATATATCTCTATGCATCTGTGGGGGCATCATTGAATGATTGTAACACCCATATCAGGAATCGTTCATCTCATGGCGTTTAGACGAAAATTTTAAAACTTTTAAACAATTTTCCCAAACGTGTAAATGTAAGCTTGCTTTTTAATTCCGCTATTGCTGCATGTGGGGAGCTGAAAAAGCAGTCTCTGCTGTGTAACTTCTAAGACTACAAAAATCGATAGTAGGAATCAGAAGTACATCGTTCCTTTTACTAAATTTCAAGGCATCTACTACAAACACTTGTAAATAAAAGTAGAATTTCAAAACTTCAAGAACTGGTCCAGGTTGAGTCTACATTGTGATGTTCGCTTCCAAGAGTTTTTTGAAGTTCCACATCTTAGTTCCGGTCATCCATTTGTTGATGTATCTGTACTGAAAACACTCCTTGATGTTACTGGTGAAGTATGAAGTCGTACTGTGGACATAAATTTATATGTGAAGCAAATTCTCTCTTTCTCTCTCTCTCTCTCTCTCTCTCTCTCTCTCTCTCTCTCTCTCTCTCTCTCTCTCTCTCTCTCTCTCTCTCTCTCTCTCTCTCTCTCTCTCTCTCTCTCTCTCCTCTTCTCTTACTCATCTGTTTTCTTCTTTTTTCTCCTCTGTGTCTTCCAAATCTTTTCTCTTAGTTCTCTCACGTTGTGGGTGTGGATTACTCCCAGCTGTTACCTTCTGTCTCTTAAGCGAGTGGCGTGTCCCGGAAATAAATGGAGAAAATAACAATTAGCAATTCAAGAAATTAATACTAGTAATCAAATAACAACACGACGAGAAGAATGATAATTTATTATTACTTCTATTACCGTGTAAACTAGGCGAAAGTTTTCCTTGCAGTTTCTGTTGAACAAATTTGGATCTGTTTGAGATTAAGATGTGGTATGGCCTGGCCACACTGCGCTCATTACGCAAGAGTAGTGAGTCGGTGACAACGGTAATGGAAAACTCATAATGTTTTGTCCGAATGTCCTTGTATACTGCCAGAGATGGTACTAAAAGATAGTTGATATTCTCTACATGCGTCTTCGTTCTTCCAACGTAATATTAATGTATTTTTTTGTATTTTAAGTGCCTCCCCGAGAGCGCAGTGGTAGTGTCATCGCCTTGTAAACAAGGGGTCCCGGGTTCGATACCCGGTCGAGGCACATAGTGGTTCGGATTCCACTTTAAACTGTAGGTCCGGTCCCGATTAGCCTTCTATGCATAAAGTTAACTTAAAACAACAATTCAATCAATCTTGTATTGTAATTTTCTAAAGAAAATGCAGTTTTTCTACGTAATATTTTGACAACAGATGCCTCTGTCTATGGCGAGACTTCTTCAGTTCCTTGATTAGAAGTCTGTTTCTCAATTATTTTTTATTTCCAGAAAGTAATTGTCAAAGAGTTTTTACTTAAACACATTTTTCATAGACAAAAACTTGTTTTCAGCAGTTCTAACGAGAGGCAAGACAACGCACTGAATCCAATAGGTAAAAAAAAGGTAAAGTGCTCCCCTGTGCATAGCACCACGCCATGAAGGCGTATAGGAGCTGTGGGGGTAACGCCCCACACTTTCTTGATCCCGGTCGTGAGTGGGGGTGATGTGATCAGCATCACGCCCCTGACCGCCTTTACCCCCCAGGCTTTCCCCCAGGTAGAGGTCTGCACGGGCTCGGGCCAGGCCCTCGGGCCTAGGCCCGGCCCGGCCCGCGGGCCGGACTCGGGCCATAAATAACCAGAACTTCTTGGGCTCGGGTCGGGCCCGGGCCTCGTGGCTATTTTGTTAGCGAATATTATCATCGAAAAATAATTTTTAATTATTGAAATTATGGTTTACTTCGAGAATGAGAATAGGAGCACGAAGTACAACAGTGCCCATTTTTCAAATGCTGAATTGGAAAGTAATTTTAATTATGTTTTCGGGCTCGGGCCGGGCTCATGTTTACTTATTATCGGACTCGGGTCGGGTTCGGGTTTCATTTCCTCGGGCCGGGCCGGACTCGGGCCTTACACTTTAGGCCCGTGCAGACCTCTACCCCCAGGTACCCATGTTATTCGACGCTGGGTGGGCGCCGGGCAACATTTTCTTTGCAAGATTTAAAATCGCAAAGCTTGACGACTTGTAGTACGTGACTGTTGTTAGTTGTTATTCTTACTTTTAAACGTGCTGCATCACATGTTTCATACATGCTGCAAGTCAAATTTTCTTCTTTCGGATGCACCTTTTGTGCACCATTAATTCAATTTTCATCACTAGATGGCAGCATGTTAAATTTATACAATAAGCTTAACACACACTATTTTTTTGAAAAACATGTGTATACGTAACTTTAGTCTGTTAATGCTTAATACTTGTAATTATTACAGATCTGTTTTTTGTTGGAATATTGGCAAAATATTTCCTTGAAGCATATTTATACTTATGTCTCATGTTGAGTTTCTCTACAAATCTCTTGAAAGAAGACAGACACAACACGAAAAGAGTCTTCATTGCGTAATGAATTATTACTTTTTGTAGAGGTGAAAAATGGGACCCACCACACTCACCTTATCACAAAAGAAAGAAAAGTGCAGCTCACATGCATACTCTTCTGTTGTAACAGGAAAAATGTGCACGATGTACAGAACCGAGCGTAAATAAACATGTGTGTGTTCTCTCTGATTGAAACGGAAACAAGTCGTCTGATCCCACGAGGAGAAGAGACAATTCACACCGTTGAAGGTTCAGGACTGACGAAAGGGGTAAAGAGGAATAAAACCAAATTGTTATAAAATGATCAAACGAATGCACGGAATGAAACTGGTTTTCCCAATTTGCAATGCAGTAGCACTTCTTTCCTTTGCAATAAGGTGATTAGAATTCTAAATACGGAGCTTCCACCGGGATCCAACCCGGGAATCCTTGAATACAAGGCGACAACCCTAACTACCAGGTTATCAGAGGAGGCTCAATCAATGCAATTATATCTTGCTGAAAGAGAAGCGAATTAACTACACAGTAATATTTTTTTAAGCATCTCTACACGGCAGAACATACCTTTTCATTTTGTATACTCACGTATGGGGATTATCTTGTGGATGCGAGAACCAACAGAAGTAACGAAATCCTTTTTCCTTTCCTCTCGGCATTCCATGGCAACAATAAGTAAGACACAAACAATTACGTATTGTCGAAACAAAGCAATAATTAAGAACCAGGTTCGATTGACAAATAAATTTACATTTGCAATGATTTTTTTCTAAACAATGCATGTATTGCAAAATCAGGATTGACCTTTTATCTTATTTACCTTCATTTAATTAAAATTAAGCCAGACGGAATATTCTTTCGAATCAATATTAAAGCAGACACTTTTATATCCTGTACAATATTCTAGGTTTTATTTCACGTATGTTTGCTACGTGGAGAAATAATTGAAGATAGCCTATCTATAGGCCTATATCAGTCAATCAATGACATTGAGCTCGCCTGTATCATATTTATAGTTTTCAGAATGATGATATTGCTGAGTCCGTGTCGCTTGCGCCGAGTCATTTGCGCCGAGGGTTCTTATCGGTTCATTTCCGCCGCGACATATGTCAAGACCTTCCTTGGTGGGTTTTCCCACAATCCGCAGTGTCATTACCGCCGAGCGCATGTGTGTTTATGACGTTGCCCAGCTCCAGCTGTGTTTATCTTCGATTGAAAAGGAAGGTGATTGGTAAATGAATGTAAGATGAAAGTATATATGAGGGATCTATATTGGGAAATTGGTATTTATGTAAAACTGAGACTTGTAAGAGACGACAAGATGGCTGAGAATATGAAAATATCAATGCATCGAAAATGGACAAATGTGTTGAGTGTGTTCTTTCGAAGTACAGAAGCTCAGGCGATCTTCGAGAATGCCTTCGAGCATTTGCATACCTACAAGAATTCAAATAACGTTTGTACTGTTCTTGTGCAAGTGTATCAAAATATTGTGTTTATATATACGTAGCTATTACTTATAATATAATGTTTGCAAAAAATAACACTGTATTTACCATGTTTTTTTGATGATTAACGATAAATGATTAATAGTTTATAGGCTGATGCTGATTTATGTATTTTGTGTTGTGGAATAAAATTTATACAAGTAATCCTGTGTAACGTTTTTTGAAATAAGTAAAGAAAAGTCATATTTGACTCTGTGGATAGGTTTAACATTTCAGTGTAAACACAGCAGTGCAACGTCATAAACATACGTTTGATTTTATGTTTGAAGTCCACTTTATGCACTATGCACCATGTTCACATAAACACACGTGCGCGCGGCGGTGATGACACTCTGGATTGTGGGAAAACCAGCCAAGGATGGTCTTGACATATGTCACGGCGGAAATGAACCGATAAGAAGCATCGGCGCAAGCGACACAACACCGATATTGCTTCTGTCCTGAAGAGTGAGCTCTGTGAACAACGTAGTTTTTGGACAATTCAAGAATAACAGGAGTTCCGGGTGTGACTCAAACGGCGATAAAATCGTTACCTACCACCATACAACTTGAAAATGCTGTGAATTTTTAAAACTTTCTTATCCATCATAATTTCTTTGGTGAAATGTAGATTGTAACCTCTCATCTAATGTGTTTATTATAGAGAACACTTTTTGTTTTTACTGTTATTATTTTTTATAAAAGTTCCGGGTGTAACCACTCGAAAGTTCCGAGTGTGACCTATGTGAATACCTCATCTGTTAGTTAACCCCATTTAATACCATAATACTTACCTAATACTTTAACTCAACAATATCAACCTCCCCAACTTCTTAATTTTAATAACAACCAACTTTATTACAAATTTATTGAGCATTGTTTGTATACACTCAAATCTTAATGTAACCTTTATCACCCATTGCATTACTCTTTGATCTTAATCTGTATTATTAAACCATTCCAGGAAATGTAAATATCAAATTAGTAACTCTCTAGTGTCCTGCACTGTGGCTATGTGGATAAGCCGTCAGGGTTTGGGCTCGAGCTAGGGAAGCACTTGGTTCGAGTCTAATTGGGGGCAGCTTATCAACTTTTCTCCAGATATTACGGCTAATGTATGGGACCGTTGGTTATCCACCATCGTAAGGACATTTAGGAGCTACGAATGAGTAGCGTAACCTGGTCATGGGAACTTTCAACAATGACTTGGGGTTCGTCGTGCTGACCACACCTCACCCCATAACTGGTTGGATCATTGCTCGCCTCTGGTGAGGCATGTTGGAGTGAGGTCGGCAGTCAGTAGGTAGGCCTTGATTCTCAAGGGCTGTTGCACCACGGGGGGAGGGGGGCTCCTCAGTACTGCAATATCCTTACGTTTTTTTCATGAAAGTAATTTCAATTTTTGACATTACGAGTACTTCTGTCTTTTCGTTTTTTTTTCCCTTGCCTAAGACAGAATATGGCGCGTACACCTTGATGGTGGTGTCGCAAGCAAAACTTCAAGATGAAAAATTCCTACCAATGAAAGGTGTACGTGAGTGATTATTAATCATAATTTATTTACTTATCATGTAAGTTTTCGAATTGTTTCACTACTGGCGACGCGAATTTCTTTTCGCTTATTTTCTTTCAGATGTAGTTGCTTTTCCAGACCGATACATGTATCACCATCAAGGTGTACGCGCCATATTCTGTCTTAAGCAAGCGAAAAAAAACGAAAAGACAGAAGTACTCGTAATGCCAAAAATTGAAATTACTTTCATGAAAAAAACGTAAGGACACCTTAAAGAATGTTCCGCGAAGCAGATAGGTAAGTAGGAATGTTAAAAATGACGAAACAAGGAAGTGAGATGTGTTTGTGCGATAGTAAATATTTAATTATACCGCGTTTGTTACAACCTGTCCCGGTTCCCGCGCTAGCTGGTCGCTGGCTTTTCTCCGTTCTGGGGAAAGTCAAAGCCAGGCAGCCAATTAAAATACGCATCAACAGTGTCTACGTAAGCGCCTCTCTTCTGGCTTCCATTCGCTCCTCGCTGCCCAGCAGACGATTTTTTCCTCGTTTCTCATTGGCACCGAAACTGTCGAGCGATTGATAACGCGGGAAACGGGACAGGTTCTAACAAACGCGGTATAGGTTAAGTGAAAATGTTGGAACGTTTTCGAATGGTGACAGAAAATTTCATGACACTCGAGTAAACTGCAAGACAGTCAAGTATGTGTGCGTTCTTTACATAATACATGCAGGAGGAGAGTTGCATCTACACTTCATATTGGTCAGTTCTTCTATGCCTTTTACGCATGACCGATAGAACCGATAGCGTGTAGGGTATTGGTTAGCGTTCAGGATTGTCAACCTGATAGTCGTAGATTCAAACCCCTACGGTGGCAGAAAATTTTCGTAAGTTTTAGACATATCCCATTGTGTTCATTGTCCACGCCATGTGAAATGGAATGATTGCGTTTGGCGTTAAGAATGAAACGTTAAAGAATAACATCTCCATTTCAAGGAACTGAGAAGTGGAGAAAAATTGGATAATTCTTATAAATATAAAAATTACATTCATGTTTTTAAAGTTATAATCGCAGGTGAAATCGAAAATGTTACGTGGAAGATTTTATCTTGCTCTGAAAGGCATTTCGCACCAGTCGAATAGAATACATTCTGTGAAAATGTTATTGTATGCTTCATGTTGATAATTTGATCAATGCATCAATTCTTGACACTGAGACCATATTTTCTGCAAGTACCTCTTCTCTCCTCTCGTCTCCAGTCTCTTCTGTTCTCCTCCTCTCCTTCTTATTCTCACCCCCTTTCTCCTCTGCTTCCATCTCATATCGCCTTCCCTCCTGTTCTCGCCCCTTGTCTTCATTCCACTCTTCTCCACTCATCATCACTTTTTCCTTTCTTTGATTTCAACTCCACTGCACTCTTCTCCTCTTCTCTTAATTATTCTCTTTTCCCCTCTTTTACTCTATTCTCCACTCCCCTCTTCTCGTCTCCTCCCCTCGTCTCACTTTGTTTCCCTCCTCTCTTCTGTTCTTTGCTCCATTTTCCTCATCTCTCCTCGAATCTTTTTCCTTTCTTCTCACTTCTCTTCCTTGCTCCATTTTCCTCATCTCTCCTCTAATATTATTCCTTTCTTCTCACTTCTCTTCCTTGCTCCATTTTCCTCATCTCTCCTCTAATATTTTTCCTTTCTTCTCACTACTTCTCCGCTCCTCGTCTATCCTCTCTTTCTTCTCTCCTCTACATTTTCTCTTCTCCTTTCCCTTTCTCTTTCTCCTCTCCTCGTCTACCCTCTCTTTCTTCTCTCCTCTACTTTTCCTCTCCTTCTTTCGCTTTCTCTTTGTCCTCTCTTCGTATATCCTCTCTTTCTTTTCTCCTCTACATTTCCTCTTCTCCTTTCGCTTTCTCTTTCTCCTCTCCTAGTTTATCCTCTTTTTCTTCTCTTCAATACTTTTCCTCTTTTCCTTTATCTTTTTTCTCTCCTTTTTCACCTTTCGTTTCCTCTCTCCTCTTTTCCTATCTGTAGACTCATCAGGGATGAAATACTAGAAAACCTATTTTGTTGTCTTTCAGAAAGAATTTTGTCATTTGCGATATAATAGTGATATTTTTAATAATTTTATACAATAATACTTGTTTTTTTTATTTCTTTCGCGTATTTCATAAATATCTATTGTGCATGTGGCAACCCTGAAATTGAACCTAACTCTACACGCAACCCACCAACTCCACGTGTAAATTGGGTTGCCTAGTTTAAAATGTCGTTGTCCTAAAACTTTTGAGAGACACTGTACAATACATTCCTCTCGGTTGAATAGTTATCGTCGTTTAAAAGTGTGAAGTGATACATTGTTTACATCTCAGTCGGCCGCCATTACATTTGCACTCGTGACCATGAGGTCGCTTCTGATTGGTTATGCTACGGAAATAGAGCCGGTTCTATCCTTGAGAAATACCATGAAATATGCCATGGCATCTGAAATGCCATAAGATTTCTCACTTTACACAATAGCATTTTGGTCATGGCAAAATGTTAAGGGGGTTCTAAAGCCATGTTAAAGCATAAGACAATGCCAGCTGTCACACATCTCGTCTAACAACCGACTTTATGAACAGTCAAAAAATCGAATTGATGGGTCATCCGCCGTACAGTCCTGATTTGGCACCCAATGACTTCTTCTTGTTCCCGAATGTCAAGAATAAATTGCGTGGACAACGATTTTCGTCGGCGGAAGACGCCGTTGATGCGTTCAAAAACCATATTATGGAGGTGTCTCAAGAAGATTGGAAAAACTGCTTTGACAAATGGTTCGAACGAATGCAAAAGTGTATTGACCATAAAGGAGAATACTTCGAAAAACAATAAAGCAGTTTTCAATGCCAAATTCCTGTTTTTTCATTGTTAGGCTCAAAATATAAATAGTGACCCTCGTATTACACTTTTATGATTATTACTAGAGCATGAAATATCTTGATATAGATTATATTCTCGCATTAAATCGATATTGCACAAAATGCTCTTCTATCGTTCCCGGCAGATTATTTTCGTATTTCACTGGTGCTATTCAAATGTACGTACATCGGAATTTGTATTACAAATCAGTCGTTCATCATAGTTTCACTTTGCCCTTGTACAAGGTTGGAACGAGTTGTTTCTGAAATGTTTTGAACAAGATTTTTCTCTTTTATGTTTTTGAAACTTGAACACAGTTCATAAAGCTCGCAAATGTTAAATGCATTAAGTAGGTTAAGCTGTTAGGTTGGATTGGAATAGATTTAATGTGAGATCCCCGAATTTTGCAAGTTCTGGACAACATTATGTTATCTTCTTTCACAGAATCAGATCAGAAAACCGGTTTCGTAAGCTATATAAAACACTTCGGTTTTCTCGTTCTTTCATAATTTTGAACGCCTTGTAATGGTAGTGCAGCATTTCCAATAAGTTCAAGCTTTATGTATTTAAAGTGTAAGCTAAAAAAGTAAAGTCCTAACAGTCTACCAAACAATAGTTTGCGTGTTTACTAAAAATTTACAAATTAGTATAGATTAGTAAATATTAAAAGTTCGCATATTTTACAAGTGCAAGGCCAATCATTTATTTGTGGGTAAGATTGACTGATTTTCAGAGAAATCATAATTTGTCCAGATTATGTTACGAATATTTGATTCAATAACCTACTGAAGTCCAAGTCATATTCATAGGCGTGCAAACGGAAGGGGGGGGGGGCTCAAGGACGTTCGCAGATTTTTTCCACATAGTGACAAGTAAGATATTTTTCCGTGGGGCATATTACCCCGATAATAGTGCTGCCCACTCAAAAACAGCACTTGAATTTGAAATTATCGCATACTTGCGTTCCTCCATTACATAATAATTAATGTAAATTACTATGACTGAAATCAAATTATACGTGTGAAATATATACTTTGAGGTAGATATTCGTTTTCGAACAGGGAGGTGTGGTGATCCTTGCCCCCCTTCTAGACGTTCCATGCCCCTACATTATTATACTTTCAACTAGAAATTTAGTGTAGAGGAATCTTGTGACTTATTAAACGATATTATTGGAGAAAATGAAGTACTTCAAGCCGATGAAAATTCAAAGCAACTAAGGGGAAGGGGTTGCAGTGGCGCAACCACAAGGGGGCAGAGGGACATTGCCTTATCCCAACCTTGGACGGAAATCAATTCTAGGAGGGTAAACATTGAAGTAAGAGAAAGTAAAACTAGCAGAAATTAAGAGTAGCAGGACAATAGGATACTCAAAATGGAATTAGTTTTCACGCCTTTTTATCATCATTTTTTCCAGACGGCCAGGAGCACTTGTAGGGTGTCACAGAGGGGCAATTGCCCCTCGACTTCAAATTTTATATAGAAACAAAAATACATTTCGTAAAATTTTCTTGCTCGGTTTGCTCGCAATATCTGCTTTTCTTACAGTCTTGTCAAGTTCATAGTCATAGCTAGGGGACGGCGGGAGTTGTCCCTGGACGCTGAACAATCTGAATGAGAAAAACTGTAAAAGAGAACGCCATGGCGTCCCGTGATTTTCTTTTGCGCCATATTAAATCAATGCAGTTTTCACTTTGCAAAAATTTGGATCGTGAAATTTTCTTGCTCGCTTTCAAGGCTCTTGCCCCCTAATCAGAGGGTCTACGCACGCCTATGGTCATATTTAACATGCACTGTAAAGATAGATCTGAGTCACTGAAGTGATCTGATACCGTGAATCAAACCTTTCATAATTCTGTTATAAAAGGACCACCTCGTTAACCATTATGGTGCAGTTAGATCAATTATATTCACATCCACTTACACAACATCTCTAAGTTGTTTTCATTTTATTATTAACTCAACTTGTCTGTGGTTGTAACAATGTAATGAAAATGCTTCTTTTATCTTTGTTAAATTCATAGTCTCATACATCATATTAACAATATTTTTATTTGTTCCTTTTGCAGATGAACATTTGAGAATCTATTTGATGTGTCTTCTAAGAATACCTTGACATTTGTAAAAAGGTCAACAGATTTGACTAACAATGGCAACCCAATACCGTGGAAGTTTGTGGATATGCTTCTATGGAATAAAAATCGTCTGTGTGGATTGTTTGAACCGTACACAATTTGCACATTACATGGTTGGATGGTGATGGTTTACAAGATATCAAGTGTCCAAAATATACTCAAGAAATGATGTTGCAAGACTTCTTAATATCTGGTTGCAAGTAGTCAGCAATTGGGAACGGTATATTTGAGAAACTGAAAATAATGGGAATGGTATAACTTGTTTGTCTTTGCTGTCAAGTTATAGCACACATTCCTTGAAATTTTTGCTAGTTCCAATTTTAAGGGTATTTGCCCTAAATCTTAGGATATTCATTGCTTTCTGAATGGAATGATGATTTCAAGACAGCAAGAAGCATACGCATCTATGAGAGAACCACATAATGTTGCAGGATGGGCAAGAAGGAGAATGAAGTTACATTGACAGAAAAATGTTAATGTGAATTTATACGTATATCCCGAATATATAGTTTTAGTAGTCCCTTCATGCAATGATTTTTGAATCATTTGAATTTTATTCTAATGGTAATTATTACCATATTGTATCCTAGAAAACTTCTCTCACAATCCTTATCTGAGTAATGCTGAACTCTAAGATATCGACAGTGTTTGGAAAGTTACTTTCCAAGAGTAATTCAAAGTTAATCACTTGAGAAATAATTTCAGTTATAATTACTGTAGCTTTAAAACGTACTAATTTAGTTACCATTACAATTACTTTATTCTAGATTAGTTATATCTTGTAAGACATGGTTCAGAACATGAAATGCAAGCGCACTATTCATTTCATTACAGATGACCACCAACAACTTAGCATTAAGTTTCATATATAATTAAGTGGTAAACGTTGTAAGTGCAAAAAGCGAAAGTGTTGGGAAATCGCATCGTTCCGCACATCAGCCCGTACGAACGTGCACACTAGTGACCTCTTTACACGCCCTTTGAACTACTTAGAGGTCTACCAGCCACATTTCACAGTTTAACGTGGAAAACGGTGTTTGAATTATTGTTGCACTTACAGCGTTTACCAATTTTAGTCTTCAATTATAACTGCTGGTGTCCGTGTTGGAGTAGTTAGAACAGCGCGTTACGACGCTAGGAGTCTCTAGTTCGAATCCCGGCATGGGTATGCTTTGTATGTGATCCTTCATAAGTTTCATCATTTATCACTCGTTCTCATCTTTGCGATTAGACAAAAATGACAGAAAAGCGTAGTAAAATAAACTAAATCAATCAACCATATAATTATAACTAAGTTAATATATTTTATATGTAAATACAGAGGCAACAAAATCCACATCTTTTACTTAAAGATGAAAAAATAATATTTTATTGTATTTTTGTTGAGCAAACAATATATTATTCAGAATTACTGTTAAACTGTGGTATACCAATGAGGATTGTTGGAGATTATATAGCCTTATGTCGAAATTATTCTAATTAAAATACACTTGGAATAGATACATTCTGGTTCAAATAAGATTGTTTTCATGGTCTCACGATTTAAATAATCACTAATTCATCCATTCTTTCAGACGAGGATATGATTCAACAAATTGTAAAAATGTAACAGAAGAAAATTCCTTTCTATGCAAAAAAACAGTAATTGTACACTTCTGTTCGCATCAATGGGTACATACTTCAACTGTTCGACCCTATAAAGAGTGACACTTTATGTGAACAGGAGTGTACAACTAACTTTGAACTTAGTTACTAGGTAGGTGGAAAAATAACTGAATTTCAGGTACTCATTTCATAAAGTACGTAGTTTACAGTTAATGTTACTCGAAAATGTTACTGTTACTTCCAAAGACAGCTGCAGAACATACCAGTATAATTCGTGAAGAACTGTGAAACAGGACTTTGATCATTGTGCGGAGGCAACGTGTGTAAAATTGTACTTAAGTATTTTGAAACGAACAAACATTCACTCTGCTGCTCGTTTACCTTTATTCCCGGTTCTCAAATAAAGACCTCGCCGATGGCGTAGTGGTAAAGTCGTCGTCTCAAGAGGTTCGATACATGGTGGAGGCGCATTGCACAGTGGTTCGGATCCCACTTTAAACTGTAGGTCCAGTCCTGATTAGCCTTTCTGTGCGTAAAAATGACTTAAAACATCAATTTAAGGTTTTCAAATAAATAATTTTCTTAAAGTATAGTAATTTGAGCTTTAATTTCCATTGTAACACTGTTAAGCCTTGTTTCCATGTCATTAAAATGTTGACGAAGGAAAACTTTTATAGTATAAAAAAATATACATAAAAACGTAACGTTTCCACCCCCTAACAGGGTCTTCTTCAGACGAATATTCACAATTGACAATAAGCAAAGATTATTTGGCCTTTTCGTCATCCTAAGAAAATGGAACACTTTTTTGTATCAATTGGAATTCTGCAAGAAAAATACATTACGAAACTGAAATTTACGGCCTTGTGGAAAAATTAACATTAATACTTTTAAGCATTTTTCAACAATGTTTATAATTGAAAAAATTGAAAATGTGTTTTATCTTTAATTTGATTTTACTAATACAGGGTGCGGAAAATAATATCTTGCAAATGACATTTCAACAATGAAAGCACGGTGCGTTGCGTTGCGTTCTACCCAAGAATATTTTGAACGGTCGCTCCATACACAAGAAAAGAACTTCGCTGGAGCAAGCGAACGAAAGCAAGTCTCTGCGCAATTTAGTGACGCGAGACGGCTCTACCAATGAACACGTGAGAGGGAACGGGATTGCGCAGAACGCCGGAAAGCTGCTGTAGTTACCAGCATTCGCATCATCGTGTACTGCTTCGCTCTGCCCACTCGACCCCCCCCCCCCCCCTCTTCTCTGCCGCTATGTGCAGCCTTGCTGCAGTAGAGATAGTTGGGACAGAGTATAAAGTCTCCAATCAAATGTAGAAAGTACTGTCATACAAAATGAAGTGTACAGTCAACGCATGCACGTATCCAGAAATTCCTTTCGGGGGACAATATATTTTTAAGGGGTATAGATAGAACCTCACAGGTGTATATTTAAGGCCAGTGGTGCCCTTTTGGTGGCAAAACGGGGAGGGGTGGGGGGGCAAGGAAAGTTTACTTCCTCTTGGTAGACAAGGCCTAGCATTAAGAGGCCATAATGCGTAAGCAAAAAAATGGTGAGCAACTGTCCCCTAAGTAGTAGCCACCGTTTAAGGCTGTCATTTTTATCACGTGTTTGTCCTTTACTTCTCATCAGGCATCAAAACATCTTTGGTGTCTTTGAGTGTCTTCACGAAGCTGTTACACAATGGATGGACAATCCACTCGACGATGCGAGATTCAAACTGTGGGCTGTGAACTGGATGCACACAGTTCTCGAATATTTCTCCCTGATTCGAGCCTGAACACCACTAATGTGTCTTGTCTTCCCATGTATGCAGCTCTTATAAAAGCTGAAACCCACCAAATTGTTCATATTCAGGCCTAAGCACTCGCAAGTGTTCAAAATTGTCCGTCACAGCTTCCGCAGTCTTGTCATATATCGGCACGAAACAAAGGAAGTCTTCTCGAACACAACTGGATCGAGAAACAATTAATGCACAGTGAAAACCCTTCCGTTCCCAACACATCTAATGTTTTGACTTCCAATATGATAAAATGCTCACTCATTTATCTCCAGTGGCGTGATGGGGGTCATAACCCTCCTCTGGCCCAGTATTTCTAAAAAAAAAAAAATGAACGTCAAAGGCAGAGAAAGATGGCAAAATGAAGACTGACTACCGAAAAAAAGTATACGTAACCCCCCCCCCCCTCCCTTTCGAACATCCTAGGTATGAAAGTAGAGCAACGGCACGACATGCCAGAAACCCTGGTTCGGGTACTGGCAGAGCCTGAAAATTCAACTAAAATATCTACATATGCAACCTCTTCCTGCTTTCTTTTCTAGACATTCATATAATTTTCGGCTCTCCCTTTGTAGTAGTTAAGTGTTTGAGTGTGTGTCAAACCCAGTTGGCTTAAATAAAAGTCATTATTAACCCATGAAAGTCTCGGACTGCATACACGAAATTTGGCCGGGCACAAATAAAATTACAGTTGATCTGGCAACTTATTTAAGTCTTAATAAACCGCCCCAATATCCGGTACTCCTGAAATATTCACTTTAGACCTTCGATCTCTTCGGCTCATGCCCCGAACTAGCACTACACTGAGGCTCCTAGAGTTCCACAGACGTCAATATCTTCAACTTTGGACACGAACTAGAAGTAGACTTCTGTAGTTTACGGGAAATTGTCTCACTCGTCCTCTTCATTTTCTAATTACACTGGGGAACAGTGAAATTGCGGCACAGTGTTTGAGAGCTAATTTAGGGCAATTTCATGCTGCTGAATAATGATATAATAATATATTTCCTGAATTGGCTCTAATTTATGAAATAAATGCACTAAACCAAAATGGCGGAAACATAAGACATACATATAAATGAACTTCCAACAACAATTTAATATTTCTTTTTGTGATTACAATCATTATTATAAAAATAAATTTATATAGGCCTATGATCATAATAATTAAGAAAATATGTACACAGTGAAGTAACAAACTATGTGAAACGTTTTCTATACGATTTCCTGCTGTATTGCTTTTTAGGACAATCCCTCTGTAAGCTCCAACAGTAGTCGGCCATCATGTGGCAATCCCACCGTCCCTGGTACCTTTCTTCCATTATCCTTATATCCTGATGGAACCTTTCTCCCCATTCTTCACTAAAATCACCAAGGTTCTCAGGGAATCTGTCAATGTGGCTATGTAGAAAATGTATCTTCACACTCATATTAGCTCCCAATTTCTCAAAATTTTTCAACATATTTCCAACTATATCGGGGTACTTTTCTGCTCTGTGATTCCCCAAAAAGTTTTTGACGACGGACACTAAGCTCAGCCAGGCCTCAGATTCGATGTAAGACATGTAAGTTGTAAAATTGGCATCATTTCTAAGTGTACGAATTTGTGGTCTCTCAAAGATTCCTGCCTTCAATATTTCTATACTTAGTCCTGGAAAAGTGTGGCATATATATTTGAAACAATCAACACTTGTATCTAAGGCCTTGACAAACTGTTTTATGAACCCAAGTTTAATATGCAGTGGCGGAAGGATGATTTTGTCCCTATCTATCAGCGGTTCATGAATGATATTAGCTTTTCCCACTAATATTTTCCCTTGGGGGCCAAACTTTTATCGTCCAATGCTTTTCTCTAGCACGACTATCCCACAAACATAGGAAACAGGGATACTTTGTGTACCCACTTTGCTGTCCTAGTAAAAATTTCACCATCTTCAAATCCACACACACACGAGCTACTTATGTTCAGCATATTCAATTTTTTTCTAAAACCATTTTTATGTTTTGGTATTCTTCCTTAAGCTTTGTTGAGTGTCCGATATATTGCTTAGCAATGCTTCATAAGTTACCTAGCAACAATTTACAAATAAATAAATAAGTTTCTTAATAGGAATTTCAGCCCATTATCAAATTTTGATATTACCGAGAAAAGCGTAGAGTAATTTTACCTCCTACATTTTCCATGGTGTGTTTATTTTTATAACTGGAGTCAATTCAACTAAACCAATCATACAATTGGCAATCACAGCTGTTTTGTGTGCTGAAACTGTTATTAAACTTTATGCCGCAAAATAAAATCTTTATTTTGTTCCCCAGTGTTATTAACAGATTTTGTTGTACTGATAAACCGGGAAATTGAAGCCGGGTATTTACGTCTTCATTATATTCTAGAATGTTCCGCAGGTAAAACGTTTCGTTAATATTACCAGTGGTTCGACTACACCTCTTATTTAAGAACGTTTCCTTTCCCGCTTTCCAAAGAATAAATAATACAAAGAATCGTCCTACTCGTGGCACGCTTTGTTGTGCAGCTTCCAAATGATGACAGATCTTTATACAAAGATAGCGCTCGCTGCGACAACAAGAATGAAAACGCAAGAAAAGTTTACGTGCTATGATCAATAATATGGTTATGGAACATTCTCTACCTTGCCCCGATAATTATTTCTCTCCTTAAATTATCGTCGCATCTTTCAAGAAACCAAAAACCTAATTTTATCTAGTGTAAACTGATATATTTCCCTTGGAAGGGGCTCGACCCCCCTGATCCCCATCTTGGATACATGCTATTATCAATAACAGGGTTATAGAACACTTTCTGTCTTGCCTAGATAATTATTACTCTCCTTAAATTATCGTCACATTATTCAAGAAGCCAAAAACCTACTTTATCTGGTGTAAACTGAAACATTTCCTGGGGGGGGGGTCGACCCCCCTTATCCCCACATTGGACACGTGCTATTACCCATACAGCACACAAAGTTTCAGACATATTTCAGAAATATTACAATCTTTCATTAATGTTTCTAACATTCTGGTTTCGCGTTGACATTACAGAAAGCATCACATGAAGTCCCAGTTTTGTTTCTGAAACATTGGAATGTTATAGTTTCATTGTCTAGTTTCTGCAACGTCTCATTTTTCTTACATCTCTGATGCCCGGTTCGCTCAACCATCTTTAAAACGTTCTTAACGAGTTGATAGTTAACGCATCACTAAAATCTTAGCAGCCTGTTAAACTTTTAATGTTCGCTCAAGAGATTTTATAGGCCCGTTAACTAACGACATGTTAGAGACGTTTTGCTTTGATGCCTTACTATTCTCATACTTTGATACGAGAAATGCAACGTTTTCATTGGCTGCACCGTGGACAGTAGACTGTGCGTAAGCGGATTTGGGCTTTTTGTATGAAATCCCAGGAACAAAAATAAATAAAGTAATGTGTAACACAAATATATGTTTAAGAAATGAATGTTAGTTAGGTATTTACGTCCGCACACCGAAAATATTATGTATTAGGATTAACAGTTACATTGTAATTTCGTAAGTTAGATTTAAATGCCTACCGACTGCCAATACAAGATCATAAATATATAAATAAAAATTGCTGTTCTAGGTTAGGGTAATCTGTTTAAAGTTTTATAAATTTAATTATATTAAAATGGCATTGCAAAAGAGGCCTAAAGGTGGAAATGAACGTGTGTTTGCTATAATAATTTTCCTCAACAAAAGAGAACATTTCACGAAATGTACACCATGCATAACTTAACTTACTATGCCATGGCAAGTAAATAATATGTAAATATTGCAAGTCACTTCTATTGGCACTGATGTAAATGTGGCATTGCAAACAAGAAATCTACTGTTTCCAAATAATCACTGACAAAAAAGAAGGCACGTAAAATGTTTAACCAGTATGATTACCGTTCATGCATATGTACAAGGGAGGTTTCTGAATCGTTGTGTTTTTGTTTCGTACAAATATTTTTCAAAGAAAAAATATATATAATACAATACGATATTTAATATTTGATTTATCATAAATTGTAAAAAGGACAAGTACACTGTTAGACAGTATCCTCACCACTTGTACGAACGTACCGTGCAAAGAATAATTTCCGAATGCGTGGTAGTGTGTTTTACATATATGCATACTTTTACAATGTCCATGCACGAAACTACATTACCAGAAACAGCTTAGGATTAAGCTTTTTTCTTAATGAAACATACATGTGTACTACGGTATTTTACATTATGTTTGGTTATTCATTATGTGATGAAATTGTAGTCATTCAGAAAATGTACCTTGTACATGGAACGGTTGATTAATATGATATTTTATTTTACATTTGATTTATCGTAACTGGTAAAAAAAACAAGTGCACTGTTAGACAGTACCATTACCACTTGTATTGTACATATGTACAAGGAAAAATTTCCGAATGGATGGTAGTGTGTTTTTCAAACAAATATGGATACTCTTACAATTTCCATGCACGAAACGACAACACCTTTAAACTGCTTAGGACCTGAAGCTTTTTTCCTTAATGAAACATATATGTGTAGTACGGTTCTTTACAATATGTTTGGTTATTCATTATGTGATGAAATTGTAGTCATTCAGAAAATGTACCTTGTACATGGAACGGTTGATTAATATGATATTTTACATTTAATTTATCATAACTGGTAAAAAATATAACGAGTGCACTCAGACAATATCATTACCACTCGTACGTATGTACAAGGAATAATTTCCGAATGGATGGTAGTGTGTTTTATGTCAAAATGTTACAATGTCCATGCACGAAACTATATACCTGAAACTGCTTAGGATCTCAAGCTTTTTTTCTTAATGAAACAACATATGTAAGCTATATTACGCGATGAGATGGTAGTCGTTCGTAAATGTACCTTGTACATGTAGCGGTTGATTTTTTTTCTATTTTTAAGTGCTCTTTCAGTTTGTTATGAATACGATTTAATTTCCATTTGCACCGTTATATGTCAGCCCATTTTCAATATACTGCATAATAATTGTTTTGATTTTGTGATTATATTAAGACTCACATTATATTAAACAACATGTTTTTTTCTACAGTACTTACGTACAGCTACGAGCTAAATAAGTAAATAGGTTAGGCAGGTTTTCTTTATTTCTGTACTTGGTTAGGTTAGGTAGGTCAGGTTTGGTGCTTTTAGCATCTCCAGTTTGCTACAGCTGTCCCTAGCCGCTTGTGATTCAGAATATAGAATGATGAACATTTGTGTTGAGCATTCTCGTCACTGCAAAATCATTTTTTCCCATTATGTTAATTGGAATAGGTTGATAATAATTTGAAAAGTTCGAAAGAACAATTCCCTACTACTTTGAAAGATTGCAGGCTACATTGTGTAATGTCACAAATTTATTTTACACTAAATGAGAGTACAGGACGTGTATTGCCTATTTCTAGGACAGTTGCTTCATTTTAATTTTATCTCTTACATTTTCTGACATTTTTCAGTTTAAAAACAACATAAAATTGGAATAAGCAGACATAAGCATAAACACAAGAAACCACGACTTTCTCCAGTTTCTATGTGATCCACTCGAAAACGGCGTGGACGACGACACCGAATATTTTGGTGAATAACTTCACCTTATACAAATTGAAATATGTAAAAGGAGGTTACATTATTTTTAAAAGTCATGCGATATTTTGTGTTATGGTTACAGTGCATTGAAGGTGGAAGCCCAATATGCATTTTAAAAACATCAAGTTCGTATAATTAACTATAAGCATATATTTTTGGCTAGACAGACAAAATTAATAAAATTTTAATAATGTGAGATGATCACGATGCCATTATTGAATAAACTTTAAAAAGTACATTGATACAATATTTCTCATTTAACTTACATGTGATTTCTGATTTGCAGTACGAATTTATAATATGAAATACGAAATGGGAAAATTATTTTTGCTGTAGAAAGAAATCGAACTAGTGTATGTTTTGCGATGGTATGCAAATAATGTGTTCAAATCGGTTTGGGATAACCTTTCAACACAACAGCTGGCATACGCAATATCGCCATCTTATTTCCGACACAACACAACGCGCTGTTAAGCACTTTAATGAAGCAAAAGAGTGCCTTTAGATTTAACGACGATATTAGAGGTCTGTTAGCCTTAACGAAGGTTGGAGAAATGCCTCAATGTGCTAATGTAGCGTTAACTTGATTTAACGCTTCTTTAAAATTTAACGCGCGTTGAGCGAACCGGCCATGAGAAATGTTTCAGAGACATTTCCGCAACGTTGGATTCGGTCATCATGCATGCGTGGCGGCCATCCGGGACATTTTCTGCGGCGGCCATGTTGTTACCTTCAACGCTGACCGGGAGTCGTGCACATCTTATGAAGAATAATGTTGTTTATTGCGTGGTAAGTTGAATATTATTAATGCCAAAGTGTGTTTAATTGTGTTATACTTATGCACGCTATATATTTAATCCGTGTTGTATAACGTGTGTGAAAAAGTGAGTGGAAACAAGGCAGTTCAAGCCAGTGTTTAAAGAAGTATTTTGTTTTGTTTGTTTAATTAAAATATGTGGACGTAAAGAAGCACTGAACTTCTCCACTTCATGAAACTATAATCGCGAGAAATAAGTTGTCTACGTTGTGTGTAGTGAAAAAGTGAATGGTCGAGACGCAAAGTATTTCCCTGCATGTTTTTACTGTTAAAAATAGCTATATAGTTCTCGTTTACGGTATAGGACCCCACCCCCCGTAAATTTTGCACAAAGTTTGTCCTCTTCTTTTTAAAAAATGTTGTTTCTCACTTCCCTGTGCGTAGAATACCACGTAAGTTGTTACGTTCAGAGCCTCTATCTAATACAAATTACGAATCAACTGATTTGTTCTGTGACATCGTTACGTAATGTAAGTCTACGGCAGCACCACAGGCACGGTCATACTTGTTAGATCAGCTCTCGATTGGTTGCACAAGCTATCAAGAATAAAATTATCCTCTGAAAAAACCTTTAATAATAGCTCAAATGAACATAGCAGTCATAATCAAAATTCTGTTTACAATGAAGTGCAATTATAAACAAAACAAACATGATGCAGGCTTAAAAAAAAAAAAAACACAGCCCTCTGAAAGTGACAGTATGCCATGACTACTAGTAGTGTCAGAGTGCCATGACTAGACAGTGTATATTATAAAAGAATGACTAGCTATGCCAGGCTATCAAGCTAGTGTTTATATAAGTATTTTGACCTGTCTCATTATCCACTATAATGTGAGAAATTCTTGTGATGAAATACATGTAAAATCAGAAGAGATTTTATTGTATACTTTCATCTTTTCATGCTCCTTATCAGGTCAGGTAGATAATATGCAAAGCTAGCTTTTCCTATATTTCCAGCCATCAATCACCACATGGGTAATTTTTTCTGTGACAAAACTAAATTCCTAATTATATTTATCTCTTAATCACTTGTTAGGTTACTCACTTATGTTAATAATCTCTCTATTTCTCTCTCATGTAGTCTTGTATAGTTTTGTTTCTCATGAGGCTTGTCATGCCCTCCATATACTATATTCATAATTAGGTAGGTAGAATTATAGATTATTGACAAGAATAAAATAAAAGGTTAAAATGTAATTATGATGCTGCACGATTGCACAAGTTGCAGATGTTGTATTTAACTTGACATGCTAAAAGAAAGATGAAACATGAATTTTTTTGTACGGAATGCCGAGGAATTTTTAAAAAAGTAGTTGGAAACACTGATTTTCACTAATATTAACGATTTGGATGTTACATGACATATTGAGCATTCACTAAAAACCTTTATGCTAGTTCTGAGCAAATAATATGAATTAAAAGCAATTTTTCTTGCCAAAATTCAATCTGTTTTACGGCATTCTCCGAGGCTACATTTATAAAAAAACTGATTGGTGCTGACATGAAGAATGTAAATTCTTGATGTTGCTTTGCAATTTTCTTCAAGGCTATGATGTTTATGACTCCCACGGTTAGTTTTTATGCAGATTTAGCAGTAATTGAGTATTTTTTGGCTGATTTAAGATTAGTTTCTTTCGCAAGAATGATCATTTTTTGACAAAATTTGGATTTCAAGTTACAGTAATTCAAAACTATGAAACAATACAAGTTTAATATACTAGATTTGGGTCATTTGTGGTTCAATTGTTCAATTGTTAAGTTTGAAGAGGTAAAAAATTGGTAATATTTAGTTGTTTTTATGCTAAAAATCCATTCAATCATCATTTTTTTGTAATTAGGTAGGTAGAATTATGGATTATTGACAGAAATAAAATAAAAGGTTAAAATCAAATTATGATACTGCACGATTGCACAAGTTGCAGATGTTGTATTTAACTTGACATGCTAAAAGAAAGATGAAACATGAATTTTTTTTTTCTGCGGAATACCGAGGAATTTTTAAAAAAGTAGATGGAAACACTGATTTTCACTCATATTAACGATTTGGATGTTACATGACATATTGAGCATTCACTAAAAACCTTTATGCTAGTTCTGAGCAAATAATATGAAGTAAAAGCAATTTTTCTTGCCAAAATTCAATCTGTTTTACGGCATTCTCCGAAGTTACATTTATAAAAAAAACTGATTGATGCTGACATGAAGAATGTAAATTCTTGATGTTGCTTTGCAATTTTCTTCAAGGCTATGATGTTTATGACTCCCACGGTTAGTTTTTATGCAGATTTAGCAGTAATTGAGTATTTTTTGGCTGATTTAAGATTAGTTTCTTTCGCAAGAATGATCATTTTTTGACAAAATTTGGATTTCAAGTTACAGTAATTCAAAACTATGAAACAATACAAGTTTAATATACTAGATTTGGGTCATTTGTGGTTCAATTGTTCAATTGTTAAGTTTGAAGAGGTAAAAAATTGGTAATATTTAGTTGTTTTTGTGCTAAAAATCCATTCAATCATCATTTCTTTGTAATTAGGTAGGTAGAATTATGGATTATTGACAGAAATAAAATAAAAGGTTAAAATCAAGTTATGATACTGCACGATTGCACAAGTTGCAGATGTTGTATTTAACTTGGCATGTTAAAAGAAAGATGAAGCATGAAATTTTTTCTGCGGAATGCCGAGGAGTTTTCTAAAAAAGTAGATGGAAACACTGTTTTTCACTCATATTAACGTTTTGGATGTTACATGACATATTGAGCATTCACTAAAAACCTTTATGCTAGTTCTGAGCAAATAATATGAAGTAAAAGCAATTTTTTTTGCCAAAATTCAATCTGTTTTATGGCATTCTCCGAGGTTACATTTATAAAAAAACTGATTGGTGCTGACATGAAGAATGTAAATTCTTGATGTTGCTTTGCAATTTTCTTCAAGGCTATGATGTTTATGACTCCCACGGTTAGTTTTTATGCAGATTTAGCAGTAATTGAGTATTTTTTGGCTGATTTAAGATTAGTTTCTTTCGCAAGAATGATCATTTTTTGACAAAATTTGGATTTCAAGTTACAGTAATTCAAAACTATGAAACAATACAAGTTTAATATACTAGATTTGGGTCATTTGTGGTTCAATTGTTCAATTGTTAAGTTTGAAGAGGTAAAAAATTGGTAATATTTAGTTGTTTTTGTGCTAAAAATCCATTCAATCATCATTTCTTTGTAATTAGGTAGGTAGAATTATGGATTATTGACAGAAATAAAATAAAAGGTTAAAATCAAGTTATGATACTGTACGATTGCACAAGTTGCAGATGTTGTATTTAACTTGGCATGTTAAAAGAAAGATGAAGCATGAAATTTTTTCTGCGGAATGCCGAGGAGTTTTCTAAAAAAGTAGATGGAAACACTGTTTTTCACTCATATTAACGTTTTGGATGTTACATGACATATTGAGCATTCACTAAAAACCTTTATGCTAGTTCTGAGCAAATAATATGAAGTAAAAGCAATTTTTCTTGCCAAAATTCAATCTGTTTTACGGCATTCTCCGAGGTTACATTTATAAAAAAACTGATTGGTGCTGACATGAAGAATGTAAATTCTTGATGTTGCTTTGCAGTTTTCTTCAAGGCTAAGATGTGTATTTTACTTGTGCAAAATATTGTTTTTTGAAATGAAAATTCTGACCAGAATTGATATTATGACATTATTTCCTTTCAGGAAAAAATGAATGTTACTGCACTCCAACAAGAGGTTATAGCGGAGAACCTGCAATGAAATACTTCTTAACAGAACAGAAGCAATTGTATTTAGACAAATAAAGAATATATTTTATGAAAAAAATATTATTTTTACGTATAATAATGTTTCTTTGATGTGATGCATGTCCAATTTTTAGAGTTCAATGGTGACATGGATAGTGTCTGATCACTCGCTGGTGTAAAAAAATGTATCAAAGAATGCTTATTTATATTTATTTGTTCTTTGAATTGATGCTTTAAGTCCACTTTATGCATAAATAGGGTAATCGGGACTGGACCTACAATTCAAAATGGGATCCGTATCACTGCAATGTGCCTCTACCAGAGTTTCGAACCAGAAATCCCTTCATTACAAGGAGCTTAATTCAATTTCTCAGTGTATTCTGAAACTGACCAACCCATCCTAACCACTATAACAACGTTGAAAGTCAAACATGGATGAAATATAAATTATTAAAAAATAATAGAAATGAGAACGTATTATTATATCTTTGAAGTAATAATTCAATGGAAATTGCTCACAAGTAACATTAAGAGAATTAATTTCTCTAACTAGTAACCACAACCTCTGATAGACGCTGCACATTTAATATTATAGAGAATGTCAAAACTTTTCATTGATTTATAAATTTTTAGTTATTATTCAATTATATTATTCGTATTGTTGCTGCCTAAAAATTGCTAAAGTTTAGCTTGTCTCCATTTTACACCTGTGAATTGATATTTATTTCCCAGTTGTGGTTACTGGTTCATTTACTGAATTTATTTTGTGGTCAAAGTGTATCTACATTTCTCCAATTATGTAAGTATATAGGATATTATTACATTCATTTTGAATTTTTATTTGAGATACGTAAAAGGTGAGAATGTCACATAGTAAATTTTAGTATCCGAAAGTTATATTTGAAGACATGTGCTCAATTTGTGATGTTTGAAATTAATTTGGAATATTGCTGTGTAATTCTGAAAGTTCAAACACCATATAGGTTGAAAACCATACATGTGGAACATGTATTCTGTCCAGGAAAAATGTTTTTATTCATACAGACACATTAGAGTAGAATTTTCAGATGACCGTGACTCATAGAATCATGAATGGATTTCATACAACACTAAAATGCTTCCAGCTTCTCATCTATTAGTAGAGGGGACGGGAGCATTATGCTGATCACAGCACTCAAATCCCACCTTCTTTGTTGGTTGGTGCTTTTAAGTCCACTTTATGCACAGTAAGGCTAATCGGGACTGGACCTACAGTTTAAAGTGGGATCCGAACCACTTGTGCCTCCACCGGGTATCGAACCCGGGACCCCTTGATTACAAGGCAATGACGCTACCACTGCCCCAATGGGAGAGGCCCCACCTTCTTTGTGACATGGTGCAACAAACCACGGAGAGCTTTTTATTACATGTAAAACTTTACACACATTTGAAGGTAGTTTAGGATTTGGTGGCGAATACGAGTATTTTTCTTTTTTTTTAGTTGTAACTGTTGTCTGGTTTGAATGAATGTGTATTTCGTAATTTTATGCACTTTTTCCCCCCTCGAGAATAATTGTAGCAATTGAGATACGTGGTCATTTGAGGAGAGGTAAAATAAATATAATTAAATATCATTCCTAATTAGGTATCAAACATTGTGAATTTTATTTTCAGGAAATGATTTACAAATAAATATTGAAATAAAGGGGCTTAACCCCAATAGGCCCCCTTAAATATTTCACTCGTGAATACAGTACTGATTCGATTCAATATAACCGTAATGTAAAATTATATCACTGTAATGTAGCTGAAATATCACAAAACCTTACGGAAGTGTATTTGTAATGTTACACTGACATGTTTCTGCAATGTTACATTGACACGTTTCTGTAATGTTGCACTGATATGTTTCTGTAACATTACGAATGTTATGTTAGATTCGCGGACATTTTTACATTGCTGAAACATACCTGAAACATCACAGTAATGTTTCGCAATGTTGCTGCAATGTTATAATGTTTCACGAGTTACGTATCCGTAACATATCTGAAACCATGTTGTGCTGTATGGGTATCAATTACAGGGTTGTAGAAAAATTTACCTTGCCTCGATAATTATTTCTCTCGTTAAATTTTCGTCACATTATTTTATTTCACACACACAAGAAACCAAAAAGCCTCATTTTATCTAGTGTAAACCGAAAACTTTCGGGGATGCTCCAGCCCCCTGAGCCCCCTTGGATACGTGCCTCAGTCAACGCAGCATTTGCTTCAAACGTATTCACAAAATGTTTTCAACTATTTCAATTACTGTCCTCACTTGGTCCGTTTCGTGTTTGAATTAACTACACTTATTATTGTATTTTCTTCTCTGCGTTCTGAATATTAAAATAAATACTGAACATAAAACAACAAATTTTATATTAATATTTAACTACACTCATTATTGCATTTTCTTCTCTGCGTTCTAAATATTAAAACAAATACTTAATACAAAACAACGGATTTTATATTAATATTTCGACTATTAATGATGATACATTGCTTATTTCTGTAAGAAGAACATATAACTAAAATCTCATGATTATCAATTTCCCTGATTTACTACTATTTTTTAATTCACTAACTCACCTCTAACCAATATGGCGTCATCTCACATCGAGTACCCTAATCGACCTACCTGTATGTATCTACCTTGGTTATATTTACGCGGAGATCTGGCAACGTGGCCCTCGGTTGCCATGGCAAACGGTGCTGCCATCTGTTATCGAAAAATTACCACAAAATTGCCTTTAGTACGGCCTTAATAAAAATGCATTCGTCTAACTCGTCTAACTCCAGAGTAAGTTACCAAGGTGAAATTCCATGCTTTTTATGTACTCAATAGTGGATCCTTTATTAACATTGATTTATATTAACAATAGTATAAAACAAGCTATAAGAAAAGATTAATCTGATGTTTTCAGTTAGTTTTTAAACCTTCTTCATGGACAGATAGGCTAATCGGAACTGAATCTACAGTTTGAAATGAGATCCTAACCACTACTTGCCTCCATCGGTTTCAAACCTGGGACTTTTGATATATTACGTACTTCTCAGGTGGAGCTCATCGCAGCACAGAGGCCGGGGCTGGTCGTAGGCTGGGGTAGAAAGGGATTGCTCAATGACAGAAAGAAGTGGACTAGCCTGGTTCCTGCTGGGTGGATGGAGGCAGAACAAGCTGAAGGGACGGGAGTGCAATCTGCGCATTGGGTGGTGATGTTGAGACGAGGGACCACATTCTCGTCCAGTGTTCATGGTCAGCTCCGAACAGACAGCGTAGATGGGGAGCACGAGGCTGCGGACAGGATACAAAGAACTCTGCGTACGATAATTCAGGAAAGCTGGCCGACGGAGAACGCGCAGCGTAACATCAGAGCCCCAGGTATCTATCTTAACACTATCTGGAAGGAACGAAGGAAAACTTTGCAAGCCTTAAGGGAAAGTGAAGGGTATGACATGACATGGGAAAGGGGATGATTGGGGGACAGCATCCGGGGCAGGAGTGCTGTGATTTCCACCCTGTGTAGGTGTACTACGGTAACGTTTCTCTGCTGTAGAGTGAACACGAACTCTACCCTGTATATGTGTGTATGATATAGAGTTATTCATGTAACATTATCTCTACTAACACTTGGTATGTATGCGTACAACCTGAGGGCTCGCATTTCACAAATAAATATTCTATTCTATTTTCTATTCTACCGTACTTCTCACAGGGTTTACCCGATGCCATAGTGGTAACGTAGTACCCTTGTAATGAAGGAGTCCCGGTTCGAACCGGCCCTGAGACACCTACCTAAGAGAGATCTGCTTGTAAACTTAAACATAAATACTTCAGAATCACGTAGATACGTTGCAGATATGAAATTACTACATAAGATCATTAATGGAAACCTAAGATGTAGCATCCCACTCCACGAACTCTCCCTCAGAGTGCCCAGACATAAAATACGGAGCAAGGAGACTTTCCACACTGCCACTCCCAGACTATCACTCATACAACGTTCATTATTCCATAGGCTACCGAAACAATTCAATATCATCTCAAACCAAGTAGATATTTTCAGTTCATTTCGTCTTTTATCACCAACTTAGAAAACAATTGTACGTAAGTAATGCATTGTGAAAGTAATATGTTTACCTTGGTATTGTCTTGGCTTGTTTATGTTTATATTTATGTTATATTTTGTTTATTTTCTTTTATCTTGTTTCGTGTGTTCTTTTTAACACTAGGGTACTGTTTTACTGTTGTGTCTTTCAGGTTTAAAATGGCTTCTGCTGTACTGGAAATTGCAATGAATATATATATCGTTTAGTGAGTGGTTCGGATCCTAACACGCAACGATGCCAAAATATACTTCCCAGACATCTAATATATTTATGATAATCAATTAGAACCCTACATTCAATCACAGTGTAGATATCTTAGTGATGATGATTGTACGCCCACCCTGTCTGCAGCGCCCCGATCTCATCAATGAATACATAAAAACCTCGGCACCAGAGCGCATTACATCAGCGGCAGGCCTTCTCTTCTCCGCCCACGTGGACTCGCCAGACGCACAGGCGACACGCAGGGATTTTATGACAACTGCTGGACGAGGAGTTGCCCCGGAGCACACGAAAATCAGTTAAAAAGATAAAAAGACACTTTACTAGTTCCCAGGGTCGGGGTCATCGTTCCTCTTAGGCGACAACGCCACCTAGATCAGTGTTGCAATACTTCGAGGCCGAAATTTCCCTCCGGGGAACAAAATATTTCCCTCTCTCGTCTAAATTTCCCTTTCTTCAACATCGCGAGTCGCTTTGAGACATCTAATTGCAAGTAATTTTCCTTCCTTCGCACTGACTGAAGATTTCAATGTTACCATCATATTCTCTATGGGCGTAAGTCAGTTCTGGAGTACACTTAATTTTATCATTGTATTTATTCAACGTTAGGAATGGTACGTACCGTGACAAAAACAGCCTTGCAGAACATAGGCTTGTGCAGACTCTCTGATTGGGTAGGGGGGGGGGGCAAGAACCTTGATGAAAGTTCAGCTGGTAAAAGAAAAAGAAAAATCTCATTCCATCTCACTGTATTGTTATCTTGATGGCTAAAAAAGAAGGGTGGGTGTATATAGTGTGTGTCCGGACTGAAATTTCCATTAGTGTAATTTTAGGTGTAATTATATAGGATGGGACCATTTAAGTTACAAAATATCTCACAAACGAAACAATTTTTGGTTCCGGGTTCGATACCCGGTGAAGACACATAGTGGTTCGGATCCCACTTTAAACTGTAGGCCCAGTCCCGATTAGCCACACTGTGCATAAAGTGGAGTTAATACACCAAATCAACCAAACAAACGAAGCAATTTCGAAAGAAATGTTTCAAATGAAAGTTGATTGACTTTAAGGGGGGAGAAACGAATGCCATTAAGTATATTTTAATAGGGGGGGGGCGAAGATTTTCAAGGTCATTTGAAGACACATCATTTATCCCATTACAAGTGCATGGGCAATTTATTCTTCAGCGACATAGAGGTAACACCACCAGCGAATAAATTATGTGCGAGTGTTACTAACAAGAAATTTGCTAAAAAAGGAAATGGGATAGTTCAATTACATAGTGAATAATGCACCCCCGCCCCAGGTAGTTGCTTGGACTTGGAACTTTCATCAGGTTGCAATGCTTCATTTTTTTAAGAGCGTCGATTACGTGGAGGGGCAAAGCAACTTCAGTTACCAGCCTTCCCAGCAGCGTGTACTGCCTTGCTCTGCCCCCTCGACCCCCCCCCCTCGCTTTCTCTGATGCTATGTACACCGTTGCTCCAGAGTTACCTGGGACAGGATATAGAGGCATGCATATTTAGTTTTTGACGTGAACACGAAATGTGAAATAACATCATGGAGGACTAATGTCCTTTTCTTGAAGGTTTTGAAAGACGCGAGGTACGTTTTCATGCCATGTTTTGTCACGAAATGATGCGGCATGAACTGCAAAATGCGAAACAAACTCTTTAAACATGAAATTTAGAGTTTATTTACCTGCACAACACTCTCCTAAGTTTGAATTATCCTGTGAATTTTGCAAAATCACGGAACATCACCACACACACCACGTTTTAAAATTTTCATCCATGTACTTCGAACATTATTTTCATACACACTCATACCCAAACCCACACAACTTTACATTTTCCTTTCTTATAAATGTGTATAACTCTCAAACTTTCCTTATTCCATTGCTACCGGGTGTTTCAACAGAAGCGCCGTGATTTCAAATGGCATTTTAAAATATTTATGATAACTACTAAAAAAAAATCATTACATAATCTGATAGAGAAAACGCAAAAGTTTAATTGAAAACATGTTCGAAATGTCCACCTTGACGATTTATCACTTCTTGCACCTGGTTGCATATGTTGTCAAATATCTGACCAAGGGTTGCACGACTAACTCGTGCAGTACAGTGTTCGATGTTTGCTTGCAAATCATCTAGTTATCGCGGTCCTCGTTTGAAAACTCCCTGCTTTAGGAAACCCCAGAAGAAATAGTCTCACGGGTTTAAATCAGGGCTAGTTGGAGGCCATTCTAAACCATTTTGAAATAAATGTGTGTAGCGATTGTCAGGACAGGTTCAGTTGTATGCGGCCTAGCTCCGTCTTGCTGGAACCATTGCTGAAGAATTGGACAACGTTTCCGTCGAAGACCAGGAATGAAGTATTCCTGCAGCATTTGCAAATAATTTTCTGATGTGACATAGCCATCAAAATAGAAAGGTCCAATCAAGCCACGTTTCGATACACCACCATACCAAAACCTTTTGTGCGTACAGAGGTGTCTCCTTCGTTCATGTGGATTATAGGTTGCCAAAAATTAAATTTTAGACTTTTGTCAATCATAACATATACAAATTATTACTGTGAATATACTAAATATTTTTTTAGGGTCATTTGAAATCACGGCGTTTCTGTTGAAACACCCGGTACTATAGAACACTTTATACTGCATACTCATGTAAATTCATCACATTTTCCTTAGATGTAGCTTTTGTATATTTTTTACCACATAGGGCATCAAGTCATTATTTGTATTAATATTGTTCTAAATGAAATGTTGTATGGCTTAATTGTAACCCTATTGAGATAATAGTAATAATAATAATAAATATTTGTGGAACAAAAATATGGACTACGTTACACATGGACACCTTTAATCTTCGCGATTATCCACGCACCTCCAGAAACAAGTACTGTGCACCGGCCTGATTTCAATCAATCATCGTTACGATCAGCCAAAAGTTGCATAAAAGTGACGATAAATAACACAGAGTGCTTTGAGATTATGAAAATATTTTTTCACTATGACCGAAATGATCATTAAATTTCCCTGCCAGGAAAAATATTCAGTTTGAAATTTCCCGGAGCGAGGTGAATATCCGCATGTGTGGCAACACTGACTAGACCTGTCAGGGAAATTGGTTTTTGTGTCCGTCTCCCGTTTTTGTGGGTCGCTTGGGGGCCAGGTGTCGTGCTTGGCTAGACAGACAAGCGAGACGGCAGGACGTGTCTGGGATTTTCATTTGTGGACGAAAAACTTATCGGATCCACCTTTTCCCTACTTCCCCCCCCCCCCCCCCATAGCCGCCAAAAACTTCAGACGATGACGCAACGGAAAACAAATGCAGCGCGACATTGACATATGCGGAACGAAAAAAAGTCGCCACCGAAGAGCACCCTGGTGGCCAAAGAATACAAGCGATGACATTGCGTCTGGTCGGAGCGATGTTATCTATGGAAAATGTGCCAATACTCAGACATGGGGGAGGGTTGGAGACTGTGGTTGCGAACCGTCCGCTCCCTGTTCACACGTAAACGAGTTACCGATCACTTTGCGGCGGGAAATTTTGCAGAGAACCTACATTTTTTTAATTTTGCCATTCTTGTCATTTCTTCTTATTATTATTATTTTGTTATTATTATTTGCAAGAGAACAAAGAAGATGTTAGACTACATGTTCTTTTCAGGAAAGATTTTTCAAAAAGAAAGTACCTTCATGTACCTGTGAAACAGAATACAGTAAAACCTCGTTAATCCGGACTAATGGGGGGATAAGTTGACCGGTTTAACGAAAGTCCGGATTAACTGAAATAACCTAAGAGAACAGTAGAAAGTGCATTAAAACTCCGGTTATAGCAACAAAACACGTTTATTATGGTGTATTTAAAGGGCATAGGCCTAAATACACTATACAGAACAGTACAAAGTCTACGGGAAACAGAATTTCATCAGTGGTTGACTGCCTTTTCGTTGGGAAGTTCTCTTGTTGACTTTTAAAACCTTGCATTCTCCTTTCTCTTTTTGCCTTTTTCCTGTCAGGATTAAGCGAAGTCCAGCTTATCGGGGTCCGAATTAATGAGGTTTTACTGTAGTTCGTCCAATTCTTGAATACGGTAATGAATTATCGCTTTTGAGAGCCAAGAATCATGTTGTAAAAGATTAATCATTTCAGAGGTGTATGGAGTGACCATCTGGTAAAACACCCAAAAACCAACCTCACTTTTTTTTGCAGGCCAACGAGGCTCTGGTGCCTGGACCCATGGCCAGGATAATTCTTTGTAGGATTTATGTTGTCTTGTGTTTGTCCTTGTGTGTGCTGAGTGCCCCTGTATAGCCTCAGCTTTGAACCTAGGTAAGAAGATTTTAGTCCCCGAAGATCGTATAATTTTATTTCTAAGTAATGAATGAATGAATTAGTTCTAAAAATTTGCTAAGGAAGTCTTTAACAAACATATTTTCTTATTAGGGGGCTGTCCTAAAATTTGTTTCAGTTTAGGTGCTTACCCCGTATTGTGCGAGGGGAAAAATAGCCTATGTGCTGATGTGTCCATACTATCAAAATCTCTCTCTTTCTCTCTCTCTCCCACACACACACACATCCACGTTACAGAAACTCTTTATCAGGTTACTTTGTATGAAGTTTGAAAAGAATTATTACGAACAGCCTTCTCTCTAGCCTTCTTGAATCCGAAGGTTCATGGCACCAGCAACACAAGCCTTCCATCTGTCCCTATCCTGAGCAAGATCTATATACTATTTTCCATCCCTACCAATTTCTTTTAAATCCATCTCAACGTATTCCCTCCACCTTCGTCTTGGTCTTCCTACTGATCTCTTACCATCAGGTTTCCCAACAAGAATCCTGTACATTCTTCTCTCCTCTCCCATTCGTACCACATGGCCTGCCCACCTAAGTCTTCTTGATTTAATCATTCTAATAATATCTGGACATGAATACAAATTATGTAGTTCTAAATTATGTAACCTTCTCCACTCACCTGTCTCCTCATCCCTTTTAGGTCCAAACAATTTCCTAAGGATCTTATTTTCAAATACTCTCAATTTATGTTCCTCTTTCAATGTAAGGGACCAAGTTTCACATCCATATAATATTACAGGCAAAATTACTGTTTTGTATATTTTAACTTTTAGTTTCTTAGATATTAAACGAGAAGACAAAAGTTTATGAAGAGAAAAGTAACATGCATTTCCTTAATTAAGCCTGCTTTTTATTTCCTCTCTAATATAATTTTCATTTGTTAGTATTACTCCTAAGTACTTGAATTTGGAAACTGGTTCAAACGAGTTGTTATCAATAATTAGATTTTGATTATTACCTAACACTTGGTTTCGGTACAGCGCCTTGAATAACGTAGTGTGGAAAACGGCACAGTTCTACGCGCTCTGGCTGGTTCCACTCGAAAATGATCCGCTAGAGGCGCTGGTGTTGAACCCGGTGCTTGGTATTCGTCTGCTTATAATGGAAGTAAATGGAGTTTTCGCTGCAACGTCTGATTCTTTTACACGAAGCATTTCTATGAATGTGATAATTGCTATGATATTTGGTTCAGTGGTCGCGAAGATATTAACGAACATTCTATACAGTCGACCACGTCCTGTTATCGTCATACTTTCGTTAATAATACGGGAGAAAAAATACGCGTGGAATGTTCTTGGCAAATATTTTTTTGTGTATGAATTAGGTTCATTATTATTATCATCATCATCATTTATTTTAAAGATATACACACTGAAGCATTTGTATTTTGGATATTTACTGTCTCTTTTCTTCCGCTTTAAACTAATCGCGGCGATGATGATAATGATGATTCCATGAAACAACAAGGGGAACCCCACAAAACATTCTTAGTGCCATCGACATGAGTGTAAGGAAACTTTCAAACCAATGGGACAAGCGACACAGGATGTTCACACTGTCACACTAGTGACACACACTTCCAGACTGTAAAATAGCATTCATTGCACATGACGGTCCAAACAGCAAACGACACGTTCATATAGCGTATTCGCGTGCTACTTGTTACTTCGGTCGGGAGGCCATATCATGGGCAGCGAAAAAACAGACCTTCATTCAGAACACTTTTACTCGAAAACTATTTGAGACATTTGAATGAACTTTGTGGTGAATTGATTAGAAAGGATGAATCTTAACAGTGAATATTGAAATATTTTTATCACTTCCATATTTTAAAAGATATTAGCTGTCAAATATCTCAGTTTTTGGATCGGCGTTTAGAGCCCGATTCTAAGTTACTGTAAAAATTAAACCTTCCAAGGCTTTTTTGCATCCTTCCTGAGTAAACTGATTTTTTTATTTTTCAAATTGAGAGGCCCATTGTGACAATACGCCATTGCAAACATTTATATGCATTTTCAAACAGCTTTGAGAATGGCTTTATTCGAGCCATAGTGGGGCTGGCCATCGGCTGGCGGGGTTATGTTCAAGTCCTACAAGTTCAGCCGTCTGCCGATAGATGACTCTGACCAGGATTTACTACAGTGGGCGTGGCTTGGCTTACTTCTTCTTCTACCCTTGTCATTGTCTTTTCCCTTGGGGACGGCTTTTGACCGTGCTCCGACCATTTCGGAAAATCCAAAGTTGATTTCCTTCACCCGGCTGTTTTTTCATTGTGTTTCATTTGTCTTATTTCTGTTTTCCAAAAGGATAAATACATTAATACAGAGACTGTCCCAATTGAATCTTACATACATTATAGCAAAATTAATGTTTGTTTTAAGTCAATTACATGCGTAAATAGGGTAATCGGGACTGGAGCTACAGGATAAAGTGGGATCCAGACCACTGTGTAGTTCTACCGGGGATCGAACGTGAGACCCCTTGAATACAAGTCGAGATAATTACTACTAATTTCATCGAGGAAACTCAAGGACTTATTTGGGGAGGGGTCCGGATCCCTCCCCAAGAAAGACTTACCAAGTGCAAAAATTAAATAATGAAAATATATTTGTGTAGCATTTTACATAATCGATGGTTATAATTTCCTTTGAACTTATTGATTGATTTGTTGTTTCTAAGTCCACTTTTTGCACAGAAAGGCTAATCGGGACTGGACTTACAGTTTAAAGTGAGATTCGAACCACTACTTGCATCCACCGGGTATCCACCCCGGGATCCCTTGATTACAAGGCAACGACGATACCACTGCGCCATCGAGGAGGCCCACTCTTTGAACTTATTGGAAGAAAGATTGGAATTAGGGGGCTCAGAAGGACAGTACCAATTACCTAAGATTTATGATTGCACGCTACTATTTATAACAATATGCATAAAATATTAATCAGGAACTTTACTTTTCGCTAACCGGATCTAACATTCTCTTTTATTCAATAAATATTCAATTCTTCATCAATTTGAAATGAATTTCTTTGCCAGGGCACTTGTTTTTTATGCAAATTATGCCGATCTTAACTACAGGTAAGCTAGATAATGAATACTTGCTGTTATCCGATCTTTTTACCTATTTATGTGATAATAATATAATTTTAACTTAAACATCATATTATTATTATTCCTGACACAATTGGTTCGGTGTATTTCTAGATACGTGCCTTGGGAGGCCCTACAGCGAGAGGAAGTGAGACAGTCGGGTACTCTTTCAAACTGTAAATCTTGTTCTTGTCCCAAGTTATGTAAACGCTCTCCCGTTTTCGTCTCGATATCTGAATATAATTTCAATTATAGTCACATCAACTTCAACGCATTTTAAAAATACAATTTGTGTCTATACAAAGAACACGCTTGGGCAATACATTCACATTTAGAGAACACCGATCTATTTCATAAAGAGGTAAGACAACTATGCTGAAGGTAGATATTTAAATTTTAAAAATAATCCACTGCACATTCAATTATACTATATGTAATGTTATGTTATAATAATGGAACCCACATCTTGCAAATTTTTAAATTCTAATTTCATTAATATTTTACTTTGGATATTATGTGAATACATTAATCGTGATGGAGGGAGAAAACACACCGGAACGACAAGTGACCGGCGACACGTGTCGCTTGAGAATTTCACCAATCGAGCGTAGGCATGTGCTGCCTGTCATGCCGCTAGGGTGTGAAACGTTGCTGCTGATTGGCTCGTTCCCAAGCGACATGTGTTGCGTGTCGCTTAGGTGTGATTTCTCCCTAAGAGGGCGAGTGACAATGAATTCAATTACATCTTCATAGCTTGTTCATGACTGAAAGAAGCTACTCGTGTCGCATGTCGCTCGGATTGGGACTTTCTCTCAATATCGTGTATCATGTCGACTCGGTTTGTTGTTCCTGCATGTTTTGCTTTAAACTGAATAGGCTCTTGTTGCTTGATGTGAATGTCCCGTGTCGCTTCGGAACGAGCCAGTCAACAGCAACGTTTCTCAATGTAACTGCAGGCCGAAGTGACAAGCGACACATACCTCTAGAGAACAATCCAATCAACAGCAACCTTCCACACAGCTGTAGAATAACATGTCGCACAAGCCTGCGTTCAATTGGTGAAATCCTCAAGCGACACGGATATTTCACACCGTCTAAAGCAAAATATTCACTGTGCATGAGCGAACAACAGGCCAGGGCTACACGATGCACGGTTGAAAAAGAACTCAGTCCGAGGGACACACAAGCAACAGACAACACAAGCTGAATGGTTGGTAGCATTTATTACTGAGAGCCAGTTACCAAGAGACACGTGTTGCTTCGATATGAAGTATCCCTAAAAGTAAGCAGCTTTTGAAGCACAGTATGAATAGTTAGTAGACAAACAGCAGTGACAAAACATATGTAATGAGAGAGAGAGAGAGAGATAGATAGATAGATAGAAAAAAATGCATATCAATCCGCACCCTAATCATAACTTATTAAACATATCAAAACATATTTTTTCATTCATCAATTTTTTACGCTTACAATAACCTCTAATTATTACTAAATCAATTTTTGTATTTTCCATCTAATATCTTATTCTATTTAGTAGTGTTTCTCACGGGACGGGACGGAATGCCTTTCTCGTCTCGTTTTCGAGACGGGACGGGACGGCTTTTGAAAAGTCTCGTCTCGTCTCGAATGTCTCGAAAAAATAAAAGCAAAATATTTAATCAGTTGCAAATACTTGTTTGCTTGGAAAAAGGTATTTCAATTAGAAACGTTGATAAGCGCGTGTTAAGTCAAAAGAAGACTATTCTAGAGAGAGGAATGAATGAATACCTAAACTTATTTTCTATACTCTTTCGAAACACAGGGTTACTCCCCATTTTTATTTTTCAATTCATTCCAGGTTAATAATTTTATGTTACGATAGTACTCCAGATACTAATACAATTCTGAATAACATCAAGTAAAAGGGCAGGTAGAGAAGGTGGAAGGAGGGGCCAAAAGATCGTGGAGTATCTGAGTCCGAGATTTATCTTGTAAACATAGTCTCAGCTCTATAGGTTGGAAAGATAAACGGACCGACGGATAGGGTTTATTATTATTATTTAATTTTTACATCAAAGGGTGTACAGAAGTGAATGTTATTAGGAAGTAGGAAAAACATTGTGGGAAACATGGCAGTACAAATTGATAAGGAGTTGTTGGGAAAGTTATTAAGGAGTCCAAGATATTAGCAAGACTAAGAGAAAGAGATAATTAGGGAATAATAATCTTGCATTATCCCACTCCAAACAGCTGAGAGCTAAAGAGGAGGAGAAAATATGGGTATTATGGAAAGAAGTAATTTGGTGATTTTAGTGTTTACAGGGAACCATGACAAGATTTTACCACGTGATTATTTGCACGTGTTGCGAAATTTTTAGAATGTTATGGAAATTTCGGAAATGTCTTTGTTGAGAAAATTCTTGTTGTTTCCCTCAGGCATTCTACAGGTGGTTGGATTCGATTTTTTTACGTCCGTTTGAAGATTATTTCTAATGCTTTTTTTTTTATTGATTTATTTCTTATTTAAGGAGAATACTATTCCTTGGATTGTAGAGCCCGGAAGTTCAGGCATTTATTTTCGTTAAAATAGGCAGGCTAAAAGGCATTTATAATGTCGAAAATAGGCACTAAAAATGAAAAAAAATGCAAAATAAACCGAAAAAAGGCACATTTGGAAGTCGCTTACTTTTATCTATAATTTCTGGCAACATGTTAAAATCTACATTGGTAAGAGCATTTCAATTTTCTCCGTCTTGATTGCACATAACTACAAGGTGTTTTTTAATTACTCAACATTCATTGATAGTAGTCTGTCAGAGAGAATGTTTTTCATAATAGAAAATGATATTTCTACTTTGACAGAAGTTATTGGAGCATACATAAAACAAGCTAATGTACCTGGACGCATTTCGGTAACAGCATTTTCACCTTTTAGAATATCACAAATTGTTTTCAATTGTTTCAAGTCCTCATTTGCACTCACTACCCGCTTGCACTTTTCCGCAACAGCTGACCCCTTTTCTCCTGGCACTTCCATCATCTGCTGCATAGATTCCTCGTACATTTTCATGGATGCTACAACGTGTTTTTTTTTTTAAGTTCTGTAATTTTAATTGTCTGGGAATGCACCATAATGTGCAAAAATAAACTTGAATAGCACAGGAGTTTTTTCACTTCATGAATTGAAGCCGCTTCATTTTCTGGAAGAGCATCTATCACCTCACTGATTTTTTCAAGGTTGTTAGCATAATATATAGCTGCTGATATCCAGGTTCCCCATCTCGTCAAGACTTGTTGCGGAGGTAAACTAAGCTCAGATGCAACTTCCTTAAATTTTCGGGTTCGAGAGGGAGATTTCAGAAATATCTTCTTTGTGTTCGAAATCAACCTCTCCACTTCAGCAGTCAATCATGCACAAGGAAATGTTAACCGAAAGGCAATATCCTAACTAAGCATGAAATACATTTTTCTCACACTTTTCTCCTTCAGCAATGTTGAAACATGCATGACTTCAATATTACTTAAATAAGGCGAAAATTATTCACATAATAAACGAAAGAAAAATAAATGCCAACAACGTTTTTTTGGGAGAAAAATAATTTATATACGCATTTTTTTTAAAAAAATGGTTAAATTTAATTGAAAAAGGCAAAAAAAAGCCATTATAATTAAAAATAGGCAGTGGGGTCCAAAATAGGCAAAATGAAAAGGCTTCTAAAACATTCGAAACAACATGAGAAACGTATATCCGGAAAAAAATTATCAATATATGCAGTAGATAGAAAGAGGCATTTTGCCAAACTTCCGGGCTCTAGTAATAACGAAATACTGAGCCTGATATAGAGTAGATTTCAAATGAAGGAAGTGCACTAAGTTCTGTATAATCGTCGTAGAAGGAAACGTTGTTCTATGGGGACTCCCCGATGGTACAGTGGTAGCGTCGTCACCTTGTAATCAAGGGGTGCCGGGTTCGATACCCGGTGAACGAACATAGTGATTTAAATCCCACTTTAAAGTGTGGGTCCAGTCCCGATTAGCCTTTCTGTAAATCAGATGAAGGAATGTTGTAGCTGCTCTTTTTATTCTGTGAATTTAGCCTTCAAGTTTATGAGCAAAATACATGTAGTATCTACTGTCTACATTTTCAATCGTTACTAAACAAATTTCACAAAGTAGTTTTATCAAACTTCAGAGGGAAGCTGACACCAATGTCAGGGTGGCGGGAGCCTGTTTACGGCCAGGGTGTATTCCGAGACTATTTCTCGCCGTTCCTCACTGACAGAGGTTTCGCTTTGAACAATGGACACCGTTGCTTCAGGGGGTAAACACCAAACATAGGGGCGAGGTTGACCTGCAGTAGCGGGTAAGTGCCATAAATTCAGGCCTAAAGTAGGAATGAAGGTTGATGCAATCGAGGGGCAATAAAAATTCTGCAATTTGCTTTGCTTGCTGACAGGAAGTTTTGCAGGAAAGGCTGAAAAGGAAAACTGCAGACTTTGAATGAAAGAGGGACAGTGAACACAAGTGCTTTGTATTATTCGCCGACACACAAGCTTCCATTTCGAAGGTGAGGCTATCAACAGCGAAGTTATTAGAGGGTTGGAAGCAGTGACGACGCCAGAGGAGGCAGGGGGACGCCCCATGTCAGACACTTCGTCACCCCCTCCCCCCCGGGCCCTCCAACTGAAGTTAATTAAATATCGAATAATAAGAGAGTTCATTTATAAGAGTATGACGATTTTCACCTTTTCAAAGTGGTGTATTCTGCATGATATCACTTTCCTGCTTATAATACCAACTTGATTAACAAATGTAAATTTGTTTAGTATATATATAGCTATGTGTATGTGACTTTCGTTCAAGATTCGAGCGCCGACCTGGGCATAGGTGATTTCTCATTCATTTATGTCCTGTAATAGCCGAGATTAACCTAAGTTTTAACCAGTCTTAAGAAATGGGAAAAAGTGTTGAATGTGGATGGTTTTAAAACATCACGAATATTTTCAGGACCACAAGACATCATCTGTAGTACGGGCAAATTATTCTAATCGTGGTCGTTAGTGACAACGCTAATTATTAAAAGACATTCAAAGTTGATTCAAGATTTGGTTGGTTGGTTGATTTGATGTTTTAAGTCCACTTTATGCACAGAAAAGCCAATCGAGATTGGACTAATAGTTTAAAGTGCCTCCACTGGGTATCGAACCCAGGACCAAAGGTGATCGAAGAAAACCAGACACTACATGTCGTCAGTTGTTGTGGATTCATCGCAGTTTCTTACTATTCACGGACTTGAATTTCGAGATGATGAGTCTGAGGAAACCGTAACAAAGGGAATTTCTTCGATACTCTTGAAGTTAATGAGGGGATATTATTTGGAATTGTATTGAACGTGAACCTTAAAATGCAAATTACACTTAAAATTCGATTCAAAACATATCGCGGGCAGGTAAAAGAATGCTTATTAGGATTTGCCACTCGTCAATCATTGGATGCAGGTTCGCTCTTTCTCGTACATATCAAAATCGAAGAACTTCTTCCCATGAACCCCATAGGTGCCTGTAATTGTGTAGCACAGACATACGTTGGAGTGGTAGAGTAAGAGTAAGTAATGCCAGGGTCAGAATATTTCTTGAATTATGAGATAACTGTAACCTTTGTCTGATTTTTTTATCCTGTGATAACATCTCCCTGAAAGGTGAAACACAAATTTTGCCCAAAACTCTTCAGCATTACGAAGATGGTTGTCCTTAAAATGTTTGAAAAGGCTTGCTCGAAACAGGATGTTGGATGCAAACTGCCTCATTTGGCTGTTCTTGCCATTGAGAAGTAATGTCAAGTCCTGGACGTATGTTCTCCAAAGCAGATAGAGCAGAATTCTCCTACAGGAGAAGTGCCTCACATTGTTTCTAATACTTAAGAAGATTCATTTCTTCCAACGTCACGTTTATTTTGCAAGAAAATTAAACTCTTCGAAGCATTTTTTCGTCATTTACATTATTATCTTATAACTAAAATATTTATATCAGTAGTTTCATCTCAAGAAAGACGATGAATTATAAAATTATGAATGTCTTCCAATACTGAAATAGGCCACTAGAGACAACGCAACTTATCAATAAAAAAGAATTAATGTCTTTATTAAAACGAATTGTGTGGAGATAAACTCGTAATCAAGAAGTAAATTTAGGCAGTAAACGTCCACTCTAAATAAAAGACAAACACAAAACACCATACATGAATATAATAATAATAATAATTATAATTATAATAGTAATTATTATTATAAGTATTATTATATATGTATATATATATGTGTTGTGTTTTCGGGCGTTTTAATGTGACTGCCCCCTTACAATATTTTGTTGCCAGCCTCCCCCCCCCTCCAGTCACATTTCCCTGGCGCCGTCACTAGTTGGAAATAAATTTATTAGAACGAGGAAAGTAACATTAGCTGTTGACAGTGTTGCACCAAAGGACGTGATGTGTGCTACTGTTTGTATAAATTATAGGAAATTTAAGCAAAAAATTATAATTGTTGAGACTTGAGAGTTGTTTCCTTCATTTGATCGTAGGAAGAGGTTTTCTGAGACAGAGTGGGATTATTTTACACATACATGAGAAAGGGTGGTTGTTTAAAGATAGAGACGTATTTTGCACATTTTGTAAAACTTCAGATAAAACGAGAATTTAGCCTTACTCTTATGAAAAGAAATAATGCAGTACAGGGAAAGAATAACTCTTCACATTTCTCGCACCTGGTGGGATGCAACCAACATGCACAAGAGTATTGCAGGAAGTCTATGAACGAGGATGAAGAGGGATATGTGAAATTTGACTTAGCTGCGGGTGAATTAGTGGGTTCTAATATTCTTAAGGTTGATATTGGGTTTTAAGTCCACTTGATTCACAAATAGGCTAAATCGCGAACCGACCTACAGTTTCAAGTGCGATCCGATCCACTTTGTGCCTCCATTGGGTATCGAACGCGGGGACCCTTGATTACAAGACCTCGACGTTATTACTACGTAATCGGAGAGGCACCCAATTTACACAAATATGTTGATTCCAATAACACGTTATATGTATAATCCGATAATGATGCACTTTTTGGTGCATTTAAACATATTTTTTTCAACTATAGCATGTCTAAAAGAATCATTCAAGTTGGGATTTTTATAACTTCAGGAGGCACGGGTCTGAAAATGTGCGATATAAAATAAATGCAGGTTTGCCTTCCATACGTGGTGGTTTTTTTCACGTTTCTTCGCTTCGTACAACATACACTTTTGCAGGAACGGCTTCTTGCATCCTCCTGGGGCCTTGCTCTATCTAAACAAAAATATATTTCTTTAGCATAATCGAGGGTTACTTTTTTATGCCGAACAAGGATTTTATTGCGATCATACGGCTTTGAATGACAGTATCAATGAAGATTTATGTACACTACTACTTATAATAATGAGAATAAAATATTAATCAGGAATTTTATTTTTCGTCAAGTGGACTTAACATCCTTTTTTGTTATTTAGCAAATATTCTATTCATCACCTTTTTTGACATTAAACTTCTTGCTAGGACAGTTGTTTTTATGCAAATTTAGGCGATCTTAACTAAACGTAAGCTAGATATTAGCTAATATTCGTGCTGTTATATTACTATTCTTCTACAATCTTTGTAACATTTCATGTAATAACAATAATAGAATTGATTAATTTACTTATTCAAGTGAATAGACCTATGAATTATATTAATGTATTAATTTACACATTTGCTTCATTGTTGTCGTTAATGTTATTATTATCATTTTTTTCTGAAACACTTGGCTCGGACACCCTCCCCCGACATATATTTCTAGATGTAGATGCGTACCTGCCGAAGGATAAATTAGATCAAGCGGTGGTGGTATCTGACTTAGAGGCTAAAGAGAAAACAAAGAAGTATGTGCGTCATAAGCTGAGCATAAGAAACAGCACAATATCACAAAGAAACACTTTTTGAAACTTATGTCATAGAAGATGTTTAACAACATTAGAAACAATAAATGCTTTCTATTTGTAATATACTAAGTATTGAAATTTTAAATAGTCTTTTGTGGTCGTACTACATATTTAAAGACTTTTTTTGTTGATCCCGAGCGCCAAGCTTAGAATTTAAAGATGAAATATACATTTTCATAGAGCACGGAAGTTCGACATTCAGAAAGAAAGACGGTCTAGTGGAAAACATTTCAAAACTTCCAAAAGGTATAGCAGTAATGAAAAGAGCACTCTTGTATGGAAGCCAGAAAAACCACAAGGTAGATTTCATAAGATACCTAGCAATCAGTAACCAACAAACTGCATTTTTAATATTAATGTCCTCATGATTAACGAACCTTATTTATTCTCACCACGCAATGGGTAAAATATTTGGAGCTTTATCCCACTTTCTGGAAAAATATTTCGTGTTTCTGCTACTTTTGACTTTTGTTGGCATGATATCCCGGATCACTTTTACGAGACAAAACGAGACGGGACAGAACCCTTCGAGACGGGACAAACGAATATTTTCGAGACGAGACACGAGATGAGACAGCATTTTCACGAGATGGGACGAGACAGACCAAAGTCTCGTCTCGTGTCGTGGGCAACACTACTATTTAGCTCTTGCCAGTAGGCACTTTATCTTCATACGTACATTTTTTTTTGGCCTCCATCTCATCAGACTTATCATTCATTAATTTCCTCAATTATCTCATCCAACTCGTTTGAATTTCCACCCTTCTACATAGGAGTTGTAGCTTTCCTGGCGACGTCAATCCAACAGGGGTTCTCGGGTTACCAGCCAGGTTCAACTGGCGTTAGCTTCCATTGCATACATTGCTCTCATCTTCAGGGATGAGATCTTGTTGCTATGTATGTGCTCGAAACGTTGGAAGATAACGCCGATTTAATCTGGCTGGTACACCTGTTCGAATCCTTCTACATGCTAAATTGAAACAACAATCTTTCGTAATCATTAAACAGGATGGAATAAATAGCGGGGAGGCTTTTGTAATATTAATAATTTGAATTACATCCCCATTAAAAACTGAGCATCCTCGATGGCGCAGTGGTAGCGTCGTCGCCTTGTAAACAAGGGATCCCGGGTGCCATGGCTGGCCCAGTCCCGATTAGCCTTACTGTGCATAAAGTGGACTTAAAACACCAAATCAATAAATCATTAAGAATTAATTTTAAAATTTTATATTGAATTTCGGTTGAAAGATTCAATATACTAACCTTCATTATTAATTCAATGCCTAGAGAATTATAAAAAAATTGGGGGGAGGTTGTATTTATATACACGAACGCTCGGGAGCCAATAGAAGTTTACAACCTGCAAATCGGGTTTTCTCTACCGATTCAATATCTCCAATGTTGTTTGTGTTGCACCTGATTCAAAATCGGTCATAATTTATTTCGGAAATTATTTTTGGGAGGATAAAGACAGTCGATAGGAGAGCTTGACTGCCGTTCGATTCAAGGAGAAGAGGGTGAGGAAAGTGGCCTCTCCCACTACATGAGGTGCATCTACGTACAAGGGACTCTACTATATAACTACGTGGGAGCATAGAGATGATTTGCATCGCCTCTATAAATAAGCGAGACTGTGAATATGTAAAAAGCCACCACCACCCACCCACCAATATGCCTTCAAAACACATTGCACAATGCAGGTGGGTGGCTTTACCAATTTCTTTCAAATACAAGTAGTTAATTATAGTAACAAAATATTTTTATATATAATTGGATTTTTCAAAATTACAATAAAATAACAAAGCAACCCATTTTGTTGTAATTCTATAAAGAATAAGTTAACATAGGCCAGAATCGGTAAACTTCCCGTTCGCACAAATGTCGCAGTTGAAGTAGCAGTCTAAACAGGTAAAAAAAACTGCTTACTGACACGTAATCTGACTTAAATTTGGCATAAAGCAGTCTATTTTTTAGTTTGAAAGACCTTGTGACATTTGTCGAGCCGGGATGAAGTTCTTCATAACTAATGGGTTATAAAAAAGGAAAATTTAATTCGTAACACTACTAACGGATTTATTACGCCATTCGCATGATGTAATTAATAAATACAATAATTCTAATTACATGATTATTAAAAAGCAAACATTTCTTTGTAAATAACAATGTAAAATGCCTGTTTTTGGCCAATCCCTCCCCTGTTGTAGGTTTGTTATCCATGAAATATCAATCTGGAAATTTTGTTTCACAGGTACCTGTCATAGAGTAATCTTTACGCTGTAAATATCAATTTTTTTAGCTCCCCCATCGGAGACATTTGGGCTCAAAATTTTGAAAAAGAGAATCAAGAAACGATCAAAGAGCTATAACAGTAATTCAGTCGAAATACTCTGATATTACATAACTTCCCTAACAAAAATATCCTAAACTTTGAATTTTGGTCCAAATCAATATGTTGAAAAAATACACGAAACATACAATGTAGCTTGAAATGTACTGAAAACAATGTTTTTTACCCAAGCTATAATTTTTCTTAGATGAGTTATCATAATTACCGCAACTGTCTACAAAGGCTAAAAATGCCGCAAATCGTAAGTCAAACATGGCCGCAATTTTTAAACGAAGTCAAGTTTAGGAAAATACTACCCTTGCATAGGGGTTACAACAACAAAAATATATATAAATAGAAAAAGTTGACTATTTTCTCAATTATTATCTTTCTGGACCACATGGTATTAAATGACCATTTTGCTTTAGACCTAATATTAATTAAAATATGCAAGTTTGATTAAATTAGTGCATATATTGCGTATCAGTGAAAGGATTATAAAAATAGATCAAATACATTCACAGTCGGTTTTATGCAAGTATAATATAGGAAAATTTTCCGCTTGAAATCATTCACACTGAGAATCGAACCTGGGTTTACTACGTGGCAGTCCGATGTCATATTTTATCTGCTTTTCTCATATATCAGTATTTACTCAGTTCCATATTTTTTAACAATCACATTCAGAACATAAACATCCATGTCTTAATCGGGATTCGAACCCGGACCACTGCTGTCGTAGCGCGCTGTGCAAACTACCTCGCCCCGGAGGTCAACAAATACTATTCGTTGAAGAGAAGCTTCCACAATTATGTATGTTACAAGCCACATATTGTTGCTGCAGGACTCTATATTATCGTCTGGAAGTTTGACACGAAATGGTAGGATCAGCTTTTGGCAATGAAGATGCCAATCGACCCGAACAGCAAAACCTAGGACTTGTCTGCGGAAAGAAATGACAAGGGTTTTACGACCTGTCAATCACTAACTGCCCGTGTACAGGAGGAGGCGTGTTCTTGAGGAGCTTCGCGAAGCGGGCCTGGACAAAACATCTGGTGGTGTAAATGCTGTGCGCGCTCTATCGGCAGGAGGAAGGCGAATTCGGAAAAGGCCTTTCCATGATATACAGTCTTAAAGGAAGGGTGCTCAGACCGAAGCGACGCGCTGCAGGGAGAGTTCCCAACTAAGTGTCAAGCGACATGGTGCCTTCAGTCTATTGGCAAGCGTTCACTGCTAATTGTGCGAACAACAGATAGGCGACACGAAAAACCGCACATTACAACAACAGATCTATAGGCGACACGTGCGCTTTGTCGCTTGTGCGTCGCTCAAACTGCAATAGCAGTTTCCTCAATAGCTTGCAACATGTTGCCGTGGTTTGTTGTTCGCGCATGCGCGATGCAATGAGTGTCTTGCTTTAGGGAGATTGCGCACCAAAGCGACAAGGGTCACGCGACGCTTGTCGCTTGAGGATTTCACCAACCGAACTAGTGTTGCCCACGAGACGAGACGAGACGAGACTTTGGTCTGTCCCGTCCCGTCTCGTGAAAATGCTGTCTCGTCTCGTGTCTCGTCTCGAAAATATTCGTTTGTCCCGTCTCGTGTCCCGTCTCGAAGGGTTCTGTCCCGTCTCGTCTCGTCCCGTCTCGTTTTGTCTCGTCTCGTCTCGTAAAAGTGATCCGGGATATCATGCCAACAAAAGTCAAAAGTAGCAGAAACACGAAATATTTTTCCGGAAAGTGGGATAAAGCTCCAAATATTTTACCCATTACGTGATGAGAATAAATTAGGTTCGTTAATCATGAGGACATTAATATTAAAAATGCAGTTTGTTGGTTACTGATTGCTAGGTATTTTATGAAATCTACCTTGTGGTTTTTCTGGCTTCCATACAAGAGTGCTCTTTTCATTACTGCTATACCTTTTGGAAGTTTTGAAATGTTTTCCACTAGACCGTCTTTCTTTCTGAATGTCGAACTTCCGTGCACTATGAAAATGTATATTTCTTCTTTAAATTCTAAGCTTGGCGCTCGGGAGCAACAAAATAGTTTTTAAATGTGTAGTACGACCACAAAAGACTATTTAAAATTTCAATACTTAGTATATTACAAATAGAAAGCATTTATTGTTTCTAATGTTGTTAAACATCTTCTATGACATAAGTTTCAAAAAGTGTTTCTTTGTGATATTGTGCTGTTTCTTATGCTCAGCTTATGACGCACATATTTCTATGTTTTCTCTTTAGCCTCTAAGTCAGATACCACCACCGCTTGATCTAATTTATCCTTCGGCAGGCACGCATCTACATCTAGAAATATATGTCGGGGGAGGGTGTCCGAGCCAAGTGTTTCAGAAAAAATGATAATAATAACATTAACGACAACAATTAAGCAAATGTTTAAATTAATACATTAATATAATTCATAGGTCTATTCACTTGAATATGTAAATTAATCAATTCTATTATTGTTATTACATGAAATGTTACAAAGATTGTAGAAGAATAGTAATATAACAGCACGAATATTAGCTAATATCTAGCTTACGTGTAGTTAAGATCGCCTAAATTTGCATAAAAACAAATGTCCTGGCAAGAAGTTTAATGTAAAAGAAGGTGATGAATTGAATATTTACTAATTAACAAAAAAGGATGTTAAGTCCACTTGACGAAAAATAAAATTCCTGATTAATATTTTATTCTCATTATTATAAGTAGTAGTGTACATAAATCTTCATTGATACTGTCATTCAAAGCCGTATGATCGCAATAAAATCCTTGTTCGGCATAAAAAAGTAACCCTCGATTATGCTAAACAAATATATTTTTGTTTAGCTAGAGCAAGGCCCCAGGCGGATGCAAGAAGCCGTTCCTGCAAAAGTGTATGTTGTACGAAGCGAAGAAACGTGACAAAACCACCACGTATGGAAGGCAAACCTGCATATATTTTATATCGCACATTTACAGAGCCGTGCCTCCTGAAGTTATAAAAATTCCAACTTTAATGATTCTTTTAGACATGCTATAGTTGAAAAAAATATGTTTAGATGCACCAAAAAGGCATCATTATCATATTATACATATAACGTGTTATTGGAATCAACATATTTGTGTAAATTGGGTGCCTCCCCGATTACGTAGTAATAACGTCAAGGTCTTGTAATCAAGGGTCCCCGCGTTCGATACCCAATGGAGGCACAAAGTGGATCGGATCGCACTTTAAACTATAGGTCGGTTCACGATTTAGCCTATTTGTGAATCAAGTGGACTTAAAACCCAATATCAACCTTAAGAATATTAGAACCCACTAATTCACCCGCAGCTAAGTCAAATTTCACATATCCCTCTTCATCCTCGTTCATAGACTTCCTGCAATACTCTTGTGCCTGTGGATTGCATCCCAGCAGGTGCGAGAAATGTGAAGAGTTATTCTTTCCCTGTATTGCGTTATTTCTTTTCATAAGAGTAAGGCTATATTTATATGAACTTTTAAAAAATGTGCAAAATACGTCTCTATCTTTAAAAAACCACCCTTTCTCATGTATGTGTAAAATAATCCCACTCTGTCTCAGAAAACCTCTTCCTACGATCAAATGAAGGAAACAACTCTCAAGTCTCAACAATTATAATTTTTTGCTTAAATTTCCTATAATTTATACAAACAGTAGCACACATCACGTCCTTTGGTGCAACACTGTCAACAGCTAATGTTACTTTCCTCGTCCTAATAAATTTACTTCCAACCAGTGACGGCGCAAGGGAAATGTGACTGGGATGGGGGGGCGGAAGGCTGGCAACAAAATATTGTAAGGGGGCATTCACATTAAAACGCCCGAAAACACAACACATATATATATACATATATAATAAAACTTATAATAATAATTATTATTATAATTATTATTATTATTATTATTATTATTATATTCATGTATGGTGTTTTGTGTTTGTCTTTTATTTAGAGTGGACGTTTACTGCCTAAATTTACTTCTTGATTACGAGTTTATCTCCACATGATTCGTTTTAATAAAGACATTAATTCTTTTTTATTGATAAGTTGCGTTGTCTCTAGTGGCCTATTTCAGTATTGGAAGACATTCATAATTTTATAATTCATCGTCTTTCTTGAAATGAAACTACTGATATAAATATTTTAGTTATAAGATAATAATATAAATGACGAAAAAATGCTTCGAAGAGTTTAATTTTCTTGCAAAATAAACGTGACGTTGGAAGAAATGAATCTTCTTAAGTATTAGAAACAATGTGACGCACTTCTCCTGTAGGAGAATTCTGCTCTATGTGCCTTGGAGAACACATTGCCCACCTTTGGTACGTCCAGGACTTGACATTTCTTCTCAATGGCAAGAACAGCCAAATGAGGCAGTTTGCATCCAGCATCCTGTTTCGAGCAAGCCTTTTCAAAGATTTTAAGGACAACCATCTTCGTAATGCTGAAGAGTTTTGGGCAAAATTTGTTTCACCTTTCAGGGAAATGTTATCACAGGACATAAAAATCAGACAAAGGTTACAGTTATCTCATAATTCAAGAAATATTCTGACCCTGGCATTACTTACTCTTACTCTACCACTCCAACGTATGTCTGTGCTACACAATTACAGGCACCTATGGGGTTCATGGGAAGAAGTTCTTCGATTTTGATATGTACGAGAAAGAGCGAACCTGCATCCAATGATTGACGAGTGGCAAATCCTAATAAGCGTTCTTCTACCTGCCCGCGATATGTTTTGAATCGAATTTTAAGTGTAATTTGCATTTTAAGGTTCACGTTCAATACATTTCCAAATAATATCCCCTCATTAACTTCAAGAGTATCGAAGAAATCCCCTTTGTTACGGTTTCCTCAGACTCATCATCTCGAAATTCGAGTCCGTGAATAGTAAGAAACCGCGATGAATCCACAACAACTGACATGGAGTGTCGGGTTTTCTTCGATCACCTTTGGTCCTGGGTTCGATACCCAGTGGAGGCACTTTAAACTATTAGTCCAATCCCGATTGGCTTTTCTGTGCATAAAGTGGACTTAAAACATCAAATCAACCAACCAACCAAATCTTGAATCAACTTTGAATGTCTTTTAATAATTAGCGTTGTCACTAACGTCCACGATTAGAATAATTTGCCCGTACTACAGATGATGTCTTGTGGTCCTGAAAATATTCGTGATGTTTTAAAACCATCCACATTCAACACTTTTTCCCATTTCTTAAGACTGGTTAAAACTTAGGTTAATCTCGGCTATTACAGGACATAAATGAATGAGAAATCACCTATGCCCAGGTCGGCGCTCGAATCTTGAACGAAAGTCACATACACATAGCTATATATATACTAAACAAATTAATATTTGTTAATCAAGTTGGTATTATAAGCCGGAAAGTGATATCATGCAGAATACACCACTTTGAAAAGGTGAAAATCGTCATACTCTTATAAATGAACTCTCTTATTATTCGATATTTAATTAACTTCAGTTGGAGGGCCCGAGAGGGGGGGGGGTGGTGAGTGTCTGACATGGGGCGCCCCCCTGCCTCCTCTGGCGTCGTCACTGCTTCCAACCCTCTAATAACTTCGCTGTTGATAGCCTCACCTTCGAAATGGAAGCTTGTGTGTCGGCGAATAATACAAAGCACTTGTGTTCACTGTCCCTCTTTCATTCAAAGTCTGCCGTTTTCCTTTTCAGCTTTTCCTGCAAAACTTCCTGTCAGCAAGCAAACCAAATTACAGAATTTTTATTACCCCTCCCTTGCATCAACCTTCATTCCTACTTTAGGCCTGAATTTATGGCACTTACCCGCTACTGCAGGTCAACCTCGCCCCTATGTTTGGTGTTTACCCCCTGAAGCAACGGTGTCCATTGTTCAAAGCGAAACCTCTGTCAGTGAGGAACGGCGAGAAATAGTCTCGGAATACACCCTGGCCGTAAACAGGCTCCCGCCACCCTGACATTGGTGTCAGCTTCCCTCTGAAGTTTGATAAAACTACTTTGTGAAATTTGTTTAGTAACGATTGAAAATGTAGACAGTAGATACTACATGTATTTTGCTCATAAACTTGAAGGCTAAATTTACAGAATAAAAAGAACAGCTACAACATTCCTTCATCTGATTTACAGAAAGGCTAATCGGGACTGGACCCACACTTTGAAGTGGGATTCAAATCACTATGTTCCTTCACCGGGTATCGAACTCGGCACCCGTTGATTACAAGGTGACGACGCTACCACTGTACCATCGGGGAGTCCCCATAGAACAACGTTTCCTTCTACGACGATTATACAGAACTTAGTGCACTTCCTTCATTTGAAATCTATTCTATATCAGGCTCAGTATTTCGTTATTACAATCCAAGGAATAGTATTCTCCTTAAATAAGAAATAAATAAATAAAAAAAAGCATTGGAAATAATCTTCAAACTGACGTAAAAAAATCGAATCCAACCACCTGTATAGTGGAACCACGAGCAAAACAACTTGCGCAGACCCGCGGATCCTGTGCACCGTACCTCCGCGAGTAGGGGAGGGGGAGAGTGTACAATGCTTCCTTATGGCTCGAGGTGGAGGGAAGAAGGGAAAGCTGCGCGGGGACTTCTCGTCTAAAGGTTTTTTTCCTTGTGGTCGATCTATACCTGTAGAATGCCTGAGGGAAACAACAAGAATTTTCTCAACAACGACATTTCCGAAATTTCCATATCATTCTAAAAATTTCGCAACCCGTGCAAATAATCACGTGGTAAAATCTTGTCATGGTTCCCTGTAAACACTAAAATCACCAAATTACTTCTTTCCATAATACCCATATTTTCTCCTCCTCTTTAGCTCTCAGCTGTTCGGAGTGGGATAATGCAAGATTATTTGTCCTAATTATCTCTTTCTCTTAGTCTTGCTAATATCTTGGGACTCCTTAATAACTTTCCCACCAACTCCTTATCAATTTGTACTGCCATGTTTCCCACAATGTTGTTCCTACTTCCTAATAACATTCACTTCTGTACACCCTTTGATGTAAAAATTAAATAATAATAATAAACCCTATCCGTCGGTCCGTTTATCTTTCCAACCTATAGAGCTGAGACTATTTTTACAAAATAAACCTCGGACGCAGACATTCCACGATCTTTTGGCCCCTCCTTCCACCTTCTCTACCTGCCCTTTTACTTCATGTTATTCAGAATTGTATTAGTATCTGGAGTACTATCGTAACATAAAATTATTAACCTAGAATGAATTGAAAAATAAAAATGGGGAGTAACCCTGTGTTTCGAAAGAGTATAGAAAATAAGTTTAGGTATTCATTCACTCATTCCTCTCTCTAGAATAGTCTTCGTTTGACTTAACACGCGCTTATCAACGTTTCTAATTGAAATACCTTTTTCCAAGGAAACAAGTACTTGCAACTGATTAAATATTTTGCTTTTATGTTTTCGAGACATTCGAGACAAGACGAGACTTTTCAAAAGCCGTCCCGTCCCGTCTCGTGTCTCGTCTCGAAAACGAGACGAGACACGAGACGAGACGGGACATGTCCCTTCCCGTGAGCAACACTAAACCGAACGCTGGCCTGTGCTTCCCGTCATGCCGCTACGATGTGAAAGGTTGCTCTTAATTGGCTCGTTTCCAAGCAACATGTGTTGCTTCGGTGTGAAAGTTGCCTTGGACCAAAGTACCCGTGTCGCTTTGGTGTGAAATCCTCGTATTGTTTGTCGCGTGTCGCTTTGGTGTAAAATCTCCTTGAGAAAACGGTGCAGTCAGAGCTTGTGTCCCTACGGTTCGAAAGGCTGCATTGATTACGGACTGCTCGCTTCCAAGCGACACTTGTGGTTTGTCGCCTCGGTATGAAATATCTCTCAGGATACTATTTATATTCTAATAACATAGAAAAAAAAGTACACAATCCAACACCTGACGTCCGGAATCACATTGCGATGTTTCTTCTTGTGTTACGCATGCTATTTATTTATTAATTTTATTTTACTTTTCTTTCCAAATTAATGTCATTTCGTGACTACAAATCGCTCCACAAGTATAACTGTTTCCATCAATTCACGTACCGCCTTTCAAGACAAACAAATCTACATAATATATTCCAAAAACTAACAAAGCCGCATTACTTTCATAAGAAAATTAGCACCGACATTGATCGCACTGCCATCTATGTTTCTCATCCGTCTGGGGAACCAGTTTCTTGGGTCGTTTTCCACACTACGTTATTCAAGGCGCTGTAGTTTCGGCCTGTAAGCATATATTTAGTTTTATCTTTGCTAACTTCCAAACCTATCTCTTTAGCTGCTTTGAAAAATATTTTAACATTATTCTCAATTGTATTTACATCATCTCCATATGCTAACAGCTGAGTCACACCATTTAATTTTAGTCCTTCGTTAGTTTCTTTTACGAACAACACTATAGCGATTTAAATACTTCTATCTCGGAAGAAATAAGAAAATTCAAAAAGGGAACAATTTTGTACAGAAGATATTGTCTTTCCACATACAGATAGCAAATAGTTTTTCATCGTGTAAAATTCTCAAATGGATTATGAGAAATAACTCGATTCTATTTTCTCAATAAGGTTAGTTTGAGGTTTAGTAGCTCAGCTGGTGGAAAATTACAATATGAAATGCGATGAAGTACGTATAAGACTGTAATGTCTATTGTAATATTTTATATGCATACATTTAATTATGTAATTTTTGCATCTCTCTTCTTTGACACAGTGTTGCACTTGTTTATATAGCATGCTTATCACTTAAAATATTATAATTTTGCCTTATTTTACTTTCCACCAGCCTGCAGAAAAATTTGGGTGTCGTCCTAATTGCGAACACTTCCTGCCTGTACAGGAATACACTCGAAGGCATTCGTCCTAATTGCGAACACTCTGCCTTGTAACCTACAACTTTCTCTCAATTTCCTGAGTACTTTTAACTATATTTTAAAAGAAACTCAGTGCCAGACTTGAGACTGGACGTGGAAATATTTCTCAGTTTCATGTGTTCGCAATTCGGACGATTCAGGCACTGTTCGCAATTAGGACTGTTCGCAATTAGGACTGTTCGCAATTAGGGCGCAAGCACTGTAATTTATAATGCCTTTCATAAAAAGAGAAACACAAATTTTGGTTGCTACTTTTTTTATGAAAGGCATTATAAATTACAGTAAATGAGCATTTATCAAGCGAAAAATATTAATATTTCTAAATTGTTGACAAAAAACATGAAGTTTATATTTATTTAAATATTGAATAAAAATATTTACGCCCTTTCAACACCACTAGAATGATGATGCCATAATTTAAGGTATCCTATGTGGAAGTTGTTGTTGAATTAACACTGATGTCTTGAGCAATTGTGGTTTGAACATTAAAAATTAATCTTCTTTTAAGCTGTTTCCATATGCTATGCTATGTACGCTATTTACCAGTTCTATCTGCCCTGCTTGTGGTTCTAGTAAAACCCTGAAATATCTACTTCCGACTCCTCAGCAGTCAACTTGCCCAGTCCAACGGGCGTCGAAAGTGCATTACACACATCAAATATTTCTTCGCCTGTCATTTTCACTTGAACGACCTCCGCTTAAACATCTGTGGGTATTGAAGTATATTCTCTACTCAGCCGTAGAAATCTCTGCCAACGGACACAGCACTCTATGACGCCATGGTTTCGGGTTCGAATCGCATCCTGAGCTTGGCTGCTTCTTGTGAGTGCCGCTTCATGAATTTCATCACTTCAACACTCACAAAAGTGACAGAAAAGCGAAGTAAAATAAACCAAACAAATAAATCACAACTGCTCTGTGTATTACGTTTAAATACAGGGTGAGGCATAAACAATTAGACGATTTAAATTTGGCGCCAAACACACATTCCTGGGAAGAGCCTTCAGTTTTCATGTAACGTTGGTCAGAAGAGCATTGAGCGTTTGCTGTGGAACGTTCTTTACAAACAATGACTCCGTTACTGTAACGAGGCGTGTTTTTCGACGACATTGGACATCGGAAGCAATGGAGACCAGGAGACATCTTTCTGACAATGGATGTAGTAGTCTTGAATTGTGTAACCCAATTCAATATAGTTTGGCGTGTGGAAACCTTTCCATTCCTTCCGATGCCAAAATGTCGTCGAGAAAAACACCTTTTACAGTAACGAAGTCATTATTTGTATAGAACGTTCCACAGCAAACGTTCGATGCTCTTCCGACCAACGCTGCATGCCGACTGAAGGCCCATTCTACCCAGGGATGTTTTTCACCACACCACCTACAAAGATGTTGGTATGGCGCCAAATTTAAATCGTCGAATTGTTTCTGCCCCACACTGTATAATTCATTTTTTTTTTTATTTGAAATAAAAGAATTTAAAAAGAACATGCTTTATATGATTGTTTGTTTGTGTGCCTGTGCTGTCGATTTAATCGGTGAATCGAACCGGTCAGTTTAAAATTCAATTAATCGATCAAATGTGTTTAATCGATATGCCAAATTGATGTGGACATAAACTGCTACGATTGCAGACATGACAATATTGCTACTCAAATTCCAAGCCATCCACTATATAGTCGACGCGCTAGCTTCGTTAACGACCGGCTGGCTTTGGAGTCCACGTAGCGCGCCCACCAGCTCCAGCAATCACATTCAACGCACAGTGTTGCCACATCTACTCTCCAGCGGCGAAAGGAGAAAGGAGAAAAAATGCCTTCCCACGGTCTCCACATTGAAGTTGCAAACAACATATTGACACTACGGCAACAGTGTATCCGCAGTCATCTGACTGAGACTCCACGTGGAGTAGACGAGCAGAATGACAGCTGCGCCCATTGGCTGAAGGTTGAGTGTGATTGAACGAAAACAACTCGCCCGCTGTTTAACCCCACCTTCAGTTCTTGGACGTTAACGGAGTAAACGCGAGGACTTTAAAAACGTCATATCTGCCACCCGCAACACAGATGCTTCGTTTGGGTTGCAGGACGTGGCGGCGCCAGGGGTTTGCGAAGGGATGCTTGCGCGGTCCTTAATTTCGCGCCCCTTTTTCAAAATCTATTTTCGACCGAAAACAAAATTAATTCTTGCAGTGTCACATTACATGAAAGTTTTGTACGTGTATTTTCATTTTGAAATAGAAGAAATTCAGGTTACGTAGTAAACTTTTTTTTTCCGAAGGCACGCAAACTGTACCCTCAGCGGCTACTTTCTTGTTGTTGCCACTTTTATAACGTATTTCACGTTTGATTAATAACTGAATTTTGCTCTTTTCACAACATAGTTCATTACGACTGTAAATTGTTTTCTTGGAGTATAAACACAATATGCCATAGATCTGCCTTGAACAAGATTTTTTCGATTCAAATGTGGTTGTTGTGGAAAAGATCAAGCAAAAAATTATGCAAGTCACCAGAAGTCTTCAGCTTCCTTGGCATACTTTCATACAAGGTTCGCCCATAAAGAAACCGAACTGTCAAGAAGAAAGAGAAACAAACCAAATAAAAAGGTACCGTAGTCTGACAACACTGCAAAGAGCTATATCTAAACTTCCCGTCAGTGCATGGTTCAACCTGTTACAACAGTCGGTATCGGGGCAAGCGTGCGTCAGATGCAGTTCGTGTGCAGGCGGCGTACAAAATACGCGCACCAAGATGGAACAACATTACAGCATAAAGTTTTGTTACAAAATGGGTAAATCGTTTACCGAAACATTACAGATGATACGGGCAGTGTATGGTGATGCAGCATTATCAACAAACCAGGTGTATGACTGGTACAATCGTTCCAAGGACTGATCCACCATGAACTTGTCCCTGAAAACCAAACAATAAATCAGTGGTATTACAAGGAAGTGCTTGGTCGACTCAGAAACAGGATGAAGCGCGTTAGGAAGGACCTCTGTGATTCTGGTCAATGGTTTCTGTTACACGATAATGCTCGGCCTCATACCGCATTGTCTGTACAACAATACCTTGCTAAGCATTCAATGACAATGATCAATCACCCTCCATATTCTCCGGACTTATCGCCTGCTGATTTTTTCATTTTTCGCAAGCTTAAGATGGCTATGAAAGGGCGAAGATTTGACGACGTCGCGGACATTAAATTAAATATTACGCGTATTTTGCGAACACTTACTGTCAATGACTATCAACAGTGTTTCCAAGACCTGTACAATGCTGGTCAAAGTGTATTGCCTCCTCTGGTGATTATTTTTGAAGGTGATAAAGTCATTTGAAGGTAATTACTTGTTATCTTTCCTTAAAAAAAAGTTCGTTGTTTTTATAAACGAACCTTGTAGATACCTAACGACGCTAAATAAAAATCAAATCATTTATTTCACTATTCACCGTCGCAGTTCCGATAACTTAACTAAACTATAATTGTGACATACAACAACTAAAATACCACGGGTAACTTAATTCAGTGGGGAGCAGTGACGGCGATAGCCTAAAATAAGTGGGGGGGCTACAGATTTCGGAGTCAAATTCTCGGGGGGGCTAACTAATATCGGCTAAAAGGTAGTTACGTAATACTTTACTACGGTATAATTTTACCAGTGAAATACTTTACAGTCAGATCCAAAGATAAATCACTGAGATGTTAGTTTAATTTTGTTCCACAGGCACGAATCTTTTATGTCAAATAAAATTCAATAATTGTATTGTTTTCTTTTCCTAAGCCATTATCGAGAGGAATAGTACCATATACTTACTATTCATAGAATAGAATAGAGTAGTATTTTTATTTTATACTGTTCATATGAACAGTAAACAAAATACACCATAAAAATACACTCATTATCAACTCGCTGAATATATGTATAAATACTACACGTAACATTCTTTCTATGTAAAGAATGTAAGTACTTTTTTGTTCAAATATGAAAATAACCACAGCAAGGAACTACAATAAGGTACGTCTGTTTTATGGGCAGCTACAACATTGTTTAAATCCAACGATTTTGCAAGCTCTTTCTCAAAGGACAAAATAGATATAGCATTCAACCTCTCATTGCCGTTTCGGTTACGAAGGCAACACTTGATTTGCCGTAAGCAGCCGTTGATGGGTCTGTGCACATTTCAATAACACTAAGCTTATAAAGTTCGTAAAAGGCAATTTTAAATATTTCAACCAGTACAAGCAGCTGCTGAAGGGTTTTTATTTTGAGTTCCTTTGTGACTCAGTGTGCCATAACTATAAACTGTTCAAATTACAACAGTAGGGAGCGGCGAAAGATTGTAGCTTTTCGATGATCAGAAAAGCGGCACTAACTTAATAAAGTAGGCATCAAATAAACAAACCACCCTTGAATAGAAAGTATGTTAATGATGCCATTTTCTCTGCCATGATGAAATATCTTACTTTTTCTTGTTCAACGACTGAAATTCAGAGAGAGCTAAAAATGGAGAGAATGCCTAAATGCCGTCCACTTAGGAGGTGCCACTCACAAGGAACAAGAATAATTTTACTACAAATTCACTTCCACTAGGAGACAAATACATTGACATAAAAGCAATGAATATAGCTGCAACTCTTGCACTGGGCATTTTTATTAGTGAAAATAACTGCTGAAGATTTTTTTTTTTCAGAATATATTGTGCTTGAATACTGCACAGAATTGGATCAATAGTTTTAGATTTGCTTCAAAGATTGATTCTTCTAAAGTTTGTCCACTATGGTGGTACTGCAGAAATTATAATTAATTTAATTAACATGCAGGACTGGGACTGCGAGCAAGAAAATTGCCCAAGCCTGCTGATATTCGCACCGTATTTCAATGATTGCTTGATTGAATTTGTTTTAAGGTCTATTACATGCACAGAGGCTAATCGGGACTAGAGCTACAGCTTCTAGTGGAATTGAATTGAATTGTTTTTTGAAGTCCACTTCATGCATAGATAGGTTAATCGGGACTGGACCTAAAGTTTAAAGTGGGATCCGAACCTCTGTGCAATGTGCCTCCACCGGGTATCGAACTCAGGACCCCTTATTACAAGTCGACGACGTTGCCATTACGTCATAGGGGATGCTCTTCTGGTGGAATCTGAATGACTTAATGAAATGTTACCTCCACTGGGATCGAACCTGGGACCCCTTCATATGAAGGCAGCAATTCCATCGATAGGCATTTAAGAATTAGGTAGTTTGTGTACTCTTTCATTCTTTAACTTCGTATTTCTCCCTCTCGTATATTTGCAGTGATAAGGATAGGAAGGCTTGTGTTGCTGCAGCCATAAACCTTCGGGTTTAAGAATACTGGAGAATTAGTTACTTAAGAATACATATAACAATGAAACCAATGAGAGAACATCTATAACTCTCAAGCAATTGTTGGTACTCCAATGAGTAACTAACTAACAGAAAGAAAACATAACGCTTCTTTAGATTTTGAACGTCATCCTACTTTTAAAAATTCATTTGTCACATCTGTTAGACCTATTCCGAAATAAGTGATACGATTTACAGAGGCTGCCATCAACAATCAAAGAACAATCTCACAGCCACTGAATACGTCCATCTTTCAGGCAGGCAGATGATTTCGTAGCAAGTTTGGCGACTCCTTATTATTATTATTTATTATTATTAAAGTAGGGTTACAATTAAGCTTACATTTTTTTTACATTGATTCCGAACTACAAAAACAGCTTTGTGCCCTACATGAATTAATATACAGTTATGCTATTTGTTTATAAGTATACATAAAATGGAATATTATTAAATTTATATAATTGAAAAACATAAGAAATAGACTAAAATAAACATTTTTTGCAGCTACGTTTTATGAAGGAGGCAATGAGGTAGAATAGGCACAGTGTCAGTATTCATAGATTAATGTCCTAATCTGTTGTTTAAATTTGGCCAAATTTCTCTCCTTTCTGCAATTTACAGGTAGTTGATTCCACGCTTTACTTGCCAGAGATGACAGTGATTTTGTGATTGGCAAATTACTTAGTATCGAATGACCAGTGACCCATTGATTTCAGGACACATCGTAATAAAGTAATTGCGATCTAACCGAACTAGAAAATGTACTTGAACATTGTACTTGCCCCAATGGAAGTTTCATAATGGAAAAATGGAAATTTTACTTTTTAAGTTTTCGGTTGAAATGCGTCTACCGTACTACAAATATCTAGGGGGGCTACCGGGGGGACTGAGGCCTGGTAGCGCCGTCTCTGGTAGGGAGAAAATTACAGTTAAGACCTTACCAAATTCAAATATAGGTAATATACTGATTCAGTTGAGTAGCTCTAGTGTGGAAAAACACAGCAGTTGCTGTGTGAGAAACTAGTTGAAGCTAATTGCTACCAGAAAATGAGTCACAAGTAAGACAGGTGCAAATAATTTGTAGAGGCAGGACGCTCATCACTGGAAAGGAATTCGCACTTGGGCGTTCCAAGAAACTCTGGAGGAAAGAAACTGCGGAAATCTCTTCACAACTTAATTACAAACCAGGCAAGGAGAGATCAAACGCGTGATGAGTAATGTTGTCAACATTGGTTTGCAGAAATATGTCCAAGTGCCTGTTTGTGCTCTTTGACGATAAGGATGAATGATGATTGAGTTAAAATTTTGTTGTTGTATCAGCTCATCCGTCGAAGTATGCATTAATGATTGATGCAATAGATGTAGGGCAGTGCCGGGAAGGGGGGCGGAGACAAGTAAGCCTCTAGGGGGCCCTCAGCCATTGACATAGTAGAGGGTTCGTAATGCTTATGTAAAAGATAAATGTAGTTACTCTTGGGTACAAAAACGAATACAATATACACAGGTAAAGGTAAATTTCCCTGTGCATATAGCACCGTGCCATGAAGGAACAATTAGGGTATGTGGAGGCCTTTGGAAATATTTTGCAGGAGGGTCCAAGATGTGTAGATCCGGCACTGATGCAGGGGTAGAAAAATACTGGGCACCCAGTAGCCATGGTGCGTAAAAATTTTCACTTGGCGTCTGAGTTTTAAAAATTAGTTCCCTATGTAATTTTCCATTAAATTTTATAAAATAACGAGTACAGCATATATGTTTATATGTGTGTTTTCTGTATCACGTGTATCATTAAATGAGTGAAAGATACATTTTTGCACTGTTACTAGCCGAATTTTGAAATCCGCAGCGATATGGTAGAATCGGCAATACAGTATTAGAATGTATTGCATAGTTAATCATGGTGTTACTAGTAGAGCTGCGTATGTAGAGTTCTTGACGAAGTCCACTCCAGCACAAGAATTCATTACTTTTAATCCAATTTTGTTTTAATTCAAAGGCTCGGATGTAAAACATGGTAAGTGACATTTTGGCCATTTCTGAGTTCATTAAGAAAAAAGCTTATTAGAAGCTATACTGTAGATAAATTGTTTTCGTGTTGTGTTTACCAATTTCACAAGGCTTCACCGAGTCCAATGCAAATTGTATGACATGGCAAGTTCACTCGAAAATTGAAGGATGGAACATTTTACTTTGTAACTCAAAAGTGACCAAAATGTCACTTACCATGTTTTACACCCGAACCCTTCAATTAATAAATTAGATGTTTTAAGTTTTATCAAAATGTGTAGCTTTATTTATTTGGATTCATGGTTATCTTAGCCCATATTTGAACAACGACAACAAAGTGATGTTGAATTCCTGAGAAAAATGGGCTGGCGTCTGAATTATTTTTAGTTTTGCAGAGGTGTGTTTTCATGACCGTGGCATTCGATACGTTAATCTGAGGATATTCGCTAATATCCCTGAATAGATGAACGGACAGTGAAACATCTGGGTCTTACGTAGAACTCCTAGCCACGAACCGCCTACATCAACCAGGAGAACATGTCCTCACCTGATTTTTACGGGGATGGAAAAATTTAATGTAATGGACCTCCTATCAAACTATGCCGGTAGCTAAAATTCTCTTGCAGTTACCTTCTTCAACAGGAATGTACTAAGATTCCTGTAAGATTTTGCCGAGCTTCGTGGTGGAGTGGTTAGCACAGCGCGCTACGACGCCAGGGATCCCGGGTTTGAATCCTGTTCTGGGTATGGGTGTTCTTTGCGAGTGTCCCTGCATCAATTTCATCATATCATCACTCATCCTCATGTTCGCGATTAGATAAAAGGGGCAGAAAGGCGGAGTACAATAAACCAAATCAATCCTGTAAGGTTTTGACCCCTTTAAGAATTTGAATTATTTCATAGACAAACAAAAGCAGGTTCTGTTCGGCTCCTCTTCCGTTCTTTTCGCATTGTCTAGCCATTCCTTCTCTAAATATTTCCGATATATTGAGAGCTATACTCTGTAACGGGAATCTATGGAGCAATCGAACGAATCTCTGCGCAAGTAGTGACGCGAGACGTCTCCGCGAATGAACACGTGAGAGGGATCGGGATTGCGTGGAGGGGGGAAAGCGACTGCAGTTACCAGCCTTCGCAACAGCGTGTACTGCATTTCTGTCGCTATGCGCGGCCTTGCTCCAGGCATATGCGGGACAGGGTATACGACCCAAACACTCATACCTCCAAATACTGGTCCATGCAATTTTCAATTAATGTTCCCATCTAACATTTTCCTTCCTCTGGTGGAATAGCAACTAACTCAACCTTATTTCGGTTATCGACGAAAAAATTGATAACATTTTCTTCGTTTGTTTCTTTAATTTGAAATGAAGAATGTCCATGCAAGTCAATGTGGCAGCGTTGCTCTATATTACTGCCATAGCCATGATGTAAGTTCGTGCGAATTTGTCGCTGGCAGTTTCTCATAGGCGTGACTAAGAAAAGTCGGGAGACAGCTTGGCAACATGCAATCTGTCCTCTGCCAGCAGCCTTTAAAAATGGCCACTCCATAAGCGTGTGTATGAATCACAAGGTCAGGGTTACACCGTCTAGACAACTACGTGCAAACATTAGTGGTCTCTCCTTCCGGTGTTTCTCTTGGCAAGAACGAGAACTTCGGGATCGCCAGACATAATGGTCATGAGCTTCTGGAACGATAGAGCAAGTGGGACCACGCCTCCCTGAAAAATTAAAATGAATGTCAAACTAAGATTATGAAAAAATATAAATATGCTGAGCAAGGCAGTAATTTATTTTATTAAAAACATAAACTAAACGTAACGTTTCAACCTTCTAGTATCAAGTTTTGTACTTGATACAGAGTCTGATGAAGACCTTGCTAGAAGGTTGAAACGTTACGTTTAGTTTATGTTTTTAATAAAATAAATTACTGCCTTGGTCAGCATATTTATATTTTTTCATAATCATGGAAACAAGGCTTAATGGTGTTATAACTAAGATTATATAAGTTACACATATAATTCCATTTCTGTAACAGTGATATGTGTTAATTATTATAGTGGCGTCGCCAGGAACATAACTTCCAACTGAAGTTTCTATGTGGGGGCAACACTGTCTTGGGGGTAAAAGTGTCTCGTTTGCCCCCTACTGGTAAAAAATACCTTAACGAATTTAGTTTTCTTACCTTGGTGGGGGGGCACCCAATGGCGAATTTGTGATTTTATTTTGGGAGGTAGGTATCTTTTGTGTATGCAAATTTGTATGTTTGTTACCAGTTACTAATCTAAACTTGCGATTCTAACTACCTTAGAATATTTGTTCTAACCTTGGTCATAAAATCTTATGGTAACATTTACATGTAATCTAGAAACACTTATTCTTTAATATTGTACATTAGCATTCTAAAGAAACCAAAGTCATACACAAAATGGAGATATCGAATCAGTTTGCCGAGTACAAACGGGCATTTTACACCACCAATTCTGAATAATGAAGACATTCCTTTCAATCTTTCAAGTAACCGAAATGTACAGGGTGAGTCACCCTAATAAGTAGAAAACGGAAGGAAAAATGAAAGATCTGAGGTCCCTAGCAAAGAATGGGACTGGGGGGGCGAACCTCTTGAGATAGGTCAGGAATGTTGCCGCCATCTTGAAGTCCGCCATCTTCGATCCAAGTCAAAATTTTCAAATGGGAAGGCGGTCATGCGGCATATCAAAATGCATGACTCTCCTATGTATTATCCCTAGTATTTCTAGGAGGAATATTAGTTCTTTTCATTTATACCACGAGACTCACACCAAACGAAATATTCAAATTAAGAATAAAAATATTAATAATAAGTGTAATCCCAACATTATGTCTACTCCATCAATATTACAAAATATTACCTATACAACATGAAGTAATACAACCCCATTACTAGGAATAAAATTATACTATAATGAATCTATTATACTAATAACTATCATAACAGTAACCTATTTATTCATTACATTGATTGCAATTGTAAAAATTACTACACTTTCACAGAGACCTCTAAAAATAATTAAATAATTACGATTGATAAAACCAATACGAATTTACCACCCCATACTTAAATTAGCAAACAACACATTAGTAAACTTAACAGCTCCGTTAAATATGTCCTATTGATGAAATTTTGGGTAACTTATGTGTCTTTCAATTCAAATTTTAACAGGTCTTCTTCTAGCAATGCACTATATTTCAAGAAAAGATTTAGCCTTCACTAGAGTAATACATATTTGTCGAGTTGTAAATTATGGGTGATTATAATGAACTATTCATGCTAACGGGGCCTCCTTATTCTTCATTTGTATACATATACATGTTGGACGAGGGATATATCCTAACCACTGTGCAATGTGCTATAACGGTCAAATATTGAGTAACAGGTAATTAATCTAATTGCCCGTTATTAAGAATTAATTACGATTGGTAATATTAAAATCCGTCGCGAATACAGGTTTCTAGCGACTGTCTTAGCCAACACTAACTTGCTCAACCACCGTTTTTCGCCCGAATTCGGATTTACATGCATTCTTATGGGGAATAGCAAGAAAAGAGCAACTTCTAAACCAATGGACCTAATTGGATGAGATTTTAACCAGCAGAAGACCACATCATGAAAGTACTGATTTCAAGATTTGAGCCTAATCAGAACAGAAATACGTGAGTTATGAATTATTAACGATTCATCGCTGGATTCAATGGGAGACGGTATCCTGGTGAGTCTTCCCTTACTGAACGTGTCGAATACAATAGCCGAGGATTTAACCTAATCTCTGCACGAGGGGCTGCTACCAGAGGTTAAGGACCGGAGTGAGCGTTGACCAGGATAGGAGGACAACGGTCAAAGCAACAGAAACAATAAATGAATACCTAAACACTGAGGCTAGAGCGTCACTTCGTTCAAATCTGGAATAAAAGGGATGATTCGGAATAGCGAGAAAACAGTTTGCCTACAATCGCCACCGGAGTGTGAGCTACGTGCGACCTAGCTCGGAGTCGCGATCAGACTCGTGGTCTGGATTTGTCTTTTACTCGAGTGAGTGTTTTAGAGCCATGGAGTAGAGCAGAGTAGACCCAGGGGGGGTCGTTTCCCCCTCGCCGTCAACGCATTCGTGCACATACGTGTGGTATGTGAGAATAACGCCAGACACGTCCACCTGTGTCAATCGTCCATGTTAGCAGAAGTTAATAACATTTAATATCCACGTGTGTCCATGGGAAACCGCGAGAAGTGAACGAGTGAAGCCAGGATCCGATGATGCCATACGGAACTGCCGGGAGACCCATTTTCGCCAACCAGGATGACCGCGAAGTGCAACAATGAAGTGCAGACGTCTTCCAAAACTGTAGGACCACTTTCACCCTACCCAGGTTAGAGGGAATGCAGCGAAGGTAAGATCCAACCATGTGCGTGTGTGAGAGAGATGACGCCAATCTACCGCGAATCTGCGTAAACCAAATCATTGCATAACTTAAATCAGTGCTGGGGCATAACTAGGCATCGGTATTCCGGCGGACAATCAATGTTGTAGATCAGAGTTTATGTTAACAGCAAACAAAAGTTCATTGAAATATATTTATACCTTCAGAAAAGATAAAAGGGGTTCGCACAAGGAACAATTCTTCACTTTATACTTAAAATCCTAAACGGTAAATTGTAAACGGCAATGTAGCCAAGAAATAGCATGAGTACAGTCAAAATATTAATTAATCTAACCTTTGTAATTATCATATTGTCGCAATATGCCATGGAATGAGTGTATGAATGTGAGATCGAGTGAAAGAGGGCAAGATGTACTGTGTATTTATCTGTGCTTTAATATATGTGTATATTCAGAAACACCGTAGTCTTATGTAACGTCATTTCAGGTATTTAAAATCAAATCCTCCTAGGTTTATTCTCGGTAACTCCGACAGTAGGCACTTATCCTGACCGTATTATAATTCATGTAATGTTTAACCCGCGTGACAGGTGTCACGGGATAGATTCTGCGTTGTTGCGTTGCTTAGTTCAGTTGAGTTGATCCTGTTTCAGAGCGTGACAGTGCCTCCACCGGGATCGAACACTTCATTACAAGGCGAATGCGTTACCACTACCTCATCAAGACACAAAGCACATGCGTAGGAGATATATGAATGTCCAAAAATAAGTGGTCCAACAATATACACTGTCTCTACTTGCTCAGCAGACTTGATTTTGTTCACTCGCTCCAGAGGTTCCCGGGACAAAGTTTAGGTTTCATTGAAATAGGGAAAGTCAATGATAAACTTGTAATTTTTTGAGCTCTCAGAGGAGCGCGTGTGGCTTTGTGTGCGTGTTGTGGGGAGGGTGCATGGGCGTCGGGAGGGGGAGTCGAAAGGGTCGGTGGACCCTTCGATCATTTAAAGATACCAGAAAGCTGAAAGTAAGTTTGTTACTCTTATTGTTAAGAACAGAAATAAAGTTCATTTAGTTAGTATTCGAACAGAAAAATCAAAGTAAAAATGCATTGGATCGAAAACATTAAGTGAAGGTTCATTTCATCCAAAGAACAAATGGTTTTCAAAAATCGAATAATTACAGTGGTAGGTGAGAGGTTACACAACAAACTTTATGGGAAAAAATTCCCTTATCATTTAAAGCCCTTTCTTGAACGAGACCTGCAAAAGTTAATATCAAAATGCATTTCAGATACTAACTGCATAAAATGCAAAATAAATATTAGAAAATAGTTGTGCTGGTATTCACTCGTTTTGTGGATCTAGTCTCCACTTTTATACCAGGTGGTTATAATTAAAGTGACGGTGTTCAGAGTGGTACAGCACGGGCTGTAATGAGAGTAGCAGTCTTAAACTTCGTTGATATGCTAATGAAGCAATGCGCTCGCGAATTATGAAAAAAAAAAAAATCCAATTCTCGCCACCAGGGTAAAAAATGGCGCTGTAAGCAGTCAAAACGTGGTATAGTTACCGGAAAAACACTATAAATCGCAGAAAACAATACTCTTTGTAATAAAATATCGCTACAATTTCACTATTCGAATTACATGAACATTACTAAAGGAAAAAGCAACAAGCGTCACCAACGACAACCAGGGAGCTCACACAATGGTTAGGCAATGTCACCGACTTTGACGTCAGAGTTACGGAAAATTCCACGTTTCGACTGCTTACAGCGCCATTTTTTACCCTGGTGGCGAGAATTGGAACTATTTTTTTTTTTTGCATAATTCGCGAGCGCATTGCTTCATTAGCATATCTACGAAGTTTCAGACTGCTACTCTCATTACAGCCCGTGCTGTACCACTCTGAACACCGTCACTTTAATTATAACCACCTTGTATAATAATAATAACTATTATTATTATTGTTGTTATTTTTATTTCGAATATAATTAGTTTATAATACTAATATAATGAGATTAATAACCGTGGTAATAATACTCATTGTTATTTTTCCTGCTATTCAACTTTTATAATTTGCCCGAATTGTTGAATTGGTGTTTTAAGTCCACTTTATGCACAGTAAGGCTAATCGGGACTGGACCTGCAGTTTAAAGTGGGATCCGAACCACTTGTGCCTCCACCGGGTATCGAACCCGGGACCCCTTGATTACAAGGCGGCGACGCTACCACTGCGCCATCGGGGAGGCCCTTATCATTTGCCCGACCTACTGCAAAAATTTCTGGCGACGCCCATGGGAGGGTGCATTGTCCCGAAATTGTACAGTCACCAGCAATAGAAATGGGATATCTAGGCGTTGTGTGTGTTGCCTAACTCTCAGGCGGTGGTAGAAATTGCCATTTAAAATGTGCTATTAAAATCCAATTATCGTCGTATAGTTAGGCAACACGCATAACATCTTGCAGGAAAGCGAGTGTCCCCTTCTTATTGCTGGTGAGTGTACACTCTGCTTCTTCTATCTCATCTCGGAGACTCAAGACTCATTTTCATCTTCTTGGCTTTGATCTTGGTCTAAGGCCGGCTTTAGACGAAAGCATTTCCTTTAGCATTTTCGCTAGCATAAATGCTATGTAAATGCTTCCAAAAATCTTATAGCAGATGGTACTTTACACGAAAGCATTTCATCTAACTTTTCGGCTAGCTTGTGCGATTACAATGTATAACATATACAGTATAAAAGGGACGTCGAGGTACACAATCTATGTTGAGTGCACGGTGTTTGCATTTGTAACAACTAAAATGTTCTTCCATACGTTTACAGTAAACGTTGTAAAGTATGTATTTAAGCAGCGCCATTGTTTTGTACCTAATAACATTATACACGAAACGTTATTCCTCTCGGTTGAATAGTTATCGGCTTTTAAAAATTTGAAGTGATACATTGTTTACGTCTCACGCGGCCGCCATTACAACTGCACTCGTGAACTAGAGGTCGCTTCTGATTGGTTACGCTACGAAAAATGATACGGTCCGAGCCTATCCTTGAGAAATGTCATAAAATATGCCATAAGATTTTTTCACAATACATGGTAGCATTTTGGTCATGGCATAAATGTTAAGAAATATAAAATATATAATATTTTATAATATAATAAAGTATAAAATAAATCATTTATTCATTCATCCTTGTTCCTTGTTATCCATCGTCGCAGTGAACTTGTGACTGACCCAAAGATGTTCATTTATATAATGTAGTATTTATTGTTTAATTTTTGTTTAATAAACACGATACAAAACACAGTAAAACCTTGTTAATCCGGACTCCGATAAGCCGGACAGGCCAAACAAAAAACAAACAAAAAAAAGCAGAATGCAAGGTTTTAAATGTGGCTAGAAGTCAACAATCGCATTCGTACCGGCTAAGAATACGTACATCCAACGTCCATGGGCAGGGGCGCCGACTTGTCAAAATTATTGGGGGGGGGCTCTGTTCACTGAAATAAATTAATGAATGACTCACTCTCTTCCTTTTTTAAGTTTTGGTCTCAATGTTCGGAATCTCATAAAAGCCCATGAATTCCTCAAAAATATCAAATTTTTTATTCACAGTTCGAATGCAGAATATTAATTGTCCATGGATGGATATGTCACAAGCTTCGTCAACCATAATAGCAAAATATTCCCGACTTTTAATATCTGCTACCACGGAGCGCAAAACAGATCTCCCTAATATATCAATGATCTCGTTCTCAATGTCATGTGAGAGCCATTTGTAGCCCTAGTTCATGCACATCGTCTTTTGAAACTTTTTTTTAGTAAAAATTTTAACTATACTCATAATTACATACTTGGTATATAGTAATAAGTCATGTGTTTTGCTGTCTCTGGTCATAGCCCCCCCAAAGTTGATGGTTTAGCGGTCTCAGCCCCCAAAGTTGATGGTCTACAACATTTCAAATGTGTATTTAAAGTTAAGTTCATGTGGCACAATTCAGAGTAAACTTTACAAGAGAAGCAAAATAATGCATTAGATCCTCTTAAGCAAAATTATTTGGGGGGCTCTGCCCCCACATCGTTAACATTAGGGGGGCTCGAGCCCCCCCAAGCCCCATGGAGTCGGCGCCTATGTCCATGGGAGAACTTACCGTATCATCATAATATGGGTATCGCGCATGTACGTATGGCATTGTCGTATCGCTTTACGTTTTACTGTACTGTATAGTATAGCATATGCCCTTTAAATGCACCATAATAAACGTGTTCTGTTGCTATAAACGGAGTTTTAATGCACTTTCAACTGTTCTTTCATGTTATTTCAGTTAATCCGGACTTTCGTTAAACCGGTCAACTTATCCCCCCATTAGTCCGCATTAACGAGGTTTTACTGTACATTATATTCGTTATTAATTGCTGTTTTGTTATATTTCTCGAAAATGTTGTGTTGAATCAATATGATCTATTAAATTTCCTTATTCTTATGATCACATTATTGCTAATATAATATTACGCTGTATAAATTAATATAAATTTTAAGCATGACAAAAGAAAATAAACAAATGAATGTAGATAAATAAGTGATTAATATGTGGATATTTCTAATCTCTTTTCTACAGGCTTCCTCACCTGCTTCCAAGTGTGGACATATTCTTGCCAGAACAAAGTTTTAGAAAATTGTTAACGATATATGTATAATTTTGATTTGTTTTCAGTGCCATCTTGTACTCTATTTTGTTGTTGTTATTGTTATTTTCCTGCTGTTACTGTTTCAGTGTGTAAAATGGTCATTCAGTACTGTATCTGAAACTTTAGGTAAAATGATAAAGAAAAAATAAAGAAATAATAGTGAAAACTTCTCACTTATGATTGAACTTACCAAACTGTAAGAAGCATTTTATAAAAAAGAATACTAGAATGATCCTTTGAAGTGTGAGCCAAAAGGCTTCCTTCAAACCTGCACCAAGAACGTAATGATTATGTAAAATAAAGTGGCAAACTGAAAAGAAGATTATCATCATTTTTCTACCTAAAAAAGCTGCACGAGAAGGATTACAGAAACGAAGTTTCTTTCGGAACGATAGGGAGAGAGTTTTATTTTTAGATATACTATCATTTTTTCACCATTCAGGATAATATTTACACACGACCGCAACGTAAATATTCTACAGTTGAACAGTGTACGCGTGTCGATTGTACTACAAGTGATAAAAGCAGTTGCAACACTAAAATGCCTACGATGTATTCTGATTTTTTATCGCTCAATCTGTGCGTATGCTATATATTATTCTCTGCGATTTTTGGGGCTGATTTTGCACTCTAACAAAAGAATAGAAATTGCTCAAAATATAGTAAAAATAATACTGACTATCAAAAAGTAAAAACAACATAAATTCATTCCATATGTTGATTCGATGCCATGAAATGTGTACCATCATAATCGCATCTTCAAAGAAAAAAACTTAGTTTATTTCGAAGGCTCATTCGAAATTCGATATTTCGGGGAAATATGTTTATGTGTGTCCCAGTAGCAAAGAGATTTGAAGTGACAAAAAATTGTCATACTTTATTTTGTCAGTTCATAACAGGGCATATAGAATTGCAGAGTTTAAAACAAACGTAAATTTGTGACATTTCAGTTTCATTTGGTATCGGTTAGTTTGACGAACACACACATTTTCTCTCTGTCTCTCTCTCTCTCTCTCTCTCTCACACACACACACACACAGCATCCCACACGTATATCTACTCAAGTGTGTGTGTGCATTTCTAAAAATGCACAATTTTCTCACAATTTTCCGAGCGTCCACTTTACAAGAAAGTTCTTTGGAGTTCAATTTCTTCAACTATCAGTGGTTTGTCCAGAATCTGGGGGTGTAAAAGTAAATTTATAGCCGAAATAACCCTAAATTAAACCTTTGTGAAACATTTTAGGGGTTGAAGAAATTTTGAGGTGTTAATGGTGTGTGGATCACTGACTGATGTAACGTTTAATGCAGTTCCATTATTCAAATGTGATGTTTACGAAGAACGGTTCCGCAGCCTAGCGATGATGTAACAGCTACAGCAGTTTGCACGCAGAGATGATTTCGCCAACGGAAGAGCAGACGGCACGTGTTGTATCATCTGCGTAGTGTGTTAGTTGGCGGCGGCAGAAGGCCGACATTCTAGCCAAAGTAAAGAATGAAAGAACTTCCTTCCCTCTGCGTCTGGGACCCGGTGCCAGCTTTTCTTTACGCATTGTCGTGTCTATGATGCCAACGACAATAGAAGTGTAAGGAACGTCACCTTGCTCCAGACAGTTAGGAAGAGGGAAAGGTAAATTGGGGGAGGGGCGGTCGTCCCAGACATCGAGTCGACAAACCTTTCTTTTGAAAATATGTTTTTTTTTTCCTCAACTGAACGCTGCAACAGTCATCACTAGCAATATTGTCCCACACAGGAGGGTTACACTGATCTCCAGACATACCCTTCCCCCCCTTTACCCAGGAAAAGATCTCCATGTCCTGTCTTGTCCGGCGTTTGTCCGGAATTTGAAAAATATATGTATTTGTATTTTTAACGTCACCTTTCTTCCAGTTTTACCTATTCGCGACGATGAGGATGAATGCTAATCATATTCCCCTCATCAATTTAATCTAATCATCAGTAATCTTTACAGTCGCGATTAGCCAAAGCCACAAAAATGTGAAGTAAAAGTACAAAAATACAAATAATAAGTTGATGAAAGGACAATCACATAGACACCCACAGCAGTTCCAGGTCGGGATTCAAACCTAGGATTGTCGTTGGTGGGTTGTTTATTGTACTTTGCTTCTTTGCCAGTTTTGGCTATTTGGCTAATCGCGAAGATTAGAATGAGCAGTGGCGGCGATTAGGGAGGCCGAGGGGGCAGTTGCCCCCCCATTTTTTGCTGCTTTTGCCCCCGCACTATGCTAAACCTTATGTACCAAGGAAAAGTAAACTGTCCTTGCCCCCCCCCCCTAGTTTTTGTACCTTGCCCCCAAATTTTGGAACCCAATCGCCGCCACTAAAAATGAGTGATTAGCAGACTGGTTATCACAGCGCGCTATTGCGTCAGGGTTCCCGGGTTCGAATCCTGGTCTGGGCATGGATGTTCTTTGTGAGTGTCTCTTCATCAACTTTATCATAGCATCACTCATCCTCATCATCACGATTAGCCAGTAAACGAAGTAAAATGAACAGCATCAATCAATCAAGAATGAGTGATGTGTTGAAAGGGAACACCCATGCCCAGGCCAGGATTCGAACCCGAGTCCTCGACCTCGTATCGCGCTGTGATAACCACTCCGCCACGGCTGGTAATCAACAAGATCTTAAGTACTTCATGAGTACGCTGGGCTTCTAAGAAATTCAATACCTAAACTCGAATGGAAGAAGCACCAACAACTTGTTTTGGTTAAAACGAACTCTTTACTGAATCATGATACAAACCGTCCAGTTTTATGGCGCCGTCAGGTAGCCAGCCCAATGCTGAAATGGAGGAGGAAGTCTCGATAAGAAATTCAGATGACTCGATCTGTTTTTGTTTATTTCTGACGCCTGCAGAGAGCGGCGCCGTCGCCAGACAGCACCGAGAAGTAATTAGAATAATGGCGGTTGCAGGATTCGTCATGTCCGCTCGTCGAAAACAAGATAAGGAGGATCCCAAAAGAGGGCGACACAGAGCAAAACCTGTTCCCAAAGCCGCGAATAATAACCGGAAGTAGCATGCCAGTACAGTAGGGAGCATAGCGATCGTAATCAATGTAATCATTGATCCGCAGGATTTTTTCTCAGAGGGGCAGAGCCACAGAAACGTTATTATTATTATTATTATTATTAATCAGTGGCGTAGCATGAGCATTTCGGATGGGAACGCCAAGTTAGAAGGAAGAGTAAGCCTTTTTTTTTTTTTTTGCTTAAGAGTTTACTTATGGAATTAGCCGACATATGTATTGTCTATTTAAAATCACAATCTCATTGTGTTTATTACATTAAGTCAGCCGGGTTCCGATAAAATATGATCCATGCTTGTTTTATCTAGAAAATAAGATGCCTCAGTGTGCAATAAATGCTTGGAGCACTGGTGTTTTACACCATTTTTAATTAGATTGCTCAAGTCAGTAACACCGTACACCATTCGGAGTATTTTGCTCCACACGTAACACATGTGTAGCAAAACAGTATTTTATAATCAAGGAAACCTTTCGGCATGACGCAAGTAATTAAAAAACCTACCTGAATCAGAAGCACCTTTAGAACAACAGTAGACTTCATTGTTGTGGATGATACAACTATTGATTGATTTGGTTTATTTTACTTCGCTTTCTACCACTTTTGGCTAATCGCAAATATGAATATGAGTGATGATATTGATGAAGTTGATGAAGGGACACTCACAAAGAACAAACATGCGTAGGCCGGGATTCGAACCGGAAACCTCTGGCGTCTTAGCGCGCTGTGCAAAACACACTGACACCAAGGTGGGTGGATGATCAACAATCGTACACTCTACTGACGTAACAGTGCCTATTAGTAGTAATTCAGAGTTTCAGACCACTGTTTATTGTATCTTGAGAATGCTGATAAACATTTTAAAATAATTTTGTCAAGAGATCATATGATGTTAAGAGTTTTGAAACGAATACTAAACATTTTCGCTGGCACAATATTAGGCAGTTAGATACTAACGAATTTTTTTTTTTTAATAAATAGTTTTGTGGGTTAGGTGGTAGAGCAGCCACAGGCTGAACTTCTACCACGAGGACTTTATCAACTTGTTTGACAAAAACTTTTTTGTTCTTTTAGTTTTTAATGCACTTCACTGTTCTTGCGATAAATTACACGATGCAGTGGTCATTAAAGAAAGATACGTCAGTCAATATTGCTTATTGTAGCATCACACAGCATGAGCAGAGGCACGAGCGCTAAAAACCGGGTAGGAATTCTACTTCTGTCGTCTGCATCGGAAGTACAGCGCCTTGAATCGGAAGGCAGGAAAGGTCACATGGCCCCTAGAACCAATCAGGTGCTCCGTACGCCCGCGTATGGCGAGAGCATTTCGCCCGTGCTGTAGACATCCAAGCCACAAGCTTTCCCTCCTTCTCTCTGCCTACAGGCAGGCATGGTCCTGTACGCCAAACCTAGCCGGCGTCCGGCAAGCAAAGACATTAGAGAAATGCTACAAGGAGAGCTGTTAGTGGAGCGTTGTAGACGGATCGCGAAAAATAGCTTTTATAATGCCATTATGCTCAAACATGTATATAATTAGTCACGTTTTACTTTATATTTACAGCATTTACGGATTTTTAAAATTTTAAATCAGGGAACGCCGGGCGTATGGGCGTATTAGGACCCTACGCTACTGTTATTAATACAGTAAAATCTCGTTAATCCGGACCCCGATAATCCGAACAGGTAAAAGGCAAAAGAAGCAGAATGCAAGGTTTTAAATGTGGCTAGAAGTCAACAAGTGAACTTTTCAAAGAAAAGGCAGTCAACCACTGATGAAATTCTGTTTCCCGCAGACTTTGTACTGTACTGTATAGTGTATTTAGGCCTATGCCCTTTAAATACACCATAATAAACGTGTTTTGTTGCTATAAACGGAGTTTTAATTCACTTTCTACTGTTCTTTTCCGTTATTTCAGTTAATCCGGACTTTCGTTAAACCGGTCAAATTATCCTCCCATATATACATTTGTAATTTCCATATTCTGTATACAATTTGCATAAATGTATACTTAACATGTAGGACAAAAAGCTGTTTTTTTAGATAATCAGTGTAAAATTGACTGTAAGCTTAAATGTAACCCTACTACAAATAATAATAATAATAATAATAATAGTTGCTGTAACTTACGGTCTGTAAGTCACCGAAAACAATATTTTTGTTGTATAGTATCGCTACAATTTCACTATTCGAATTGCATTAACTCTTTCCAGAAATCTGAGGGTTGGGCAAATGCCCCCCCCCCTTTACAGGCGCCCATGAATGTAATTGTAAACAAGTGGATACATTTCTTTAGCTGCCAACTGAATCATGTAGAGTACGTACAAACAAAATTAAACCCCATAACACAGGCATTTTATGATTTCCTTCATGGAATTAAGTTAGTCATACACCTATGAACACTACTTTTCATTGCCGTCGGGGAGGGGGGGAGGCGGTCGAGCAGGTCCGTCGACCCTCCCTGGAAATTGACATCGTTAATTTCAAGTTACAAGAAATCAGAAAGTCTTTTAATTCTATTATTATTAGGGGGGAAATTTAGTTAGTTACTAATCGAACGAAGTAGAAAATGCGTTATATTAAAGAAATTGTGTCAAATGCACGAACCATTTTATGTTTCCAATTCTACCAAGAATAAATGGTTTCACATTTTCCAAAATTCTAAAAATTAGAGTTTTATGCGAAAGGTCACAAAACATAAACACTATTGCTAAAATTTCCTCCTGACTATTAAAGCTTTCTCTTTGAACGAAATTTGTTAAGGACAATAGAATAGAGTAACCAGCATTTCAGTACATTAACTGCACGAAATGTAGAAAAAATACAGTTGGTGGAGCGAGTAAGAAAGTCTGCCCAAAGAATTAATAATAATAATAATAAAATTGGTTGGTTATGTTGAGTTTATAATAGTTATTATTTACTGATAATAATCATAAGCAATATATTAGTAATTATTATTCAAGTTTGATTAATTGCTGACCCCCGTTATAATAATTTCTCGCGACCCCCATGCTATTTTTTCCAATCTCTGGTAAGGATCATTTTCTCAAAATAATCAGATGATTCGGCATGGATGTCCGGGTGTCAGCCCCCCCCCCCCCCCTCCACTAGGAAAATACATATCAACCGAAAACTATGTATTTATCATATAATTCACGTTCAGCAACAGTAATTTACGTTAATTTTTATAATGAGGATGCAGGAACTTGATAACTTCGAACTCAAGGACTGTTTTTTGAGGGGACAACACTATTATGGTAGTAATATGCCTCGTTTGCCAAAAGAGTACATGATATTGAACAAGAGTTCAGACAGAAGTCAAACGACACGAGGGTTTCACACTGAAGTAACAAGTGACACTGGATCCTCAAGTCTATAATAGAGCATTCACTGCGCGTGCGCAACCTACGGAGCGAGGCGACACTATGCGCGACATGGACCATATTAGTGTGACGTCACGCTGCAAGATTGAGTCCAAACAAAGTAGTCACATGGTTTTAGACTATTGAAAATCATTGAATTTTCCATCGGAAGGGGTAGATTTAAGAATTGAGACAGTTATGAAACAAAATTGTGATGCGTATCGTACATCAATGTAAAGATGGGATTTCGGAGAATTCGTCGATATATCTTACAGAGGAGAATGAAAAGAATAATTGAATTAGGAAATCGAGAAAAGCGAATGCTCCTACCGGCTTCCAATCCTAATCCGCAGCCAATGGGTGGGGGCACTGAAGTCATGTGAGCGTGCTGAACTCCCAGAATTCATATCGGCAGGATAGACTGAATGTGAAGCTCGGTCTGGCTCGGTTGAGCTTCGGCTACAGCGCCTTGAATAACGTAATGTGGTAAACGGCACGATTCTGGGCTCTCTGGCAGCTTCCACTCGAATATAATACCGCTAGAGGCGCTGGTGTTGATCTCGGTGCATGGTATTCGTCTGCTTATAATGGAAGTAAATGGAGTTTTCGCTGCAACGTCTGATTCTTTTACATGAAGCATTTCTATGAATGTGATAATTGCTATGATATTTGGTACAGTGGTCGCGAAGATATTAACGAACATTCTATACAGTCGACCACGTCCTGTTATCGTTATACTTTCATTATTAATACGGGAGAAAAAATACGCGTGGAATGCTCTTGGTAACTAAATTCTTGTATATGAATTAGCTTCATAATTATTATCATCATCATCATTTCTTTTAAAGATATATACACACTGAAGCATTATATTTTTTTTATATTTACTGTCTCCTTTCTTCCGCCTTAAACTAATCGCGGCAATGATGATAATGATGATTGCATGAAACGACAAGGGGAAACCCACAAAACGTCCTTAATGCCATCGACATGAGTGTAAGGAAACTTTCAGACCAATGAGAAAAGCGACACGGGATGTTCACACTGATGTGACTAGTGACACAGACACTTCCAGACTGTAAAATAGCATTCATTGCGCATGAGGGTCGAAACAGCAAACGACACGTTCATATGTCGTATTCGCATGCTACTTGTTACTTCGATCGGAAAGCTCCTTAAAGGAAAGGTGCTCAGACCGAAGCGAAGCGCTACAGTGGGAGTTCCCAACTAAGTGACAAGCGACAGCCTTGAAGCGGCACTTCAGTCAATTAGCAAGCGTTTGCTGCTAATTCTGCGAAGGTTCGAAAGGCTGCATTGATCACCGACTGCTCGCTTTCAAGCGACACTTGTGATTTGTCGCCTCGGTATGAAATATCTCTCAGAATACTATTTATATTCTAATAAACATAGAAAAATAAACTCTAATACACAGTCCAAGACCTGACGTCCGGAATCACATTGCGATGTTTCTTCTTGTGTTACGCACGCATGCTATTTATTTATTCATTTTATTTTACTTTTCTTTCCAAATTAATGCCATTTCGTGACTGCAAATCACTCCACAAATATAACTGTTTCCACCAATTCACGTACCGCCTTTCAAGACAAACAAATCTACATAATATATTACAAAAACTAACAAAGCCGCATTACTTTCATTAGAAATTTAGCACCGATACTGATCGCACTGCCATCTATGTTGTCATCCGTCTCGGGAACCAGTTTCTTGGGTCGTTTTCCACATTACGTTATTCAAGGCGCTGTACTTCGGCTGTGTTCGGAAATGGAATAGCTCTATTTTCTTTAAAAATGCATGATTTCTTTACTCCAGTTATTCTTTACCTTATGCTCTGTAAGGTATGTGTAATACATTGATGTATTCCCCGAAATCTCATCTTTACATGGATGTAACTGCTGTCACAATACTTAAAGCTACCCCTTCCGATGGAAAAGTCAATGCTTTTGAATAGGAGAAAGCCACGTGTCCCCTTATATTTGGACTCAAATCGTGCTCAGGCCTTCCCGATGGCGCAGTGGCAGCGTCGTCGCCTTGCAATCAAGGAGTCCCGGGTTCGATACCTGGTGGAGGCACATAGTGGTTCGGATCCAACTTTAAACTGTAGGTCCAGTCCCGATTAGCCTTACTGCGCATAAAGTGGACTTAAAACACCAAATCAAATCGTGATCTGTTGTCTGCTGTGACGTCACCACTAATATTATCAATTGAGGAAGCTTTCGGACCGAAGCGAAATATTAAGCTCGATCAGACTGACCGTTTCCTGAATACTGTGCATCATGTTGTCTCGGTCTGTTGTTGGCTTGTTTGTAGACTGCAGGAGCCCTTCACGTTTGACTATTGGTTGTGAACCCTCGCTGTGGCTTCAGTCTGAAAACTCCCTCAAAGGGCGAGAGACAACAGTTCGCGGAAGTTTCGTTCGAAAGAGTTGTGCGTGTTTTCTTCCAAACAGATCCGAGTAAACCTTTAAGCGGGTAAACAACTTGACTGTGAAGAGGCAAATCCTGCTTCTTCAAAAACACTCGAAATCTTCCCCTTTATCTTCTCTTTACGCTTGTCATTGTTTAGCTGTTTATCTGGGAAGCAAACACGAAACAAGACGAACAGGTCAGCAGTAGTAGGTTTTTGGTGCCGTAAAAAGAAAATAAGCGTAAATGCGTTCGCTATTTGTCTAGCTACACAAAAACGTAATCGTTTGTTGTTTTCAATGGAGGTTTGTTTGCCTTTCACGGGGTCACAGTGGCGATAAAAAGAGACAGCCTTGGCCTTCAAGCGACAAACATAACTGATCCGATCGTGACAATATTATCAAAAAGGCCTGTTATAACAAAAGTGGGGGTGGGTGTTTTTTATGCTACAATGTGTTTTTCGCCGAAACATACAGGGTGATTCGTAAGTTATTTAGCACGTGTTATCCTATCGTCTCCTCTCAAACGTTGCATCAGCCTGCAACTGTGGGGAATCGACAGGTTGGGGAAGGGGGGCTCTAACCCATCCAAATAGCAAATAAGGTCTGATAACTTAAAGCTAAGAGCCTTAAACCTGTCTCTTATAACCTAACCACATGTACATTATTAGATCTAAGCGGAATTGTAGGCAAGGAATTGTTAGGTTAGGGGGGCCAGGTGCTCTTAGCAGGCCCGTAGCCAGGATTTCATTTCGGGGGGGGGGGGGGGGGGGCTGCTCATCCATTATCAGCACAGGTGTTGCCAGAAATATTTGTAGAGGAGGGCAGGCCACTGATAAGACTTGATTAGTAGAAATAATACTGACAATAATTTATTGCCACGGTTACAATTGTTACTTTACAATCATTACTATTATTATTAAAAATAAACCAATTTTTCTCCAAATTTTTGTTATTATTATTATTACTATAATAAATGGAGGGTCTTTGCTACTCCATCCACAGTATGAGTAGATATCCAAACAACTGTTGTGCATAATTTTCTTACATCATCATCATTTCTTTTAAAAATATACACACTGAAGCATTTATACTTTTTATATTTATTGTCTCTTTTCTTCCGCTTTTATACTTCATAAAATGAAATTCATAGTTATTGTATTTTGTTATTAACTTTTACACATTCCGTTAAAAAAATACTTTAAAAGTTAGAACCAAATTTTACTCATAAAGTTTATATTGTGTGACCTCTCACAAAGAAAACTTCAATATCTAATTTCAATAGTGTATAGTGGTATCAAAAGAATAAATGGATCCACACGTTCGAAAATGCTATAATATAAGAATATAGTATAACCTCTATTATGCACTAAAGGTTCTTCGATCTAATGTTTAATCCTGCTAAGGAAGTAAATTTAATTACCACTATACATAATTTAAATAATATATTTGTAGGATTTCGGGGAGGCTGCAACCCCCCCCCCCTTAGCCCTCCCGCTGGCTACGTGCCTGGCTCTTAGCATGTAGATTTGGCGTTTGTTAGAAGTTGGATGTGCCTTGCACCAGACCCGTAGCATATGTGAGGAATTTATTATGTAGATTTGTTTAATGTACTTCCCTTTTCTGGTGTCCCGAAGATAATGGACAATCACAAAAAGCACATGGACAGGACACAAGTTCCACATAGGATTGTACTGGCTGTAGGAACAAGCGCTTGAGCCTCATAGGCGTAGCTAGAACTTTATATTTGGGTGAGCACAAAGAAAAAAAAATGAGGTATTGTACCTTTTTGATACCATATTTTGCAACACAATCACTTGGCTCTTTAACTGCACTGATGTTTGTAAAGGAATATAAATTCACTAAATGACAGTGTTGAAAATTTCTGAATATATGTAGTAGAAAAAAATCAAATTGCATTGAAATTACACACATACAAAATGTTCATAAATGTTACAAACAAATACATTAAAATACACGTCATCTATAACAAGAGACGTCTGTCAAAAGGTACAATGTTCTTAAACTCGTCAATAACTTCATTTACATCAATAGACTAAGCATTTTCCTGTTCTCAAATAGCAAGAGCAGGGCTTCCAATCTATCCTGCTTACGAGTTGCTCTTAATTTAGTTTTAACTTGGGGAAGCTTGGAGAAAGTTCTCTCTCACACGTGAAGCTTGTGACAGGTATAGAAGAAAAGCGCTGCAGTACAGAGTAGAATGCAGTAAATATCTTTCTCCAGTGACATAAAAAAATCGAAAAACTATATACACTCGTTTCATCAGCGATAATGCACACGTTTGTACCAAGTAATAACATTTTCATCTTCTTACAAACTGCCGCTTATTTTCTCTCTTATTGAAATATCTGTGTTTAATTCTCTTTGATAAAGCAGCCCATTAGGGTGTGCTAGGCACACCCGGCACACCCCGTAGCTACGCCTATGTTGAGCCTCGTTAGTATGGTTGGAACAAATATGGGCATCTGGGTGTCTTCAGAAAAGTTTGAGTGTCGGCTTGGGGATGGATGATCCCCCATCGTCGCGATTAGCCAAAAGTGGAAGAAAAACGATGTAAAATAAAAATACAAGTACACATCATGTCATGTTGTTTAACCCTAGATTACTAACCCGTCGTAATTTTTACGAGCAAAATTGTCAGAACATGCTGTTTTAAACAAAGCATTTTTTTTCCCTGCACGCCCTGCATCATAGACAGAGTGCACGCCGAGCTACCGTCCCAATGGGTCGCATTTGTAGCAAGTTGTTGAGGGCGTCTTCGTAAATGTTACGAGGGGTTAGTGACTACGTATACTATTATCGTACGATCTATGGGATTTTTTTAGTGCTGTGAGTCCAGGGGGCAAACTAAATAAACAAAACTAACGTTAAATTTAAAAAAAATAGTCAATCAAGTAATCATTGTTGGGAGATCCGAGTGCCGCTAAAAGGAAAATAAAGACTTATAAAAGAAAATTACAGTTGGACGTACTTTCTTTAAATTGTAATTTCAATTTAAGTCTAATTGATAATTTTAAACATATTTTATATTTCGTAAATTATATAAGTTTTTGCACTTTTATTATTGCAAAGAAAAAGTTTAATTTGCAAAATATTTTTTTAAAAAAAATCAATTTTTTGATGCGATATTTCGGATCCGAAACTGTGTTAAGTGAGAACAATTGTGAATAAGAATATAAACTAACGAAATTATGTTTTTAGACTCGCAATACTATGTACGAATGGGATTAAATATTCAGTTTTGAAAATAACAAACGGTTTTGTAGATCCAAGAAACAAAGTACCGTCGTAAAATTTACGAGAGGTTAGCGAAATCGTTCCTCCCAGAAAGAGTTAGTGTTCTAATGTTAAAGCCTGATAAACGCATCTTCATTGATCGATTGATTTGGTGTTATAAATCCACTTTATGCACAGTAAGGCCAATCAGGACTGGGCCTACAGCTTAAAGTGGGATCCGAAGCACTATGTGCCTCCACCGGGATAAACGCATCTTGTAGAGCCCATAAATACTAATTTTGAGGTTAACTGTCTGTCTTGTCAATATTGCCTAAATTACATTTTTGGTACTTCTTGCTTTTACACTGTCCCCAGAATCTACGGAGCAAGGCTGCGCATGACGGTGGAGAAGAGGAGAAAGCGAGTGGGCGGAACGAAGCAGTACTCGCTAGTGCTAATGCCTAGTAGCTGCAGAAGAAAATTTCCATACACTTACTTCGCCTCTCACGAGCCCTGTCGAGTCACTTGTTTTCGTTCGCTCGCTCCAGAGTTTCCCGGGACAGAGTATTTGTTAGGGTTCGGGGTGAAGGACTTGGTAATGTGGATTAATAACCAGACGGTAAACAATTAACATATTTAATATTCACTGGACGTTATGTCCGAAACATACAAAATACATTGAACCATGATATAACAAGCATTTCACAGAATATATCTCTTGTGATTTTTCTCTTCTTCTTGACCGTGAAGATCAAGCCTTGTAGCCATACCTGGACCGTATCATCCCTCCAGGTGTCCCATTAAAAAAAAAATCAGGTATGCTGATGACCGTATCGATCTGGTGGGCGGCGAACCCTGGTAGACCTTCTCGGAGACGAGTGAGGTGTGCTAGGACCTGGTCCTGGGTATCCGGCTCTGCCTGGGGTAGGTTCTGGTACTATTCCACCGGGGTTTGTTGAATTTCTATTTGGTATTGTAACGTTGAAGTCGTCGTCATCTGCAGTGTCACGTGAAACACGTCTCTTCAACCACCTGGGATGTACCACTCGTTTGATTCCATCTTCCAACATTATCTCGTAGAGGATGCTATCCCCAATTCGACGAATGACAACTCCTGGGATGTAATTTGGAGTACCGTGCTTAGGTGATTGAACCCAAACTGCTGAGTTGATGGCGAAAGTACCATATCTAGACTGAAAATTTCAAGAGACCAGAGCATACGTGCGAGTTCTGTTCACACACCAGAGGCAAAACCATCATCATTTATGAACGGTGAGTTGAAAGATAAACCTGTCCCGAGTTCTGTATCCACAAACAAAGAATCTTGCAGTGACCTACAATATGCAGCTCTTTTTTCGTACAATCCACAACATAAAGTTGAAGATTTGCCCTCGTTGGTCGATGATGTGCACGACGAAGAAGAGACAAAGGCTTCGGAGGCTTCGAAAGCGAAGAAATTGTCGGGAATTCAGAAATTGGTCGCCCAAATTGCGAAAAGGTTTCCAACGGTGACTGAAAAAGATTTGAAATCTTATGTGAAGCTTGCACGCGAGAGGAACAACAATTCGCTCTCTGGCCTGAGCATGGACAAGATAACAGATATGGTGCAAAATGTCATGATTCAGTTGGGGAAAGCTTGATTATTTTGTTGACGAATAAATCACCTAAATGGTCATTTTCTGATTAAAGATAGTTGCAGTGTGATTTAGAAACATGTTACTTCTTGTTTCACATTAGTCTGAAAAAATCAGGTATGCTGATGACCGTATCGATCTGGTGGGCGGCGAACCCTGGTAGACCTTCTCGGAGACGAGTGAGGTGTGCTAGGACCTGGTCCTGGGTATCCGGCTCTGCCTGGGGTAGGTTCTGGTACTATTCCACCGGGGTTTGTTGAATTTCTATTTGGTATTGTAACGTTGAAGTCGTCGTCATCTGCAGTGTCACGTGAAACACGTCTCTTCAGTATACTTCCGCTGTCTTGTCAATTGGCCGTTGATAGTTTTCAATTTCCAGATCAAATTTCTCAGTTGGCATGTACGTATTGTGTATCTTGTAAGCTGGATCGAACAGAAGACCCACGTCTAAATTTAAATCTGACAGTTTCTCAGTTGCGATAGTTTTAAAATAGGAGAGTTCGAATAAAAATAACGATTCTTGGAACAAGGTGCACGCACCGTACCAGGTGCGATGTGTTGAGGGAAAATTTCCTCCAAGAATACATCACATCGTCCGTTTCAAGATCAATGTGTCAAACGGCGGGATCTTGGCATGGACAGCGAGATGCCCAGGTGTGCGAGCACACCTGGAAACGGCGACACGAAATTTGGCAGAAAGACGTCATTTTCAGCTGGCAACTGTTGCAGGGGCCGTGTGAACGTCGGATTTGGCAGGTGTAGCTAAGCTTCCCGTATCAAAAGAACATATGTTAACTGATTTGTCCGAGAGTGGTAATTGTATTTCCTCGCGTTATTGTATTTGAGGGGTTACAAAATTTTGTTGCAAGTAAAGTAAAGTATTGAACAGAACGAACGTGGACCTGTTCCACGGGTGACACGGCACACATCGATACGATAGTCCATTTCTTGCCACACTCGCATCAACATTGGCCTGTCGATAGTGTCTATCGCTGATGTGATACGCTCCCTTAGGGCTGCTATATCACGCGGTATAGGTGAGACGAATGTCTTGTCTTTTATGAAAAACCCACAAAAAGAAGTCACACTCAGTGCCGGATCTACAAGCCGCAAGACCCCGCAGGGCGGGGGCCCCAGAGACAAGTAAGCCTTTAGGGGTCCCTCAGCCATTGACATAGTAGAGGGTTCGTATATGCGTATGTAAAAAATAAACGTAGGTACTCAGGGGTACAGAAACGAATACAATATATACAGGTATAGCCAAAGTCAAAGTTCCCTGTGCCATGAAGGCACATTTAGGGTGTGTGTGCACCGCATATTTTCGATGTCGACCATCTTGGAGCTGATGTGATCAGCACCATGCTGCAGCCGCCTTTACCAGTCAGACTAGAATTAAAACAGGCTGGAATTTCACGAGAAATACAGTGGTGAAGGTATCTTCAACTATTTTTAACCAGGAAGAAGTTGATACGCACCCACTTATTGTATCATTTTAAGTGTTTAATATGTTAATTATCTATGATGACATAATTTGTTTTGTTCAATTGGGTAGTCTGTTATGGTTATGGACTAACCTTAGCACATTTGATTGTGGGTTGTTAGGAGATATTATGAATGTTGGTGAATAATGGAAGTGATTTTGGAAATTTTAATGTGTTAATTTGTGTAGTCAAGAAGTATTATGATCTTAATACAATTTTGTTTGTAATAAGAAGTTTAATTGTGATTGCAAGTGTTATATATTAACATTTACTGACATCTAAATATATTTTTGGTGTTCGAGAGTTAGCAAGGTTTATGTTAACATATCCTTATTTGATTTCCCACAACCTGAAGGCTTCAAAGTAGGCTGATAAGTCTCATGCTCGCCGTCGAGGAATAAAAGTAAGTTGATCCATTCAGAATAAACCGGGGAACGTGACAGGTATAAATTTTTTGGCGCCGCAACGCGGGACTCGATAAATGTATTTGAGTAGGGTATGCAGAAGCGTAATTTAAGAAGTGATCGTCGTAAGTTAAAAATGGATACTTTAAGTTGCTGTTCCGATAAAGGGAAAGCTGATGATGAAGAGGTTGAGTGCAACGATTGTAAAAGAAGCTTCCACTTACGTTGTGCTGGTTATCCTTTGCCAAAATCGCAGTATAAGGGGGAAGAATTGAAATGTCTTATTTGTAAAGAGAAGGGTAACAAAGGAAGTCCTTGTTTGGAACAGTTGTTTCGAACCCTGATGGAGAAAATGGAAATGGGAAGAAAAGAAGATAAAGAGAAACAGGAAAGGATAAGAAATGAACAAGAAAGAATCATAAGAGAAGATAAAGAGGAACAAGAAAGTATAAGAAATGAACAAGAAAGAAAAAGAAATAAAGATAAAGAGGAACAGGAAAGTATAAGAAATGAACAAGAAAGAAAAAGAAATGAAGATAAAGAGGAACAGGAAAGAATCAGAAGAGGAGATAAAGAAGAACAGGAAAGAATAAGAAATGAACAAGAAATAAAAAGAAATGAAGATAAAGAGGAACAGGAAAGGATAAGAAATGAACAAGAAAGAATCAAAGAGAAGATAAAGAGGAACAGGAAAGGACAAGAAATGAACAAGAAAGAATCAGAAGAGGAGATAAAGAGGAACAGGAAAGGATAAGAAATGAACATGAAAGAAAAAGGAATGAAGAAAGAGGAGAATTGATGAAGCTGCTCAGTCAAGATAAGGAAGAATTATTATTTAGAATAGAAGAGGGGCGAAAGGAATGTAGAGAAATTAAGGAGACTCTGAGGAAGGAAATTGCGTGTGAGAGTCAGCAAGTAGCTGAATTAATACTAAAGCTGGAAGAAAAACAAAAGGAGGATTATGAAAAGTGGAACTTAGACTTGACACAGGAGAAAACATCTAGAGAAGCTAAATAAAAGGAAATGGAAAATGAAATTGAGAAATTGAGGGGACGAATAGAGAGTGTTGAAATAATTGCAAGGCCAGAAGCAACGCAGGGTTCCTCAGAATTACTTGATAATTTAGAGCTAAATCAGAGAAGTCAAGAAAAGAAACTTGAAGAAGTTACGGAGAAAGTCGCATCTGTAGATAGGCAGGTCGATGAGCTACAGATGTTAATGGCAGGCTGTCGGGTTCTACAACCTTCTCAAAATGGTGAAGCTGTATTTCAACCGAGGATGAACGGTTCAACAACGAGAAGTGATTCCAAGGGGAAGATGAGGAAAAGGAATCGTTACTCGTCAAGTTCTTGCTCTATAGTTTCCTCTAGTTCTGAGGAAACTGAAACTAGGCAGGAAGAGACATAATAATGGAAAGTTTGAGAGATGGGGACAGGATGAGATATCTCGTGACAATGCCTATAAGAATAGTTCCTACAAATCTTTTCGCATGTCTGATGTTAACGCTCTTTCAAAGTTTACTGGAGAGATTAATACTGTCTCTGCTGAAAGGTATTTAAAAGAGCTAATAACATACCTGGATCTAATGAATGTCCCTATGATTTTTAGATTGAAGTTATTGCCCTCTCTTATGGTAGGAAAGGCTAAGGCGTGGTTAGTTGCAAATGAGAAGAAGTGGAAGACTTTCGAACATTTTTGTGCTGCCTTTAGAAAACAATATGCCTCTGCTGATGCCAAACAAAGGGAAATGCAGACACTGAGAAACAAACGGTATTCAAGGAGCTGTGGCCTCTCACTTGAAGAATATTGCTGGGACACATATGGTTCTTATTGTAATCTTGTGGATAGCGTTGACCAAAGCGAAGCGCTGAACTTGGTTATTAGTCAACTTCCGCTGCGAGTGCGTCAGTTGGTACTTCCTCGCGATCCACGCAACATGGACCAACTTACCAGCTTCTTGGGAAGATATGAAGCCTCGGAGCAACTCGATGGATGGAGGACAGAAAACCCGAGATTAGAGGACAGAAGACCTAACCAAGCTAGAGTTAGGCAATTGACGTTCTCCAGCAATCAACCCAATTCAGCGAAGATGCCTGCAGGTAACGGAAGATTTGATAATGAGAACTTCAGTGGTAGCGCTCGACAAAGTAACAATCCTTCAGGAGAAGGAAATAGAAGCTGGATCTACAGAAGAAGGAACTGCGAGGGATCACAGCAATCTTCTGGAGAAGAAAGAAGAACGCTATTCCGAAGAAGAAGTTCGTATGGTAATAATAATTTCTCCCCACATCGCGATAACCGGTATAGGGGTAACTACAATTGGAGGAGGAAAGAAAGTGCTACACAGACGGAAGATTTCGATAGTGGAGAAACTAGTGTTAAACAATTAGATGTTCCCACTTTGAATACGTCTGCCCTGTCCTACACTCCAAGAAACTGAGAAGCTGTTGTTGAGTTGACTGGATGGCCCCAGAGTTTTGAAAAAGGAAATTTACTCCACTTTCACTTTGTTAATTTTCTTTTTGTTTGTGGGAGGATGCCATGATACGCACCCACTTATTGTATCATTTTAAGTGTTTAATATGTTTAATATGTTAATTATCTATGATGACATAATTTGTTTTGTTCAATTGGGTAGTCTGTTATGGTTATGGACTAATCTTAGCACATTTGATTGTGGGTAGTTAGGAGAGAGATATTATGAATATTGGTGAATAATGGAAGTGATTTTGGAAATGTGAATGTGTTAATTTGTGTAGTCAAGAAGTATTATGATCTTAATACAATTTTGTTTGTAGTAAGGAGTTTAATTGTGATTGCAAGTGTTATATATTAACATTAACTGACATCTAAATATATTTTTGGTGTGCGAGAGTTAGTAAAGTTTACGTAAACATATCCTTATTTGATTTCCCACAACCTGAGGGCTTCAAAGTAGGCTGATAAGTTTCATGCTCGCCGTCGAGGAATAAAAGTAAGTCCATCCATTGAGAATAAACCGGGGAACGTGACAAAGTTACGACTGCATGATTTTAACAAACGTATAATTTTCCAGGTGTGAGACAACATTGTCAATCACATCACCCCCTTCCCATTTAAAAAAACATGAGTTGAATTCAATATGGTGGACGTCCGCTTTGAACACACCAATGTGTCCCCCCCCCCCTAAGCCTAACCTGCTTCTATGATGACCAATTATACGCAGCCTAACTCCCTTTTTTAGCTTTTTATAGAGGGTGTAAAGGTACTTTTGAATCATCTTCTAGGCCCTTATATGTGACTTTGTCAACATGAGATCAAGAATTACACACACACACATACTACATATGTGTATGTATGTGTGTATGTTTGTGTGTGTGTGTTTATGTAAAGGTAGGTAGGCGGGTCCTTTGGTAATATTTTGCGGGGAGGCCCAAGATTTGTAGATCCGGCACTGGTCACACCATGTAAGGTCCGGTGATCTTGGGGACCAAAACATTGCACAGAAAACACTGTGAGTGATGTTGTTGATTTGAGTGTCGCCTAGCGGCAGGGATATGAACTCTCAGCTTAACAAAACACACACGCACAAACTGTTTGCGTTCGTCGATCGTTCTGGACCCATTTCATTAACGTAAGTTCAATAGATTACTTGCAATAAATTCTTGTAACCCCTCAATTATTTATGAAACACCCGGTCATTGTTGTATTATTGCCGGATTTATAATTGTAGAAGTCTGGGGGTGAAAACACCGCGAGAGCTCTCACCATGTTAGGTGGTTAATTAGATGACTTTAGTAATTATCAATTTTCAAATATTTCACATTTTTGCCCCATTTCGAAGCACCCCACTAGTGGAGGCTCCTTTTCAGATGGGGCCAAAAGGCTGTAGCCACATAAAGTCCCTTTTCTAAATCCAGACCTGATGGACCATATTATTGATTGATTGATTTTGTTCATTTTCATATCCATCACTGGTTCCGGCCCACATAGACCAACTTTTGCCATGAATAGCCTATACATTTGGCACCGTGATATTCTTATATTTGCTGCGTCGCCCTACCCCCGCTTACTTCCCAAGCTACTTTTTTATAGCGCCGTGGCTGACGTAAAAATGACATATTGTTATTCGGGAATCCTTTATTTTCGATTTCATACGACCATCGGTGGATTATTGATATAGGCGATGCCGCCAGATCTAGACGATGAAAACTAAGAATAAATTTTCATCACTTTAAAGTTAATGGTAATAGCAGTTCCCCCACCCCTCTGACACCTAAAATTACCCTAGGAGGCACTTTATCCAGCCTTCGTAAATCTAGCTCTTGAAAGTCAACTTTAGCTCCATTTAAGGTGAAATTTAGCTCTTTTATGCGAATCACGTTTGGCAACACTGCCAGGATGGCTGTAGGAGGCTAGGAGAAATGCATTACGCTTATCTTTATTTGTTCTCTCTGGAATATCAAACATCCAATGGCATAGAAGAGTACACGGACGAGAAGAGGACACGTTGAACAATTGAACATATTCTTGGTCGTAGGAAAAGACGAAACTCCCATTTCATTAGCCGTAACTTAAAGTTGATTCCCCATTATGGTTACCAGATCGCTATAATAGAAATGTAGGACATAATGTCCCAAAATGTAGGACAAGAAACATTCACAATAAATAATACACATTTTCAGAACATGTTAGAAAGTAATTTAAAATTTACACTTTTCAGCTTTTAAAAAATGTGATTTCTATAATGCAAAATTACCAAACTTGTAATCAGTACAATACAATAAACTTCTTACTACTTGTTTTAATTGATACTTCCCAGACGAACCATTTTTTATCAAAATGTCATGTTTAGTCAAAATATATTTATGAGAAACTGAACAGTCAAACTGTTTGAAATTATACTGAAACTCAGTACCAACCTCTTTACAGATTTTTTTTTAAAAAAATTTTTCTCAGTTTGTGCTGATGAAAATGAAATTACTCTGTCACCATGACCTGGAATGGCAATCAAACATTCAGCAATTACCTTAACTTGAAATGATTCCAGAAGTTTCATCTAGGGTAATTTTTAGTTTTATAACTTTGTTCTCTATACCCCATGCTTTACAATCAAAATATTTAATAAGAATGGGAAGCACCTTGTTCCATCAGTGTAAACCCCAAGGCAAGAAATTTCGCTCAGGCACTGAACAGTGACATCATCAGAATATGGTCCCAAAACTTTGTTCTAACAAAAACTTTTCTCTTCTTTTTTGGGCAATGACTGAATCAAAATAAATTTCACTCTTGAGTTTGAGAGTGCAGTCAATAGACTTGTATCTTGCATGATTTATCTTTGTTCAACTGAAACACGTATTTTCCTAATTAATATTATGTGACGCTCAAAATGTAGGACAATAATAATATTTTTCAAATTCCTCCCGGACGTCGGACACAAGGCTATAATGTATAGGACATGTCCGGCAAAAAACAGGACGTCTGGTAACCCTATTCCCCATCGTGTCCAGCTTAAAAATCAACTTAAAAAACCACTTCCACTTGCAACATGGAGAGAAATTCATACACTCTTCTTCAGTCGGTTTCTTTTCAGTAGCAGTGCCCATTCCGAGGATATTGAAATAAATGCACAACTGATGCGAACACTGGAATGTTCACTGTGTTTCTCACTTCAATATATTTGAGGGCCCAGTACTACAGACAAATAATGATTATACGTGTACTACTGGGCTTCGAGAGTGGAACGCACGTTTTGCCTGTTCGAGCGTTATTCGCTCGAGCGAAGAAGTTCTCAATTCCGTACGCTATCTAGCGCCGTCTGTGCGAACTACGAGCGGAATGCTCTTCTTGCAGCACTCTGATTGGCATGAACGTCCGCAGGATTTTTTCCAGGGAGGGGCAAGCACGGTAATTTTTTTCCGGGGGGGGCAAGCAAGACATATTTTACCCCATAATAGTGCTGCCCCCTCGAAAAACGCGTATTGAGATTGAAGATATAGTAATGTTCCTGCAACATCCTTCTAATCAAATTAAATATATGTGCTTAATGTGTAAGTTTATGGTAACATCCATTTTCCAGGAGGGGCCCCGGGCACCCCCTTGCCCCCCCTCTCTTCCGGACACCATGCTGATTGGTAATGTTAACAATGCATCGCAAAAGTAAAAGCACGAGTGGCCGGAAACTGCAACATAGGCGGTGTGAGCCAGTGAGATTGATTTTAAAATTTGCACACCAGTTCCTAAGTTATTTGTATCGTCACTCAATATGGGGACATGCCCCTTAACTAAAACAAAATGGAAGACAGGACCCAAATAAGAAGAATTATGTCTGTTAAAATTCTCCTTAATCAATTGTCGTAGACAATTATCATCTACTAAAGCTATATTGTCTCAGAGGACTAAATCTCCATTCACTAGTTAAAAGTCGAGGCTGTAAAGAGGCGCTCAGCACACGCAAGGACAAAACACAGAATCTTCTTCTTCTATTTTTCTTGGCTCACACCGCATGTAAGCATTTCTAGCCAAAGATGCCCAATACTGATTTCATTTCTTTGTTCTTGATCCAAACACAGTAATTTCTACGCTCATTCACTTTCCCCAGGAAATTATATTCTGCGTGGTCACTTGTTCAATTTTGTTGACCATTCTGTTCTTAAGGTCTTGTGGTTTGTTTTGGTATCGAGTGTTCTGGGCAGTGGCGGCGATTGGGTTCCAAAACTGGTGGGGGGCAAAAACAGTTTACTTTCCCTTGGTACATAAGGTTTAGCATAGTACGGGAGCAAAAGTGGCAAAAAGTGGGGGCAACTGCCTCCCCTCGTTCCCCCTAATCGCCGCCATTGGTTCTGGGGTTTATGAGTATGTTTACATTGCGATGTTGTGTTTCCGGGCGCATCTACACAGAATCCACATAACCGCAGTATGAGGTTCGGAGATAAGTGTTGATATGGATATCGGAAATTGTATTTTATAAATTTTTTGTATAAAGCATCACGATGGAACGCGACGTCACAGAGGATAATTCTGTTAATGGGTCCATCCAGTCGCCAAAACCTCGTTGGCCTGCAAGAAACAGTCACCGGGGTATACTACTGCGGGAAGTGAGGTTAACTTTTGGCTGACTTACCAGAAGATCACCCCTTATACCCCGGTGTGCTCCACTCAACAAAGACAACAGAAGACTATTATAGATGAAGAGTTAAGAGGGTGACGAACGATAAAAAATAGAAAAATGTTGGATGTGAGTAATTTTGTGGCACCCAGTAAAAATATTAGCACTCTATTAAATTAATATTATTGCAACTTAAAAGAAAAAAAACTACTTGGATGCTGAATCAGATTACGTGAAACAAAATTGTGTATTTGCTTTTCTTGTACAGGGCGAGGCAAAAGTCCGGCACCGCCCTTTTAATTTGAAAACGACTTGACGGAGGGCGATGAAATTTCGGATGTTGGTAATTGGGGTGAGGGTACACCAGCTGGGGCTAGTGTGTATCATGACAGCCATCTTCAAAGCCGCCAACTTGAAATTACATCCAGATACGCCCTGTATCATGTAGCATATCATTTTACATGTGCGTTTTCTCAGAAATAAGAATATGCAGTTATTTTTCCTTTAACTTTATTTGGTGAGGATATTTTCACAGTTGAAGTTCACATTTGGCATGCTACAAGATGTGCTCTATGTGTTGCCCGTTCTGTGCTATATACAATGTAAGACGTTTCAGCCAGTCTTCATGGACACGCAATAACACTGCAGGGACGACAGAGCCACATACTTGTTGGATCCGGTGTTGGAGATGTCGGAGTTCAGTGATTTTCTCTTGATAAACTATGGCTTTAACATGACCCCAAAGGTAAAAGTCAAGGGGCGTATTGTCCGGAGAACGGGGTGGCCACTCAGTGGGCCCTCTTCGACCAATCCAGTGACCCGGGAGCTGTTCATCCAACCACTGCCTGACACATAACGCGTAGTGCGGAGGCGCGCCGTCCTGCTGGAAATAGGCTGGTAATTCGCCGTCTGGGTTCATCAGTGAGGGGAACACATCTTCCTGGAGAATATTCAGATATCTCTCCCCGTTCAGGTTACCATGGATGAAGACAAGTCCCACAATTCGGGTGTTCCATATCCCACACCACACCATTACCTTTGTCGCACCGACTTCATTACGAGGATCTATCCACGATGGGTTGGTATCTGACCAATAAATGATTCTGCTTATTTACCTCACCGTTCACGAAGAATATGGCTTCATCGCTAAACAGAACACTTTTCTGGAACTTGGGATCCTCGTTGCAATGAGCCAAAGCCCAGTCTGCAAACTGTAACCGCCTGTCTGGGTCATCCTCAGTAAAGAACTGCTGCATTTGAATTTTGTAGGGATGCCGCTTGTTAGAGAAGAGAACAAAAGAAGAATTGCTACGTAACTATCATGATCTAATGTGATGAATTTTTCGGTCGCTGGGATAGTTTAATGCAGAATGGCAAAAATTGTGCATTTCTAGTGTATTTAAAAAAATTAACAATAAGACATTAATTAAATGCAAAGATTCATATGCACTTATTCAGAAAGCTTAAAAGCTCACAATATTAAAACTCCATATTCAAGATTATTCATTTGAATTATGGAGAAAACAAGAATATATTCACTGTTGTCGATGTTCAAATACCTTCTGTTACCATTCTTGAATGTATGATGTACACACAGGACGTGTCTTGCATGGAAAGAAGAAACACGGTTTTTCGTTTTGTAAAGGACGTTAATTGTGGCAAATAAAAGACGGCAGTTGAAAATTGCGCAATTGTAAAAGGTGAATTTTCCCATAATTTGCTTTCCGAATCTAAAACACTAAAAGTACATTTGAGTTTTTTGAGTTCTTGTTTTACGTAATGGGACTGGACCTACAGTTTAAAGTGGAATGTGACTCCACCGGGTTTACTAAAATTAGGCTTCAAATATTTTTCCTCCATGTAGCGCGAAGCCTTGACCCTCTCCTAGGGACATCGCGCTGCGACGCCAAGGGTCCCGGGTTCGAATCCCGCTCGGGCTTGGTTATTTGTGAATGTCCATTCATCAATTTTATCATTTCATCACTCATCCCTATCTTCGCAAATTAGCCAAGAGGCAAAAAAGACGTGAAGTAAAATAAACTAAATCAATCAAAACTCTCCTAGGGGAAAAATAACTGCATATTCTTATTTCTGAGAAAACGCCCATGTAAAATGAAATGCTACATGATACACCCTTCCCATTTGAAAATCTGGATGTAATTCCAAGATGGCGGCTGTCAAGATGGCCGCCATGATACATACTAGCCCCATCTGGTGTGCCTCAACCCCAATTACCCATATCCAAAATTTCATCGCCCTCCGTCAAGTCGTTTTCAAATTAAAAGGGTGGTGCCGGACTTTTGCTTCACCCTGTAGTTTATTTTTCTTCTTTAGGTAAATCAAGATAATTAATGTCGAACGAGTAAGGAAGTCATTACATTACATTACCGGCATTTCACTCTGAGAGGTTGAGATATCGGGTGCTCATGCGATTGCTCTCCTTTTAATTCGCCAGTGGAGCTTCAGCAGTTGGTGTATAGATGGCAGAAGCAATAGGGATGTACTCGAAAGAAATTCTAAAATCCGTCACCAGAGGGCTTTGAAGCAGCTCTCAATGCCTCTCAAGTTTGAAGTCGGAGAGCAAAGAGAGACTGTCCTGTTTGGTGTTGCAGTAGTTAGTAAAACTGGTAAAACCATAAGCGTTCCTGCTTTTTAATTAATCGGAGGCAGGGACCGATTGGCCCACACGGACATCGCACAAAATCTCGATGCGCCCTTCCTAAAACACAAAATAGGTGCCATTTCTTTGTTACGCACAATCGGGCACAGATATAGCAGTGTTGAATTAACATTTTCTTTTCCGTTCCCTCGTGGACTCGGGCAACTGACCTGACTAAACTGGGAAGTCCCTCTTTGAGTAGCTCTAAAACATTATATCTGATTACATAAGCGTGGCTATTTCGTTTGTTTATTTGGCATTACTTTACTATAGGGGTGACACCTATATATAATTTATTTCGCACTTTTTTACATTGCTAACGTACTATTCTGCATTGCGGAACATTTCTTTAGGTGAAATAATGAATTTCTAACGAAAATAATGTCTATTTCTTACATTTACGAGTACTTACTGTTACTCGTTATTTCGATTCTGTAACACACATTATGGCGATAGCGTACTGGTTCATCGCGCGTTAGGAGAGTGTTTTGTCGATTTATGCAGTGTTGCAACCTTGTTCATCGAAAAATACCAAACTTTCGTGCCCGGATTTGAAATTATGCTAATACCTAGCAAACCATTGACGTTATCCGCACAAACCATTTACGTTAGCCCCACAAACCATTGTAAGCCCATAGTGTAATATTCCTCATGAATGACGGATGGAGACTCAATAGACATGTGACTCAGGAAGGTTATGCCATTGGCTGGGCTTCTGCGCTGGTCGAGCGAGAAGTTTAGCGTGGGAGATCCTTGCCGACTACGAGAGACTTCTGACGTACTGGACACTGGCTGGACAGGCTGAGTATATTGCATTACAGTCTATCGCCCTTTATAGGCCCTCATGGCCGGGTGTAATTTACCTAAAGTCTATTGATTTATTTTGAGTTCTTAAAAGTGCAAGAAAAGGAAATTGTTTTAGTTTAGATTTTTTTGGTGGATTGCTCCGGGTCATGTTGGCTGTGGGGGGTTTTAGGCTGGGTTGCGATTTGCTCCGACTCGTGTAGCCTTTACTTACTGACTGCTGACTATCAAATGGGACAAATTAAACTAGGTTAACTGGGAGATAATCCATAGACATTTCTGTTGAATTAATTGTATTTGGAAAGTATAAGTACTAATATGTTTTGTAATAAATATTGGGTTAACGAATATTAAGTTCCAATTGTATACTTTAAGTACCTAATATATGATCATCCACTGCGCCGATAAGACAATCCTCGTCTCACTTCTTTGGTATTAAAGGGGAAACAAGAGACGTAGAGGATTATAAGAGCAGAGCATGGTTCCATGCTGGTTCTGTCTCTGGTACTTGTGTACAATTGGCTATCAATATATCAATATTTCCAGGTTGGTTAGACTGTAAAATGGTGCGGTAATATGGCTACCTCTCGGAATTATTATACTGTAGATATTACGGGAACAGTGGATGGGAGGAATTTTGGTCCGCCTTTTCCCCCACTTTCATCAACTCGTAGAGAACATTCTGCTTCGCAGTTGTTAAATGAATTTGTTGGACCCTTTCAACACACTCCTGAAAATGCCCAAGGACGACAAAGGGAGGGGGAAGATGTAGAAACGTACGTAAAGGTACCTTGTAAACCCCGGTGGGTGAATAAACGCCCAAGTAAGCCTTTGGAGAGTTCGTCGTCGTCTGATGAAGACGAAAGAGTATTATATAATAGGTCCGATTTGAGAAAGTTAAATATGGAAATGGCCAAAGAAAATTTGACTCAATTAATAGCTACTGTACCTATAGTTAAGGAAATTAATGCTGAAAGCCTGTATCGATTTCTGTATGTATTGCAGGGTATTAAAGACAGAAAAATGTTTCCTTCTCACGAGATTATGCTCGCAGTTTTACCAAAATTAAATACTGAAATGGGTAAATTATGGATGAAATGTATAATTGAAAATATCCCTTGGAATGATGTAGTTCAAATGATCTTAAATAAATATGCAACTTCTATTGGGAGGCAGTATTTATGTAATAAGTATGTAATGGGTAATCAAAGAGACAATGAAACTCCATTAGAGTATTTAGACAGTAGAGTTCGAGCTGCTAAGATTTTGCAGTTTGATATTGATGAATGTACTTTTGTAAGTTATCTTGTTGATAGACTTAAACCTCAGTATTCCCAAAAATTGTATCTAAAGGGGATACCTAATACTTTAAATGAATTGCAGAACGAGTTGAAAGTTTTAGAAAAACTTTCTTATTTGTCCAAGGATTTTTGGGGATTACATAATATCGAACGACAATTCAAGGCTAAAGGTCCTGCATTCAAAGAATATACGCCCAAATATTGTCGTAAATGTTCAGCAAGGGATCATTTTGAGCGATGGTGTCCGATGCAGGTGAGAGGTGCTCAATTTGCTTTGCAAGGATCGCGTAGTGACATAGGACCCAGACAAGGTGGTGAAACTAATGTGACTGCTGTGTTTGTTGACTGTAAAATCAATAATCTGAATTTATTGGCCTGTTTAGATTCTGCGTCAACATATAGTTTAATTAGTGAAAGTCTCTTAGAACGAATAAAGACTAGGGGAACTGTTCGAGAATGGGATTTGGATATGCAAGTGATAGTTGGTAACAACAACCTTATGAATATTAATAAAGGAGTTATGTTAAATGTTGGTCTTGGAAATTTATCGTGGACCACAACTTTTCATGTTTGCAAAAACATGCCTCTAGACTTAGTGCTTGGTGTGAGATTTCAGAAACAGTGCCACATGGTGATTAACTATTTAGAACAAATTGTTGGTTTTTCCGGAAGTGATGAGAAAATCCCTATTAAATGGACCTCTGAAAGCTTATGCAAAAATTTTCGTGTTTTACAGAATATAGGTCAAAGACAAAGACAAGATCGTCCTTCATTTCCTGTACATTCTCCTGCCCAGGGTTCAGCCAGCACAGGCCGAGGTGTCGGAGCTCGGTCTTATCAGCGCACGAGAACTGACCAAGGTCAACATGTAGCTTTCCAGCAGGCAGCAGGTGCGAACCAGGAAAACTTCGTCAGAAATGTAAACAATGGTGAGAACTCCTTTCGGAGCCAGTCCAGGACTTCGTGGAGGCCACGAGAGAGAAGGCGTGGACTCGAATCCAGAGCTTCTGATGTTTCTGGCGCATCTTTTGGACAGTTTGCATTAGAGGATACTGAACAACAGTTATGTAAGTTGAAAAGTGAATTTTCTGATGTTATTACTTCTAAGCTAGGACGTTTAAAGAACTTTTCGTATAAAATTAAATTATATGATAATGTTCCTGTACACCGGAGTCCATATTTTGTTCCACCATCTAAACAACAGGAACTAGATGGATTGATTACTGAATTATTAGAACAAAACATTATTGAAGCATCTTCGTCACCGTACGCAGCACCTTGCTTTGTAATTCCTTCTTCAGGGGGGACTAAAAGACTTATTTGTGATTATTCTGCAGTGAATAAGAAAATAATCTATGATGCGCACCCAGTGGCTAATATGGAAGAAACTATGGCTCAATTGAGTCAGGGGAAGGTATTTTCTGTTATTGATTTGAAAAGAGCGTTCAACCAAGTAAACTTGGATGAATCTAGTAGAGATGTAACAGCCTTTGTAACTCCCAATAATCAGTATAGATATAAGGTCATTCCATTTGGCATTAGTATTGGGCCAAGTTGCATGTCACGAGTTATGAACCAAGTTTTTCATGATTATAAGGGAAGGTTTTTACATTTATTTTGTGATGACATAATTGTTCATAGTGCTAATGAGAAAGAACATCTGGAACATTTACGTTTAGTACTGCAGAGATTACGTGAATATGGGTTAACGATTTCCCCCAATAAAAGTTGTTTTTTGAAAAGGAGAATAAAATTCTTGGGATTTATTGTGGGGCAAGGAAATTGTAAAATGGATCCAGACAGAATTGAAGCTATTCAAAATCTCCCTTCTCCTAGAAATTTAAAAGGATTATTAAGATTATTGGGTACCTTAAATTTTTATTCTAAATTTATTCCAGAGTATTCTACTGTAGTAGCACCCTTAAATGAAATTCGAACACCCAAAATAAAGTTTCATTGGGGTTCTAGGCAACAAGAGGCACTAGAAAAAAATTAAAACTCTATTTAGAGAACATGTAATTTTGAAATTGCCTGACTTAAATAAACCGTTTGTTATTCAATGTGATGGGTCCTTGAGAGGATTCGGCTCTTGTCTTTTACAAGCTGATGAAAATAATAATCTGAGACCAGTGGCGTTCTTTTCTAAAAGACTAAAAGAAGTTGATAGAAAACGAACGATTTATGAGATTGAACTTATAAGTTTAATGCAAGCCATATCACGTTTTGAATACTGTTTGAAAATTCAGCCTTTTATTATTCAATTAGATAATATGAGCCTTAGTTATATGGTTAAACAATCTAGGAAATATTCCAAATATGCGAGATGGATGGAGAAACTCTCTTGTTATAAGTTTGAAGTGGTGCACATACCCTCTAAGCAAAATGTGACTTCTGATTTATTATCTCGTATGTATGATTGGAGAGATTATCACACGGAAGAATTAGATTCTGATTATGTTAGTAATGTTAATTTGGCCATGTTGGTAAACCCATTTCATGCCGATACCTTGAAGAAAGAAATGTTGAAAGATCAGGAATTGGCCAATATTATGAGACAAATGGAGCAAGGTATAAATTTCCCAAATTATAAATTGCATCGAGGTTTCTTATACAAAAGAACTAAAGCCAAGAATTTTCCTTATAGGATATGTGTACCAGATAATTTGAAACATCCTTTAATATTATATTATCACACTAATATGCGAACAGGATCTCATGGTAATTGGTTGAAAACACTTAAGCGTCTACAGAGACACGTTACTTGGGAACGTATGTCTCAGGATGTTAAGGATTTAGTTCAATCTTGTGATGTATGTCAACGAGCTAAGTGTAAAAACACAACCCCTGAAAATATATTAACGTCTGAAATTGTAACAATTCCTATGAAAAGGTTGTACATAGATATTTGTGGACCATTACCTGTATCTAATGGTTATAAATATATTTTTGTTCTGGTAGATGGAGCCTCAAAATTTTGTATATTTGAGCCTATTAGGAAATTGAGTTCAAGGGTATTGATTGATAAATTAGATCATATATTTTTGACTTATGGCTATTGTTATGAGATTGTATCAGACAATGCGTCATATTTTGTATCAGATGCATTTACCAGTTATTTATTTAACCATGGAATTCAGCATATTAGATTATCAGTTGGCAATCCTCAGGCCAATTTAAGTGAAAGATACATACGTACCTTGAAAACTGCCTTGAGATGTTATTATTCAGCAGATCAAACTAAATGGCATGAAGGTTTGAAAAGGATACAGTATAGTTTAAATTGTTCATACCATCATACATTGAAGTATACTCCGTCGGAATTGTTTTTGGGACGACAATTGTGGGATCCATTGGAAGTCCAATGGCAATTATCTGATATGGATTTTAATGTAGCAGATGGTAATTTGCAAGATAAATGGAAAAATGCTATCAGAAATATGCAAAGGGAATGGGAAAAGAGAAAACAATTGTATAAGAAACGATATGCTCCCATAACGTTTCAAGTCAATGACAAAGTATTAGTTAGGACTAAGATTAAATCTTCCTTAGAGGACAAGATAACTAAAAGTCTTTCTAATATGTACGAGGGTCCATATTTCATAAGTAAATTTCTAACAGAGAATTCAGTTCTGGTTAAGAAAGTTGATGATGACAAGGTATGTTCCAAAGTACATGTACATAAATTGAAAAGATATTTGGAGCCCAGGAGAGGCAATAATAGGTAATTTTATACATGGATCGGCAAGATCTCTGACTATGTAAGGTTAATTAAGGATTCTCCCATTATATAAATGTAAATTATTGTAGATTTGGTGTAGGTTGCCTGTATTATAGTAAGAATGAATGGTTTATGTTTGTAAACTTGTACTGGTACCAGTTTGTTTTCTTTTTCTTTTTGAATATTTACAGGCGATGGAGTTGGAGGGATGACATGCGCAAACCCATATAACTATTACGAAACCTCGCTCTAAAGCTTGAAACTTGGTTATGTAAGAAGAGTATGTTTGTAATGTGAATTCTAAAAAGATATGTGTAACTAGTAGTACACTATGTGCTAGAAAATTGTAATTTTTGGGGGAGAGGTTGTTTTGTAAGCCCATAGTGTAATATTCCTCATGAATGACGGATGGAGACTCAATAGACATGTGACTCAGGAAGGTTATGCCATTGGCTGGGCTTCTGCGCTGGTCGAGCGAGAAGTTTAGCGTGGGAGATCCTTGCCGACTACGAGAGACTTCTGACGTACTGGACACTGGCTGGACAGGCTGAGTATATTGCATTACAGTCTATCGCCCTTTATAGGCCCTCATGGCCGGGTGTAATTTACCTAAAGTCTATTGATTTATTTTGAGTTCTTAAAAGTGCAAGAAAAGGAAATTGTTTTAGTTTAGATTTTTTTGGTGGATTGCTCCGGGTCATGTTGGCTGTGGGGGGTTTTAGGCTGGGTTGCGATTTGCTCCGACTCGTGTAGCCTTTACTTACTGACTGCTGACTATCAAATGGGACAAATTAAACTAGGTTAACTGGGAGATAATCCATAGACATTTCTGTTGAATTAATTGTATTTGGAAAGTATAAGTACTAATATGTTTTGTAATAAATATTGGGTTAACGAATATTAAGTTCCAATTGTATACTTTAAGTACCTAATATATGATCATCCACTGCGCCGATAAGACAATCCTCGTCTCACTTCTTTGGTATTAAAGGGGAAACAAGAGACGTAGAGGATTATACCATTCACGTTAGCCCCACAAACCATTCACGTTACTCCCAAAAACCATTCACGTTATCCCCACAAACCATTTTCCGAAGGTTAGGTTAGGTTAGGCAAGCGTAGTTAAAAAAATGTAAAAAAAATAAAAATACTCGACACGTCATGTTATAGTGAAAACACGGCGAGTTTGAAACACTGGCTACGGGGATTACGTCATCTAACACACGGAACATTGTGCTCTCGTGCAGAAAGCAAATGGCAGCAGCAGAAACAGCGTGTCGGACAGAGATTTTCGCACAAAACAACATGCATTCGCATTAAAATGGATCGAAACTACATTTACGAACTTCCACAACGCTACAGAAAATGATTTGCGTAAGTACTTTCTCCTGTAAAACGTAAGAAATCCGTCACCCCTATAGTAAAGTGTTACCGTTTATTTTTAAGTCCACTTTATGCCGAGAAAAGTTAATCGGGACTGAGTATACAGTTTAAAGTAGGATCCGAACCATTATGTGGCTCCACCTGGTGCGTGGCTAAAAGAGTTGGATTGATTTATGTTACTGCTGGATAACATATTAAGTACATTGCATATATGAAGCAATTTAAACTAAGAGATTACTGTTATTTTGATGTCGTTACGCAGGTATTAAATAAATGCATACTAATATTTGTATTTTAAAAATAAGGCTATTATTTTTCGTCATTAAAACCTGGTCATGTTTTTTTTATTATTTTTTTTTATTGGAGTAAGGTGGAAAGTTGGAGGACAAGTGTAGAAAGATGGGGATGGGAGGGTGGAAAGTACGAGGGGAGGAGCCAAAATCCCTCTCGCCCGGGTGAAAATTTTATCTTGATCCCCCCTGGACTTACACACAACAAAATAGGACTGAGCGGCATGGTGCTTACTGAACAGAAACAATGACTGATGAAAAGAGTACCCAAAAGTAGCTCGTGCAGACTGTGTGGCGAGATAATTTCCGAAATTCAGCCTAGGTCCTCTGCCACCACTCCCCCTTCCCCGATACTCATTCTCTGGCGCCATCATTGGTTTAAATTTTTCAATGACGCTCGCAGGCCGGAAATAATAGACGCCGTTGCCGTCACACGCAGGACTGTACGTCGATATTCCCTCTTGTTAACCTCATTCAATAGCGTCTGCCTTCTGTTACAATGCATTTTATCCCTTGAAGGGCCTTGGCTTACCTACCGAAAAGACAATGTAGAAGTTAGCCTACATGACCTGAGATTTCGCAGTATCGATTGATTGATTGAGTTGGTGTTTTAAGTCCACTTTATGCACAGTAAGGCTAATCGGGACTGGGCCTACAGTTTAAAGTGGGTTCGAAGTATCGAGTAAATCTCGTGTGAAAGTCTCAGCAACATTCTTCTTTCTCTATTTCGCCATGATTGGCGGAGGAAGGCTCTTATCTTTAAAGTTAAACGCGACAATTGGAGTCGTGATATTTCAGTACCTGGAGGAAACTCTCGGGGGTAATGACCGGCAGTGGTGTGGTGCTGATCACATCATCCTCGGCCGAGATCATGAAAGTGTAGGGCCATAACTCCACACCCCCTGTACGGCTTCATGGCGTGGTGCAATGCGCAAGGGAGCACTTCCTTATTTTTTTTCCCGTACCTATAACAGTAGTGCAATTGTACAGAAAAGAACTTTTTACTTGATGATTGATGCACGATGCGAATTTGTACAGTGTAGTATATTCATGCATCACGATATACACACAGGCTTAGACCTTTTTTTTTAGGCTCAAAGAAGAGCATTTATTCATCTATTGTGTTCTTGTTTGGTGAAGGGTAGACTGACAGCCCGCCCGCCTCTGGTGTGTCTGCAAATTGTCTTCGTAGGAGGATGCTTTATGAAAATATTCTTAACTGGGGGAATAGCGTCCCCCCACTTTGTGCACCGTGTCGTGTCCCAATTATCCTTTCTGTGCATAAAGTGGACTTAAGAAAACTCAACAACCACCACCTTGAAATTTGATATGGTTCCTCCTGTAGAGTAGACTTATAGCGCAGAACAATGTCATTTGGTCCAGCAGTGTGCGAATTAACGAGGGGGATGCCGGGGATTGCCCCTCCACAAAACATTTTATTCCCGGCAATTGAAAATTATTTTTATCCCTGCTAGGGATGTTTTTATCCCCCTCAAATAAAATGGAATTGATCGCACACAGTATACGATTTCTTAACTGTTAAAAACACAACTGAAAAATTATTCGTGTCCATTAATTGTCAAGTCATCAAATAGTTCCATGCCGGAAAGTATGCAGCCTTGTGGATTCATGGAGGACCATTCTGAAACTGACCAACCTCAACGAATATGTATTCAAGTATTCACCAAAAACTTGCATTTAGTTAAATGGACATTAAGTTTGAACCTGGCAATGGAAATGTAGATACGTTTTCGGTGTTACTAGTTAGATAGGTCTTTTGTGTACGAGTTAAGGGTTTTCTTTCTTAGAAGGTTTCTAAATTACGTCATAAATGTATTAAGTAAGATTTAATAACCTAGGTTAGAACCAAAATTCAAGGTACTTAGAACCGCAGGGCAATAGCTTAATTTACTGACTGGTAACATATATACAAATTTGCACACACAAAAAACACATTTCCCAAAATAAAATCACAAGTACGTCACTGCGTCAGCAGAGAGGGGGCACTTGCCCTCCCGAGATATCTGGGGGAAAAATCATGTAATTCGAACGATGAAATTGTGATATTTTATTACAAAGAATATTGTTTTCCTATGATTTACAGGCTGCCAGTTATAGCAATTAACTGTCATGTCCAACAAAATAACGAGTAGAGAACGTTTTCACAAGAGGCAGAATCATGTTGACTGCCGTAACTAGAGGGGTGCAGGACGGAAATAAATTGGTAGAAATTTCCCGACGCGTTCTAAATCTCTAATTGTACATACTATCTCTGGCTAAATTTTACAATACCGGATAATTCCTCGATTTGGTTCATATTTCAGATACTCAATAATTTAGGGCTCCTAATCACGAATCTGCACTTATTATTTGGAGGTCACGTGTGGAATTTTGAAAAAAATGGGATCCGTGATAGCAACCGATAATGAACAATTGCTCATTATGAAACTAATTTTTTTTTACGGTGCCCCACAAACCGTTCACGCATAGCCCCAAAAACCATTCACGCATATCCCCACAAACCATTCACGGTAAGGTTAGGTTAGGTTAGGCAAACAAAATCTTCCGGTAAATAATTAGCAATCGTACATTGTCGGTTGCGATCACAGACCCCCTTTTTTTACGAAATTCTACACGTGACCGCCAAATATTAACTGCAGATTCGTGATTAGGAGCCCTAAATTATTGAGTATGCGAAATATGAACGAAATCGGAGAATTATCCGGTATTGTAAAATTGCTCCCTATTTCCTCTTCAAGTGATTGTTTTTGCACTTCTGGAATAAAAACTGTTAATTTCAAGAAATTTCAGACACTTATAGTGCAGAAAATATCTATTAGCCTCTTTTAAAAAAGATCTTTTGGGAATTCTCGGCTGTTCGGGATTACGAAAAGTCGGGATCTGACCTCGATAATTCACACCCTGTCAGTTTCAATTATTACTTTTTTTTACAGTAGGCCTACCCTTCGGTATGTAAAAACATGGATCAGAGGTACCATGAAAGACAGTAGATTAAGTGCTATCTGTTTGATAACTGTGTTTTGTGAGAAAGTTAAAAAGACAAAGAACTGTTCATCAACAAAGTAATAAATGTTTGTGGATAGGAATCAAGCGAATCAAGTTTCATCTAGATAGCAGAATGGAATCTTACAGCGGCATAGTATTTGAAATTCAATTAGAATTTTATGATTTATAATAATAATATAGCAATAATAATATATTAACAACAAAACAACAAGAATAGAAGTTTCTATGTCTGAAGGACAAGATATGAAAATTACTATGCCTCTCCCGAGAATAAATCCTGCTGGAGGCCTTCAAGTGGGCATCCCCCCAATGCGAAAAGTTTAATTCGCACAGTGTGGTCCAGTACATAACATCTCTGTTATAGGAATGTTCCGTACCACTTGTGGCATGCAGTCCACTGCCCCATGATCGAAGAAATGCAAACAAATATCTTATCTAACCAAAACAACAATTGAGATTTTGTTGTTTAGCGTGCAACGTGTGGGCTCTGCATAGTACACTTCTAGAAGAAGTGGACAATTTACAGGACATCCATCTCTCTCTCTCTCTCTCTCTCTCTCTCTCTCTCTCTCTCTCTCTCTCTCTCTCTCTCTCTCTCTCTCTCTCTCTCTCTCTCTCTCTCTCGCTCTCTTGTGTGTGTGTGTGCAGTGGGATCCATGAGTGTTACCGTGCAAATTGTCCATCACCATGTCCCTGCACTTTATTTCACCCAATAAGAGCTTCAAGAATTAAAAGAAAACTCTAAACAAACTGTTGACAACTCCTGCACCAGCATAAATAAAAACCTATCGCTTTAAAACACATAGGATGTAAGAGAAAAATTAATGAAAATAGTCATGGACAATTTGCACGGTAATACTCATGGATCCCACTGTACAAATATACTGTGAGATAGTTTAATGAATGAAGTATGTTTTCAATGTATCAATTTTATTAGTCTAAGTCTAATTCACTACAAAAAATACTGATGACAATTATGTGGGGATTTGAAATTACACATAACCAACAAACTACACAAATTTGTTTCATGAATAGGGAACGAATTTTAATGTGCAGCACCTTTCCAAAAAGATAGTCATACCAATCGTTTAATTCTGATTTGATTTGCTTTATTTTACTTCGCTTTTCTGCCACTTTTGGCTAATTTGCGAAGATGGGAATGATGAATGGACACTCACAAATATCCATGCCCAGGCCAGGATTCGAACCCGGGACACCTGGCGTCGTAGCGCGATATGCTAACCACTCCGCCACAGGGACCGGCACCAATAGTTTGAGATATGTATGTTAGGACATGAACACACTTCGTTGCACCTTTTCGTGAGATTAGTACATTTATACCCTTTCTACCCTCTCTTTGATGCTTCAGTACCTTTTTCTTCCTTTTCATTCATGTTTTGTTAAAAAAATTGGACAGAAAAATACATGATTTTCACTCTTCTTGAACAGCTACATAAAATCCTATAGTCTCATTTTGTAGAGCAGAACGAGAGCTATGAAGTGGTTGGCAGGCTATAATATAAATTACATTATACAATATTTACCATACATTTATTTATTTGCTACAGTGTTGAATAAAGAATGTAACTGATTTGGACCTGAATAAAGGCATTTTATCAGCACCTTTTCAAAAACATTTTCAGAACTTTTTTTTCCCTCTCCCGACCATAATTTTGCACCTTAAAGTCCTTTTAGTATTCATGAATATTGCTGCAACGTGGACGCTCAAAGTTCTACCACATATAAGGGTACTATCATATGGTATTATAAAGCCGGTTTAGACAAAAGCATTTCCATTAACATTCTTGCTAGCATAAATGCTACGTAAATGCTTCCAAAAATCTTATAAAACATAGTACTTTACACGAAAGCATTTCATGGTACATTTCCGTTAGCTGTTGCAATTACAATGTATAATACATACAGCACGAAAGTCACGTCGAGTTACACCGTCTATGGCGAGATGAGTGCACGGTGTTTACAATTGAAAAAGCTAAGATATTCTTCCATACGTGTACAGTAAACGTTGTAAAGTATGTATTTTATCAGCGCCATTCTTCTCTACCTAAAACCATTTAATACGAAGCGATATTCCTCTCGGTTGAATAGTTATCGTCGTTTAAAAGTGTGAAGTGATACGTTGTTTGCATCTCACACGACCGCCATTACATTTGCACTCGTGACCATGAGGTCGCTTCTGATTGGTTATGCTACGAAAAAAAATGCTGCGGAAATAGGACCGGTTCTATCCTTGAGAAATGCCATGAAATATGCCATGGCATCTGAAATGCCATAAGATTTTTCACTTTACATGGTAGCATTTTGGTCATGGCATAAATGTTAAGAAAAATGCTAAGGGAAATGCTTTCGTCTAAAGCGGACTTAAATTCAAGAAATAGACAAGACAGAGGATTGGGCTGGAGTCGCAGCAAATTAGGTTCCTTTGTGATAAGTTCCCAATACCCTTATCTGTGGTTCTACCTCAGGGTGCGAAATCCTGGGGGGACGGGAGAATTTCCCCCCCCCACCAACAATCTTGCCCTCAAAAATCCCACCACCACAAATTTCCGGGGGGAGAGTTTTCTTACAACAAACAAAAGATAAGCAATTACTTTTAATTTAAAATATACTGTACTAAGAAAAATATCGAAAACATACACAAATTAGTGTAGTTGTGAGTGTTCAATGCTTTTTCTCTCTCAAGAGATCATTAAGAAATCTACATCAATACGCACAATAAAAGTAAAACAAGAATTAGACTATGAAGTCTAATTGATTTATATTAACATAAAGCAAACACTAAATAAAAACTTAAACATAATAAAAACACTTCAACTATTTCATAATTTATTAACATCTTTAACCAATTAGTAAAGGAAGTAGTTTGCTACTTGATAATATCTGATATATATAAAAGTAACAATTTTTGTGTAATTAATAATAATAATAATACATTTTTAACTTAGTAATTTATTTTTACTTTTAATACCATTATAAATAGGTATGTATATCGTATAATTTATATGTATGTTTGTGGGGGAGGGGGTTTGTAGATTAAGATTTTTCTCCCCTCCCCCACCAGTCCTAAATGATTTCGCACCCTGTTCTACCTTGAAAATCACAACCTTGTTGAATCGATTTTGGGGTGAAAGTATCAAATATTACCAGAAAGATAACGCTACTACCATTGTCTGAATTTATCGGACGGGAAAATCTCACACATGTTACATCGTAAATGACTTGTAATGTTTGAAAAAATCATCATTATGTCAATTAAAACAGACCTTTCCACGTTATGCACTCTTAACTGTCGTTTTCACATCAGAAAGTTTGATTTAGCCAAAAACAAATTTTGAGCCATCCAAGCTGGAAATCCCTATTGGTTCCAAATAAAATTTCAATTAGTTCTAATTGGTTTCAACTGGAATTAATTGGATTCAATTGTATGCCCAATAAAGGAATCTGAATGAATTGGGTTCAGTCTGAATCTCAACTAAATCCAATTGGAAATGCAGGACAATTTCCAATTGGTGAATTGTATCCAATTGTAAGTTTGTAGATATTGGATCCAATTGTTTTCAATTGTAAAATGAATTGGAAATTTTATTACTGTTTACATTGTAAAAATTCTAGTGTTTTCAACTATCTTTTACTGTGAACCCAATTGTAGGACTAATGTACAGCTACTGTACTTCAACAGTAGGGCTACTGTATTGGAAAAACATTGTTTGCCAGAATATGTGCCAGAATAAAGTTCAAATGTGATAACTGATGATATTAGCCAAGTTTAATTTCTTCTACAAATATATAAACTACCAATTCAATTGAACGAAGTTCCTGATACTTGAAGACATTGGAAATAATAAATTAGCCAAATACCATTTAAATCATTATTTAATAATTACACAAATGATAAAAATGTACAAAAATGTGGGAGTTTTTTCGATTTAAATTTTCAATTGTTAAAAGGTGAGCATTTCTACCCTGTGAAAAACCTTAAAGATGCGCTGCTCTGGTCTTCAGAACTCTTCAATGTGAGAAAAGAGTAGTTATCCCAAATGAAGTACATAAAATAATTATTTCTTTCATGAAATAATTAATTTACAGAAACAATTTCCTCAGAAAGCCAAAATGTTAATAATAAGCAATGCTGTAATTAAGAATTTTATTTGCAACTCATTGATAATGAAATCCATCTCTTTATAACAACATTTATACTATGACTGTTTCTCATTATGAATTAATTATAAGTACAAAAGTATTTTGTTCTGGATTATTGCTTTCTTCTGGTGGAAGTAAAATACCATGTTCAATATGATCTTTCATTTCTGTCTGTTGTTCCTGAGTAGTAATCACATTTGTAGTTTCTTTCGTATTCTGCGGCAAATTACATTCATTTTCCTCAGATATTTCATTCTTTAATTCTAAGCTATTGTTTACTGGGACAAACCACTGAACGTTATTCGGACATCCTTCCATATCTTTGAGACTGCATAAAATGAATTTCTTTTCATTTTCTTGGGTTTGAATAGGGATTAGTTTGTATATGTCTTGGTCTTGACTTTCAAGAATTTCAGTTTCTTTAAAACCTTGTTTCGTGTTGTAATAAGTGCTGTGTGGAACATCAACTGAGCTCAATTTAGTTTTACGCTTTGAAGCTTTCTTTTCTCGTGTTTTTGAATGTTTTGTGCGTGTTGATTTTGTCTTCGCAGCAGTGTTACCAGATCCAGTTTTCAAATCAACTTCTTTTTCTTTGTTTCGCTTCTTTTTACAATCTTGATTTTTCAGTTTCTGTTTTCTGTCATTCTTCTTCCCTTCTATTTCATTGCATTTAACAAGCATCTTTCTCAACTCGTCTTCTTGTTTTTGCTTCTCTTGTACCTTTAACTCTTCAACTGTCAAACTTTTGCCAAGTTTTGAAGAAAGTTCTTTCAGATACTCCTCGGTAAGCTTCTTTCCCTTCTCGATCCAATCAGGGTCGACTTTCAACATCCCACTCAATTCCTTTTCGGCTTTTATCTTACGAAAGGAGTAATCCGGTTTCTGGTGAAAAACTTTAATATGGTGAGTTAGACTCCCTCGTGTCTTAGAAGAGTATGGGCACAGAAAACATTTGTAAGGTTTATCTTTAGAGTGAGTGATTTCGTGTCTGTTTAAATGGCGCCTTGTTTTAAAACGCTTCTTACACGTAGAACACTCAAATTGCGGAGCGTTATGCACGTTTCTTATGTGAGCCGAGAGCTTGCCAAACACTACAAAAGTTTTTTTGCAGTGGTCACACGTGTAAGGGCGATCTCCAGTGTGGGTACGCATATGTTCCATGAAAGCAGCTTTTTGTTTCGCGCTTGAACCGCAAACTGGACAAACATAGTTGTTGTATGCTCCACGATGCCTCATCGCTATGTGAACTTTCAGATTGTGGGTTCTGTTTGTAGAGAAACCACACTGAAAAATTAAAATAGAAAGTTTATAATATGTGTGCAGTTAAATTAGGAACAATCAAATAATTTCATTAATTTCATAGAAAAAAATGCCTGGATTTATTGCTTAAGTTGTGTTACACATGAAAGTACAGTATTGTGCAATCATTTTGATTTTGATCAAAGTGACCTCTCATAACATAACAGGCTTTTGGTCTAAACATCTGCAATACAGGGTGGCTATAAAGTCTTTCCCCCGTTACAAAAAAATATTTAAAAAAAATTTAACAGCTACATAAATAATTACTGTTATTTTAAGTTAATGTTATCATGATTTCTTTTGTTTTAGGTACGAGTTGAGTTAATTTAGGAGGCGCTGCAATCGCTGAAACTGAAAATGGTGATTTCATTACAGGAAAAGGCACAGTGTGTCTTATCGTACCATGAGACCAAATCGTCGATTACTGTGCAGCGAAATTTTACAAGGGAATATGGACGACCACCAAATAATCACAAAAGCATCACTGAATGGTATGCCAAATTTAAGGAACCGGAAATGTGGAATCCCGTCGCGAAAGGGGCGAGCATCCGTCAGTAAAGTAAATGTCTGGTGTGGCTTTATGCAAGACCGAGTAATTGGTCCTTATTTTTTTTTCAGAGAAGACAATTACAGCCATCATTTACCTGGACATGATGGAACTTTTTGTTTCACCTGAAGTGAATGACTTGCAATCCACAATGGTTTTTCAACAGGATTGTGCACCACCACACTGGGGATTAATGGTTCGAAATTTCTTGGATGAGACGTTTCCTTACAGGTGGATTGGGCGCGAAGGTCCAACCCCCTAGCTTACCGCGATCGCCGGACATAACGCCTATGGATTTTTTTCTGTGAGGTTATGTGAAGAACAGAGTGTATGCAAAACCTGTACCTGACTTGAACACACTCAGAAGAAGGGTAACTGAATCTGTTGTTGGTGTCACCCAAGAAATTTTGGACAATGATGCATGGTGAGCAATCGAATAACGATTAGATGTTGTGCGGGCAACAAACGGTGCCCATGCGAAAGTGCTTTGACATTGTCAAAATAAAAAGTTAATGAGTTTCTCTTTTGTTTGCAGCAAACAATACGACGGTACCTGTAATAGTTTATTTGAAATACATTTTTGTAATGAGGGAAATACTTTATGGCCACCCTGTATAATAAATTTGATTTTAAGGTTATTTTGTTTTCAAATATAGAGCAAAATATATACTGATGTGTTTTTAGATGCGTTTATTTTCTTTACACTAAACTGTTTTCCGAGTTTCGAACGTGGGAGCAGTTCATGGAATAAACCACAAGTATAACAAAAATAACCCGTGACGAAACAGCCCATGTAGGCCAGGACCTACCGACCGACCGCGCTCCCACATGCCTCAAGAAGTGAGTGATCATCCAACCAGTAAGGGGTGACGTGTGGTCAGCACGACGAACCCCCAGTAGGTTTACTATGACCGGGTTACGCTACTCATTCGTAGGTCCTCAATTTCCTCACGATGGTGGGTGACCACCGATCGCATGCACAGGCCAAAATCTCAGGAGAAAAGTTGTTACGTTCCCCCAGGAGACTAGAACCCGCGCGCTTCCCTTAGCGCGAGCGCAAAGCCTGACGCCTTAGACAGCACGGTCACCAAATTCTATTTTTGGAGCTCAGAATTTTCAAGATTCACTGTTCGGAAAGTTAGAACAAACCATAAGTATAAGAATAAAAATGAAACTTAGGCTAAAATCTGCTTCGCTCTGCCCATTCGATCAACCTCCCCCCTCTTATCTGCAGCTATACACGGCCTTGCTCCACATATTCAGGGGATAGAGTACAAGAATGAGATTATTTTTGCCACCCTTACGTCTCTGCCACCAAAAGCATTGGTAATAACACTGTTTGAGTGACCACTTCAATTCTAGAGAATGTCCCAACTGGAAGAAATCAGACTCATCGCAATCTTGTTGCTATAAGATGTTGACAACATGCAAAAATCATTCATTGTGTACTCTCAGAAGTGCTCCAGGAAGCAGCCTGATACTTGGCCTATGCTCTATCCCTGTAATCTCTGGAGCAAGGCCGCGCATAACGGTAGAGAAAAGGAGAAAGCGAGTGGGCGAAGCGGTACGTGTTGCTGAAGAGGCTGGTAACTGCAGTCGCTATTTCCCCTCCAAGAAATCCCGTTCCCTCGCACTCATTCATTGGTCGAGCCCTTTCGAGTCTTGATTTCGCTCGATTGCTCCAGAGATTGTCGAGACAGAGTATAGGTGAAGGTCGTGACATCATGTGCAAGATCCAGGAACTATTTTTCACCCACTTGCTAATCCTTTGCCACATTTGACACACGCATAACTCTGGTTATGAATTCGTTGTTTTAAGTGCAATGCAGAGATAGGCTAATCGGTACGGTACCTACAGTTTAAAGTGAGATCCAAACCACTTGCACAATGTGTCTCCACCGGGTATCGAACCTAAGGCCCCTTGATTACAAGTCGACGACATTACCACTGTGCCATCAGGGAGGCTGCCTTTTTTCTGGGTTATGCAGAATGAAGGGTAGGACAGTTTACTTTCTCTTGGCAGTCAAAGCTTACAATTAAGAGGGCATAGTGCGGAGACAAAAGTGGCACAAAGTGAGGGGGCAAGTGCCCCACACTCCCCAATCGCCGTCATTTCTAACATACCTAACCTAACAACAAAGGCATTTCCGCGCTGACGGCAGAAGGAGAGGTTGCTAGATGCTTGTGCGATATTAAGTGAGACCGTGGGAAATTAGAATTTTGGAAAAGAACATACAGTTCCATCATATACAAAATTGGAAATCCTTACCTCTTCACACATGAAGTAATGTTTTCTTTGATGAGATCTCTTCACGTGATAGTTGACATCAGATTCAAGGGCGAATCGTGATCCGCAATGTTCGCAAATATGGTTCTTTTCCCCTGTGTGAGTTGCTATGTGACGTATTTGATCACTTTTAGCATAGGCCTTATAATCACAATAGTTGCAAGGAAAATCTCTTTGGCCACGATGGTACTTCATGTGGATCTCTACAAAATAAATCAAAGTATCAGTTCAAAAAAACTAAAGTGTACACATTAAAAAATAAATGGCATAAACAAGGAAAGGTTTGCTGTGGCTGCAGGCAATCGATATAGGAGGATAAATAAATAACAAAATATGTTTTGGAGGGAACATTAAATGCAATTAATGGAAAATTATTTTTCACTGGACTCAATTTGATAATAGTTATATTCTTACAGCAAAAAATATTAAAATAAATTATTACTGTTCTGTATTGCTACAAAGAAGTATATAACATTATTTAACCTAATCTTTGGACTGGGCACACACCTGATTCTGTTGTTAACATAGCTACAGAGATCCCTCAACATCCCCCTAAAAATTTTCACAAAAGCTCAATTTTTTGCAATGTTGCCCCCCCCCCTCCCTAAATATGAACTTACACTGGCCGTCCTCTCTCCAGATAGAAATTCTGGATAAACAAGCTACACTTTCCCCAACATACCAGAGAATTAACAAGTCAGGATAGTAAAGATGGTAACAAATTTGACACCACACAGGAATGAAGAATGCCTCTAAGGAATATTTCACACCGAAGAAACAAGCGTCACGTCCTGGTTAGGAAGGAGCCAGTCAACAGCAACGTTTCACTCTAGGGTGCTGCAGTGAGAGGATTAACTCGAGCGCCAAATAGTTCGCATGGACGACGCTAGATAGCGTACGGAATCGAGAGCTTCTTCGTTCGCGCGGATGAAGTATATGGATTAGGGATGGCCAAACGGATCCTGATCCGTTTGGATCCGGATCCGAAAATTCCGGATCCGGGTCCGAAATATCGGATCTGGATCCTGATCCGATAGTTCCGGATCTCGATCCAGGATCCGATAGTTCCGGATCTCGATCCAGGATCCGATAGTTCCGGATCTCGATCCGGATCCGATAATTCCGGATCTCGATGCGGATCCGAAAATCTGGATCCGGATCCGATAGTTTCGTATCTCAATCCCATTATAATATTACCACACCTTAAAAGGTATTATGATCTTCGATTACAAAGAAATTTTTCTTTTGTTAGTCCTACAAGATTTTTTTTCAACTGTTGTTCCTAAAATAATTTGCTACTCATCGGCTAACACACTGGTGAACAAAAATAATCTTACTTGTTTAACATAAAATATCATAGGTGATTTTGTAAATTCCATTGAAACGAATATGTATTCATTCGAATGTATTGGAAATGGAAACACACATAAATGTGAGACATTCCATTCCAGGATGAAACCTTTAACACATTTAACAAGATAGAAATGTTATACAAAAATTATACAATTGTTCTACAGTTACAGTTTTAAAAATTAAAATAATACATTATAGGGATGTACCGAAGCCGATTACCGATGTTCGAATATCGGCCGAAATTGACACATCGGCTTCGGCATCGGCATCGGCAAAAGTCCGATATTTAAACCGGTACCGATTATACTAGAGTTTTACCTTGAAATAAGTTTTATATTTTAATTTTGTAAGATTTATTGAAAATTAGGTTAAATTGAGTTAAATCCGAGACTGTGCTTATAATGTTCACATAAAAAACAGAAAACCAACTAAAGTACACTACCGGTGATGAACGTATTCACAAACACATACCGACTTGCTTCCGACAGCTTCTGTGTACAGTTCTTCTTTCCATTTTATTATGATTAATGTGTTTTAGGTTGGACAATCAGCAAATGCTAAGCCAAATTATATTTGCACCAACAACTAAAATATATTTATCATTTTTTGAATGATATAATCTAATTTTAACATACATTGCAACAGCACGCACGCCGTAAGACGAAAAAGGTTAATACACAGGTTATAAAATGAAGTATGAACCTGTGTATGTAACCAGTGTTACTAACTCGAGTCAAGTTGTCATTCGTGCCAGATAAAGTGTAATATCGGCCCTCTTCTTGGTGTGTGCGGGATCCCGAAAAGTTGAGATCGGGAAAAAAATTTCCCTTCCGATCTCGACTTGGGGAAATGGCTTCCTGACTTTTCGGGATCCCGAGCAGTCGGAAAATACCGAAAGGTCTTTTACAAATTCGTGAATTCTCGACATATTCGGCATTGAAAATGTCTGGAACTTATCGGAAGTTGTTTGTTTTTAATTATTCCAGATATGCAAAAATAATCACTTAAGGTGAAAATGACGTGTAGAATTCGAGATTTCCCGAGGTTCACAAAATTTCGTACATTTTCCCACTTAGTCAGGAAATTGCGAATTTTTCTCGTCCCGACCAAAAAATAAATTGTCCGGCACGCCCCTACTCCCCTACTATTCTCACACGCTTCATGTGATCCCTAATCAGCATTCAGTTGTGTGATTCCGAAAAATCTGTTCAGGGACTTCGGGAAATAATTTCCCAACATTTCCCGAAGTGTCAGAAATTGTCCAATAATCGAATTAAAAGGGGCTAATTCTCGATGCTTTCTTCACTTTGACTATCGGATGTGAGGGATAGAAATGTTTTGATCGGAATGGCACTAGGACTTTTTTTTTAATCCTGACGTTTGGGATGGGAAAAATTTACAAGTTCCTGGCCAAGTTAGGATATTTTCAGTTCGAGAAATGTTCAATTTTTCCCAACACTAGAAGTGCTGCAAAAACTCATGTTTTTAAAGTTGAATCTTACAGAATTGAACTTCCATTACTAAGAACAGGAAGTCCTTTGACTAATAAGAACTGCTTTTGTACTAATGCTAAATCTCTGAAAATACATATGTATGTGTATAATGTGCAAATATAAGTGTTTAAAGGAAATTTATTTTTGTCATTCTCAAAATAACATTCCATTTTCGTTAAATAGTCTTATGTATCGGAATCGGTTAAATATCGGAATCGGTATCGGTTCCAAAAATAATCGGCGAGTACATCGGCATCGGCAAATTTTCAGCTTCGTCACATCCCTAATACATTATAATACCGCGTGAGGCACCTAAAAGTACCACCTGAAATAGCGAAGAAACCAGAAACAGTAGCGATGTGAGGTTTGCGGGAAACAATAATATCAAATGGGGCTCGTAAATCGGAGGTATGGGGTGGGTCGAAAAATATCGACAAATGGGGCATCTGGAGCAAAGTCGTATTTTTTAAATGGAACGATATACAATAACATGCATAATATAAAAGAGCACACGCAGAGAAACACAACGCCGTTGGTCTCATGCATCTACTGCACATAGGAACGAAGATATGGCCATGTGAAAATATGTAAACAAACTAACAAGTGGCCCACTTGACCGTCAGTACCACGGCATGTAAGACTTCTCAGGTGCCTGACAGAACTGCCTTTACGCAGAGCAAGTTTTGATAGCAGGTCCACGAGATCGTGTTAATTCATAGCAAGCAGTCGTAGTGGTAAGAGCGAAGATTATGGTGTTCACAAGCATAGAAAAAGCGGACATGATCCTGATTTATGGGGAATGCCGAAAGAATGCCTCAGAAGCCTACCGTGTGTACGCAGAGAGATATCCGGACAGACGACAGCCATCTCGACGTCTGTTTGGTAAGTTATTTATTAAATTAAGAGACACCGGAAGTGTAACACCACGAGCACGTGTGCGGAACAAGCCAACTACAGGTGAGGCAGGTGCAACAAATGTTCTCGCCGCTGTTGCTGTGAATCCGCACATTGCCAGGGATGCTGGGATGAGTCAGCGAAGTGTATTGCGCATTCTGCACACACACAAGTTTCACCCATATCATATCTCCCTCCATCAGGAACTTCACGGGAATGATTTTGTGGACCGTGTTCGGTTTTGCACATGGATGTTACGACACGACACACCCGATTTGTCATGTATCCTCTTCACTGACGAGGCAACTTTTACCAATCATGGAAATGTCAACCTAAGGAACATGCACTATTGGTCGGTGACAAATCCACATTGGCTTCGCCAAGTGGAACGCCAGCGCCCATGGAGTGTGAACGTGTGGTGTGGTATAGTGGGTGAACATCTCATTGGCCCTTTTTTATACAAGGGACACTGAATGCTGACCGATACATACAGTTTTTACAACATGAACTGCCTGTACTATTGGAGAACATACCACTTCAGACAAGGAGGGAAATGTGGTACCAACATGACGGGTGCCCAGCTCACAGTGCAAGACGCGCTACAGCATGTATGGAAAATACATTTCCAAATCGTTGGATTGGACGTAGAGGGCCTGTCAAATGGCCGGCTCGTTCCCCAGATTTGGAACCGTTAGACTTTTTCCTGTGGGGAAAGCTGAAGGACATTGTCTACCGGGATGTGCCAACAACTCCAGAGGATATGCAACACCGCATTACTGCGGCCTGTAGGGACATTCCCTACGAGATGCTACATTCTGTGCAACGATCTTTGCGTGGGCGCCTCGTTGCCTGTATCGCAGCTGACGGCCGCCACTTTGAACACACACTTTGACAGGTTTTCGCTTCTTACGCAGTGGTTCTTCGACATACTGTCATGGTCATTTTCATTATGCTGTAACACTGTCAAATACATGGTGCTGACTTTGTCTACTGTATTTTTTCTTCCTTTAACACGTTCTGTCTTCATCTTGTCCAATGGCTTCCGACATCTCATACTTGTACATGCCGTGGTACTGACGGTCATGTGGGCCACTTGTTAGTTTGTTTACATATTTTCACATGGCCATATCTTCGTTCCTATGTGCAGTAGATGCATGAGACCAACGGCGTTGTGTTTCTCTGCGTGTGCTCTTTTATATTATGCATGTTATTGTATATCGTTCCATTTAAAAAAAATACGACTTTGCTCCAGATGCCCCATTTGTCGATATTTTTCGACCCACCCCCATACCTCCGATTTACGAGCCCCATTTGATATTATTGTTTCCCGCAAACCTCACATCGCTACTGTTTCTGGTTTCTTCGCTATTTCAGGTGGTACTTTTAGGTGCCTCACGCGGTATGTGAGTGTGTGTGTGTGTGTATGTATGTATGTATGTATGTATGTATGTATGTATGTATGTATATTTTATATATTTATATATTATATATATGTGTATGTGTATGTGTGTGTGTGTGTGTGTGTGTGTATTAGCAGGTAACAATATGTTATAAACACATTCTTACTTTCCAAAGAAGCGCTCATGTGGGATGGCCAAACGGATCCGGATCCGAAAAATTTTTGGATCCGGTTCTGGCCATCCCTAATATGGATCGTGAGGTGAGAGACGCAATCAAATTGAAACGTAAGTGAACATAGTCATCATCTAGTTAAAATGTAGCTTAGTCTATCTTACCAATACAGTGATACATATGAAAAGAAAATAGATGATTGTGACTGAAACTACCAAGGTGGATCTACGATTGTTGTCACATTAAAATGATATCAAGGATAATATATAGGAGGATAAGAAACTCCCATAAGCCATGGCGAACGCGGAGGACATAGAAATTGCTATACGACATTTCCGTTGGAGACAGAAGTGCCTAGTGCCATCTAACCGCTTGGACGAAAACTAACAGCCCTAAAATGATGGAGAATTAATGGGATCTGCCCTGTCAAGGTTGCCATTAGTCCATGATGAGAGGCTAACTCATAAAACGATCGTATAAATTCAAGCGATGTACATTATAAAGTATATTTGTATTACATTTTATGTAACACTGCGTTACGTCGTGCATATTCAAGCACTTGAAACTTGTAATAAAGCTGTTGTAAAGATTTTAGACTTCCATGGAAGTTTCACTATTCTCAAAGTTGGTTATTGACTAACCTGTGGCAACGCACCGTGGATCAAGAACTGAGTTTTTGTTATAAGTACATTTCGATTTAGTGTGGCTATATTTTACTTTCTGAACCAAAATTTAGGTGGAGAATTTTAAAGCTTCTGTGAATTCCCTTATGCTATTCCTGGAATGTTTAGGAATTCAGTGGTGATTGGTTTTGTGATTAAGCCTTGTGCTGTGAAAGATTTGTTTTATGTCTTATGTCAAGCATAGTATAGAATAGATTAGGAATTGTGTATTCGTGTTTAACATAGACATCTCATTACAAACTTTTACGTTCATCGTTGACTGAGCATCGTGTAAGATACTCTTTTACCTTCTGCAGGGAGTCCATAAAGTATACCATCCTCTAATAAGTCTCAAAGCACGCAGGTTGAGTTTGATCGCTCTAAGCAAAGGTAGAACCTCTACATTTTTTATATGTGTGTGTGTAATTTAAATTCGTGTAGAATGAAATTTAAGTTTAGTTGGAAAATAAATCTTTCTTGTGTCCTACAATTGAGTTTTTGCTGCATACGTGAATAGCAGTGGCGTCTCGTCCCTTGGGGCTTCTGGCGCTTAGCCCCTAAAGAAAAACGGACGTATTGACGTAATTATCAATCACCTTAACGCATAACTATCACACAGTCTTAAAAGGCGATTTTTACCCACGTAAATTCGTCGTCTGCTGCAATGGATACGACAGAGCTCCTAGCGGCATTGATGTCAATTATCGATGTACGGGGCACGTCGCAAAGGAAGGCGTGGCCTACACCCACCTACGCTACAGTGAAGGTCACATGCTAGCAGAGAGAGAAGGGGAGAGTCCAATGGATTTGAGTGCTGATTTGGGGCTAGTTCCTTCGCGTCGCGTTCGATCTCGCGTGTTGTACTGTAGTGTTGTGGTGGCTTTCGTTCGCTATGTTTGAGTGAGTTTGGCAGAGTTGATGTTCGAACACAAATTGATGAAGGACATAAGCTGTCAATTACAAGACACAATGAATTTGTCCGGAAAAATAGGCATATATTAAATAGAATTATCGATTGCTTAAAATTCTGTGGTCGACATGAACTTGCTCTACGAGGATATAATGAAAGAGAACAATCTTTAAACAGAGGCATCTTCCCAGATTTATTATCCCTTCATAGAAGAGGGAAAACTAAAGAGGGAACTTCGTGTTCTTTATTGTAGTGAAGAGTTGAAAAACATAAGCTTTATCAGTAGATTGCATTCATTTTTTATTTAAAATTATTTAGAGGGTACCTTTTCAGAAACAGTAAAAATGACAAACATAGTTTTAATAACTCAAGTGGCAACAGCTGAATCTGAACGATGTTTCAGCACATTGAAGCGTATTAAAACCTGCTTAAGAAATGCAATGGGACAAGACAGACCAAATGCCTTGGCACTTGCATACAATAGAGATAGAATACATTTCAAACATAGAGGGCTTCAACGAAAAAGTAATAACAAAATTTGCTGAGCAGAAGAACAGGAGTCAACGTTCGTAGAAAGGTATGTTTCACAACAATACCTGTTTCTTTTGTAATCATGTGAATTGTCATTATATTTTAAATTCTTTATAAAATAAGCCCCGGCCAAATTTGAGGCCACGAGACGCCGCTGGTGAATAGTTATTACTTTTAAGGAAAACCTAGACATATTTACAACATTTTGGAACAGTAAATGGTAAAAGTTCGGTATATCGGAGACACATTAAAATCGGATATTTTGTGTTTCGCATGGTTCGTACTTACCTACTGTGTATTGCGGAACATAGTTCAAGCTGCCATTATGCTCTTAACACGAAAACAAACACAAGTTTTATTTTTTTTATTCCTTTCTTTGCTTCCGTGACACACAATATGGCGGGCACATTTTGACTCACGTTGTGGGAATGCAGTGTTTCGAACCTTCTTCACCGAAAAATGCCTACTATGGGGTTCGTCACGTGTGCAAATTGTACATTATGCACGGGTTGCTGACGGATAGCCCCACGAACCGTTATGCACTGTAGCTGACGGATAGCCCCACGAACCATTTCCGATAAGGTTAGGTTAGGCAAGCATAGTGAAAAAAAGGGAGGTTGGAAACACTGACAGGTGATTACGTCATCAAACATACGCAGAATGCAGTTCACGTAGGCGAAGCAAATGAAAGCAATCACAATTGTGCGTCGGTGAGATATTTCTCTTGAAAAATACCTGATTTCGCGGTCAAATATATTCCACGATGAAAGAAAACACCTCGACAAACATTGGAAACCTTGTAGAAACTCATTTCCGTAAGTAGTTTCTTCTGTAAATTTGAAGAAATGTGTCTCCGATATACAGAACTTTTACCCAGTAAATTATTTTTAATGGCAGATATGATTTGAATGATTTGGTGTTTTAAGTCCACTTTATGCACAGTAAGGCTAATCGGGACTGGACCTACAGTTTAAAGTGGTTACTCAAGAGAATCCCATAGCAGTGCTTGAAGTGGAAATGTCCATCTGGGAGAATTTTGCTAGCTGGGGAGGGGATGCCATCCGCCACAACCCCCTTCATTCTGAGCACTGTCCGTAAGCCAATTAAGATAATTAATCATTGATGAAAAGGCCACATTCTATGCCGTGATTGCAAGGTGGTGAATGCTCCACTAATGCTAATAAAAATATAAAAATAATACATCTTTTGAACTTCTAAAAAAAGGCTTCTTCGGTGGTGTTAGCTGAATAAGGAAGTCACCCACAAACGCGCCTAGGGTTTCTCTTTGGACGAAACTATAGTTATGGTTTCACAACCATAATTTGTTTTGTTATATTTCTTTATGTAACACACTTACTTCTTCAGATCTCTTTTTTTTCTCTCAGAGCCAGAAATATAGGAATAATAACCCCTACTCTTTAGGTTCATTATTGCTATTTCATAACTACTTTGGATAAAAGTAATGAAGGTGGTAAATCGAGAGGAAAAACTCCATACTCTGTATCTACTGAATTATTGAGTTCAATATAATTAACATTTGAAAAACAGTTTCAAAGTATATGAATAAATAACTTACTTAATTTGCACATCATAGGAAATATTTTTCCACACACTGAACATGGAAATGATTTCTTCTTCCTCGTACGCTTATTGGCACAGATAGCCTGCAAAAAAATCACAGTACAGAATTTTGTTACCTAAACCATTCCATTTAATTCCATTTAGGCCCATAGGTATCAACCAACAAGTAATTGTAGGTGTCATAGGTGCACTGATGGAGAGGTTATGGCGGTCAGAACTCACTCCCTTCGACTTAATCTTCTGAAGAAAATGGGTCATTATTACTGGCGTGCCAAAGAGGGGTTGGTGAGGGTCATAACCCCCTTTGGTTCCGTATTCCTAAAAAAAGAACGTCAAAAGCAAGAAAGAATAGCAAAACGAGGGCTGACTACGTAACCCCCCGTTTTTAATATGCTGGGCACGCCACTGGTCAGCATAATTATTTTCTCTCATTTTCCTTCCCATAATGGTATTGGAAATGCTTTTGTGGCCTGACCTTTCCCGTTACAAACTCTTTGGGAGCGTCCATGGCAGGTGCTTAACAAATTGAAGTTTCCTTTTATCTGCGTATAATACAATTTCCACTGTTTCTAGATATAAAATTATCCATTTTGTTATGTGTCCACATCAATATCGTTCACATTTGCTTGAAACGCAAATGGGAAATTCTATAATCAATGTATCTATTTTTTTCATTTTAAAATATTTATTTATAATTTCAGTGTGGACTTAAAATGGTGGCCATATTATGGTTATGTCGCAAGCGGTGGATCTCTTCAGATTTTTGTTTACCACTTAGTTTTGGAAGTACACCGGATATCTTGTGACTTTTGACACACCATGTACTTTAATTTAGATCAACTATAATCAGAATTTCCTAAGCCAACAGCCATAATTTGAAGCCCCAATATCTTGAAAAATATTAAACTTTACTGCATGTAGCACAGGGCTCGAAATGGACCGAAACGGCATTCCCATTTGTGAATATCTGTAACCTACCGTTTTATTTATTTATTTAGACATTTCACTACAATTTCCTTTTCAGTGTAAACAGACTTGACTGTGCTTCTTAATATATCATTGTGTTGCGTACGTCTTGCTGTAAGTGGGAACTTGGAGTCTACGTTTATTTAGCGAGTGCAAAAATATTTCTCCGAATTTTATTCAAATCTATAAGAAGTTGGAAAAGATGTAGTCTCATTTATTTTGGACGCGAGTGGTGGGGATAAAACTATCTGACACCTCCTCGATGGTGAGTGAAGGAACAAAATTCTCCTACCCCTCCGGATCCGATGTCCCTGTCTACTAATCAGGGGCGGATCCATGGGGAGGGATATAGGGGCGATCGCTCCTCCCAACTGCCAGGTTTATGAATATATTATCATGCCTAATATTTCTGAAGACACAAATGTTCATTCACCAACTTTAACAGGCACGAGAATATTCTTTTTAAAGTTTGAATTAAGTCCACTTCATGCTCATGATAAGCTACCTGACTGGAACTGGACCTACAAGTTAAATTTGGAAACATTGTCCAACATACCTCCAAAGGTGATCAAACCCGAGAACCCCTGATAATAGGTTTTGTTTCCTTTGTTTGTTTGTTTTACTACTTATCTGATTGTTCAGTTTACCGTATCAATTGGAGGAATTATAATAACCATCTATTCCAGCCCTGTACTCCTATTTTTGCAACACAATACTCTGATTTCTAGACCATGGAAGTCAGCTTGGTTCCAGTTCACAGTACCATAAAGGTGCAAGTATAATTTAAAATTGATTCTCGATCAGGGAGGTACCCAACTATAACTTCTGAATTCGCCGCTGCTTATGATCCAAATAAGAACTCAAAATCCTTAGAGGTGAGTTAAGCATTATCGTTCATGCACAAAATACGGCATTCTAATATCGATTAAACTTTAATTCTTGGTCTCACATTTAATATGTCGGCATTAATTAGGATAAAAGGCAGTGTACATACTTGTGGAATAGAATACCCAGGATTGCATTCCTTAAAATTGGTATGGTTTGGTAATTGAGAAATATGTGCTAAGATGGAATTTATTGCGTACATAAAAACAAAATTGTTTACACTTGTCAAGCTGTTTTCGCCCAAGTGAAACACACACAAACTTGAAAATATAAGGGAATGCTGATGATGGCTACTCAGATATCAACTTTCTTTAGTATCTAGTAGAAATTTAAAATGTATCCTATTATCCTTACCTCTTCAGGAATGTGTTTCATTTCCTCCATATTTCCCGATATTCAAAATTACTTCATGAAAATACTGATGCCTTAATAACTTTCACGTTAGAATAATTTTAATATTAATTCACTTACATTCACATTATTATTAGAGCAGTTCAAGGTTATTAGAAGTATCAGTCAAATCTCTTATTTCTAGGTAGATACAATATTGGGTTATTTGTGCACATTTCACTAACGACATCTAGGCAGATTAACCTGAAACTCAAACCTTAAACGAGATATATTTCTGCAATATAGCGTTCAACTTTTATTCGAGCAGGTTCAATTTAATATGCATGATCATCAGAATGAATAGGGGAGGGAATGTTGATTGTGTCGCAAGAGACGAATACTGTGTATAATTTCATTTGCGAGTACATGATTTGCGTCAGTCAAATATTACATGCGTGTAATTTTTTTAACGTGATCTGTTTATAACGACAGAGATGTCATCTTAACAATGATATTTTCTCAGTTTCTGTAATTTTCTTGTTCCTATTTTAGCAATTCCATGAGCAGCTAAATGAGCTGTTTACATACAACTCTTGATAAAATGTAGTCAAATCCTAATTTGAAATTGTATCAGTTTGGCTGTATCTGACTGGGGTTTCTGTATCACGAAAACTCAATCAGTTTTTTTTTTTTAAAGTAGAAAGCAAATTACAATTTTATAAAAGTTTGACGATAGTAAAACAGAAACTTAGAAGTTAACTTGGATAGAAAGAAAATATCAACCAAGCCCCAAAAGTATTAATATTTTTAGACCTCTATTACAATCATCGTCATCAGCGCACTCGGTGGTCGAGCGCGTTAATTGGTCGATTTTCGATCTCTCCACCGAAGTTATCGGGTTCGAGTCCCCGCCTGGGCATGGATGTACTTTGTGAGTGTCCCTTCATCAGTTTCATCTAATTTTATCGATCATCCTTATCGTCGCGATTATGCTAAAAGTGGTGCTTAATAAACAACAACAACCATTACGATCAGTTTGAATATATTGATGTTATTGTTAGAAATGCAACAAGAGGGGCAAAAGTTTAATAGTTCAGGGGTTTTGAGTTAAGTAAAAATGATAGTATATCCAGATGTTTAATTATATAGTGTGGATTTGTTTCACGCAATAAGGGAATATGCCGAACTGGGACAATTTTTGCTGCCACGGTCTATCCTCTTCTTTTCATCTTTCCTCAGGCGACACACACCCTCAAGTTTGGTGTCCCTCAGCTTCAACATAAAGAATCACGGTGGCTGTACTGTACCTACCCTCTCTAACAATAGTTTATGACAGACAATCGTTAGAAACAAGAAATTGAACTTTGATCCGGTGAAAATTTTCTTTTCATAAAATCTGTTCACAGCAGACTTATGGTCTCCATTTGAAAAATCAGCTCCTTTCTTTTTTCTACACTATATGTAAGTAAGCTCATTATAAATGGAGGTCTGTTGCTAATATGTGTTTCCTTTCTTCTATTATAATGCGATCACGTTTGCACAAGAAATGAACTTGAATAAAAGAGTCAATAATATCATATAAATATTTCGGACATGCGAGGACCGTGTGCGGTATAGCACTCCTACAGTGCTACCGGCGGTCCCAGAACACCGTATTATGTGGATTTCTTTGCCTCAAAAGCGGTAAGCTGCAAACAGTAATATTTGTGGAGTGATTTTCAGTCGTGAAATGATGTTAATTTGGAAGGATAAGTAAAATAAAGGAAGTAAACAGTATCCACGCATTCAATGACTTCACAAGTGCAATGGACATTTACATTAAAATTTATTTGCAACAATTTTAAAAACTACACCACATAAAAATGCCCCCTGCGCGTCCTCCTGTTTATGTGTTCATTGTTCCAAGCTTATCATCAGAGTTAGGATTTTTAGGTGCGCACCTTTTTTTCGTAGTGAAAGTGAGACCTCTCTGGAAGGACTCAGTGTGTGAAATGTTGCCTCAACATGAGAATGGAGCTAATTTGCCAGCACCTTTTTTCCCCTTTTTTGATAACCTTTCCCCTTCCCTCCCTTTTCCGGGACATTTATCTATTTCACCCTTTTTTCGTGTTCTTAATCGTTTTTCCTCCCTTTTTTGTGTCCTTTTACTGGTGTTGTTAAATCTATTTCCTCAGCAAATCATTGAATTTTTATTTTCTTTTTTCGCGACACTTTTCTTTTTAAGATGTTTTCACATTGTTAACTGAAATTGAACGTATTTAAAATGTGCTTGATTGTTGCCTATTTGAAATCAACAATGGAAAGACCACTACTGATATGCACCAGATCGCAGTTATTATTTTTAAGATAGAAGGAAGAAGGAAACGCAGTTTGGTCTTGGAAGCAGTGAAGCAACAATGTATTTCTGAAGTGGTGGGTTTCACGTTTCATGTGTGCGTAGTGGACAGATATTGTTTGTGGATGTAAGTTCCTTACCTGCTTTTTCACTCTGTTAGATGCTGTTAGTGCATGTACTTTACCATGCCGAAAGTGCCCAGATCCCTATTTCTCAGTCTGGCTCAAGAATTTAAGCACGACTTCATAGAAAGTGATGGAACTGTTATTCGATGCACGGTTTGTGATACGGGAATCACATTAGATGAAAAACACCAGAGAGATCGCATCCAGCAACAGATTTCCAGCTCTAAGCATCAAAAGAACAAGAATCTGCAAGGAAGTAAATCTCGGAAGCCTCTCTTACGTAATGCATTTGAGCAGTGTTCTTCCAAGAACCAAAATTTAAAGGAATTTAATGTTGACTTGTGTGCATCTTTCACACAAGCTTCTTTTCACTCAACAAGGTGAACCATCCGGCCTTGAAAGGGTTCCTTGAAAAGTACACACGGTTGTCAGTGCCCGATGAGAGTACGTTAAGGAAAACTATATTTAACCTGTGTATGAAGAAACTGTTCGTAAAATTAAGGTGAAAGTGTCAGATTGCGATATAGGTGTCATTCTGGAAGAGACGACAGACTCAATGCAATGATATGTTTTGAACATTTTGGTTTTTCCTCTGACAGGTGAGGAAGTTAAGCTCATGTTACTAAACATGAATGAGTTGCAGGAAACCAATGCCAGTACAGTGATGCAGTCATTTATGTATTTCTGTCAAAAACTGTGGCCCGGTGGAATTCAGTTTGAAAAAGTTGTTCTTGTAGTTACTGACCAGGCTCCCTACATGCTTTCGGCATTTAACCAATTGAAGCCGTTGTTCCCTAATTTAAAGCATGTAACCTGTTTGGCTTATGCCCTTCACAGGGTTTCTGAATCTATTAGGAATGAATACAACATTGTAAATGAGTTCATATCTGATCTGAAGAAAATACTCCTTAAGGCCCCGAGTCGCATTCTTGCCTACAGAGAAACTACCTGCCTGCTCCTGCCACATTTGCCCATCATTACTCGCTGGGGATCATGGATTGAGTGTGCTGCATTTCTGTGTGAAAATTTTGAAAAAATTAAGGAGTTTGTGCTTTCCCTGGATTCAACCGACGCAGGTGCAATTTCCAAGGCACAGCAACTTCTCCCAGGCAAGATAGATGATTTGCAAAAAGAACTATTTTGTGTACATTCCTACAAGTACCTGTCGACAGCCATCAAAAGCTTAGAAGAAAAAGGCGTCGAAAATAAAAAAACAATGGGATATCTTTACTACTGTGAGGGGGCTGTTAGATGGTTTTGCCAGAGACAAACTTGAGGCTAGTCTTGACAAGAATCCGGACGTTGTGGAATTTTTCACTTCCACAGAGTTGCTATTCCGAGTGAATACTAAGTTTGCCCCACATGTTTCTGTGGATGTATAGAGATGCTTCAGCTTATATAAAGATATTTTATCTCCGAAAAGAAACAAACTCACTTTTAAAAATTTAGAAATGCTTAATGTTGTAAGGTACAACAGCTTTGTGTTTTTCCCCGACTCTGGTGAATAACTGTGACACAACCTATTTGTGTGATGTGTACACAGCTTCGAGTGAATAGCTTAGACTAATAAAATAGGAGGGAAAGTTTTAATAAGTAGTATAATTATCAGCACCTTTTTTTTGCCCCAATCAGCACCTTTTTTGTCCCTTTTTGGGTCTTATTTTAGCACCTTTTCCCTTCCTTTTTCCCAATGAAATTTTCCCCTAAAAATCCTAACTCTGCTTATCATACTTTCATTACATTGCCATATCTTTGGTCATAAAATACTTATTGTGAGATTTACTTCGAAAGCCAGGAAGCAGTATTTACAGTTCGTAATGGAAATCACCATATGTTATTACAACACTGCAGATTTATTTCCTGCAGTGCTTTACCGGCACAGTTGACATATTACAGCAAACATATGTGATTGTTCAGTTCAATAGTTCAAACCAGGAAACTTAGACATGTGGATAGTGACGTGCCTAAGGAGGGTTGGGGGGGGGTCATAAATTTCCCATTGGCAGTATTCATCTGATTACTAAAAAGAGTACACGTAACCCCCACCTTTCGAAAATCCTAGGCACGACACTGCATGTGTCGATTCAACTCCTGTGTCAAAAATAAACCGAACAGAAATATACACTCTCTAAACCCTGTAGACGGCCAGAATAATGACACACGTCGTGAAAAACACTTGTTGGATATTGTCTACCAGAACGTTCGTGGCTTACGTACTAAAATTAAAGATTTTTACGTGGCCATAAACGCCAATAACTATGATGTAGCCATTTGTACCGAAACGTGGGTGAATTCAACACATAACAGTTCTGAACTTTTTGATGACCGGTACAATGTATTCAGAGCCGATCGTAAATCGTTGTAAACTAACAAAAACCTGGGAGGGGGTGTAATGATTGGAATCAAAAGGGAACTTATTGCGATTCAAGTAGAATGTTTAATAGATGATCCAAATATTGATATTATAATAGTTAAAATTCGAACAATTCCTGGTAGTTATATATATATATATGTGTGCAATTTATATACCTCCTAATTCTGATATTGCCCTGTATGATGCTCTTTTCAACTGTATAACTATGCATTGCCCGCCGGGGAGTCCGATTCTGATAATTGGTGATTTTAACATTCCGGAAATTCGCGACACAGATTGCAAAGCATTAAACAACAATAAAACCTGTCAATCATTATGTAACTTTCTCCAACTAACTGGTCTACAAAACAAAAATAATATTAGGAATAATTATGGGAAAATGCTTGACCTAGTACTAACAAATCTGAACCACATAAAATTGTCCAGAGAAGAACCTCTGTCCGTTCCTGAGGATAAGCATCACCCTACTTTATATTTGAAAGTAAGTCATGTACGTTGTAGAACAAGAAATCCGGAACCAAACGAGAAACGCTACAATTTTAGGAAAGCTGATTTTAACAGTATGTATAAAAAATTTACTTCGATAGATTGGGAAGAATTAAAATTGTGCTCAGACGTTAATATTGCCGTTGAAAAATTTTATCAGATCGTCACGTCCGTGTTCGATGATTGCATTCCTCTTTCAACGCTCTCCTCCCGCCACTACCCTTGTTGGTTCACGCGACAGATTATAAGGGATCTGGCATCCAAAGCAAAACATCATCGTAAAATGTAGCATAATGTAGGGAATACTCAAATGCATGCAGCAAAATTAAAAAATATACGAACCAGACTAAAAAAGAATATTCAGGATGCGTACTCAAACTACTTGAAAAGCATTGAAGCTAGTGTTAAAACAGGGGACATGAAGCAATTCTGGTCCTTCATAAGAAATAAAAAACGACCATCATACGCACAACTTATCTGTAATGAAAATCAAGAACTCGACAGCAACAACTCAATTGCCGAAGCGTTTGCGAAACACTTTCACTCTGTTTACGTACAGGAACCGTCTTGTTACGAACCACCAACCCCTCTTGTCTGAAACCGACGCCCTTCTATCTTCTCTAAATTTACAGGATATATCAATCGCTGAAGTAGAAGCAGCAATAAAGAACCTTAAACCTAAAAAAACTGCAGGGCCTGATCTTATCCTCCCCCCCCCTACGTAATCAAGGGGTGTGGTGAAAGTCTAAAATATCCGCTACATATACTCTTCAACCTTGTAATACAAACATCGAGATTTCCAGATAAATGGAAATTATCCCAAATTTGTTCCATACCAAAAACATCAGAAAAATCTCAAATTTCAAACTACAGACCAATTGCGATACTCTCTGCGCCAGCTAAACTATTAGAACAGATTCTTTATAAACACTTTTTTGCTCACGTAAAACCAATTCTCTCCTCGCACCAGCACGGATTCGTACCAAAGAGATCTGTCGTGACGAACCTCGTAGAAATTTCAAACTTCATTTCCACTGAACTTGACAACAGAGGTCAGGTAGACGTTATATACACAGATTTCTGCAAAGCGTTCGACACTGTAAACCATGATATTCTCTTGAAAAAAATAGCATTTTGTAACTTCTCCTCTTCCCTCGTAGATTTAATGTGCTCGTATCTCAAAAACAGAAAACAATACGTAAATTATCAAGGTTGCTGCTCCGATGAATTTGTAGCTGGCTCAGGCGTACCTCAAGGTTCTAATCTTGGTCCCTTGTTGTATTTAATATTAATTAATGACCTACCAAAACAGCTTAGAAATTCCGAGAAACTCTTATTCGCTGACGATTTAAAATTCTATAGGAGCATCCACAATGAAGATGATTCCATTAAATTACAAGAGGATATCGAAAATCTCAACGCATGGTGTAAAGCAAATAAAGTTAATCTTAACCATAAGAAATGCAGGCCCGTAACATTTACCCGATTGAAATCCCCAATACACTATAACTACGAAATAGCACACACACAAATAGACAGGGCAAACTCAATAACAGATCTTGGTGTAGTGTTCGATGATAAATTATCATTTCAGTCACATATCACAAAGACTGTTAATGACGCGCATAGAAAACTGGGATTCATTATGAGAACTGCAAAAGAATTCAATGAAAATAAAGCGTTGTTATCATTATTTAACCTATATGTTAGGCCCAAATTAGAATACGCATCTATAGTGTGGAGTCCACAAACCAGTAAACAAATAGATCTTATTGAAAAAGTTCAAAATAAGTTCACTCGCTATATAGTTTTTAGGATAGATGGTGCATATCCAAAGATGACACCTTATAACGAATTACTAATTAAATTACACATTACCTCCCTTGCAAACAGAAGAACCATACATCAGCTCCTTTTTCTTTTCAAACTTCTTAACGACAAATTGGTTTCTTCCTCTCTGCTTTCAAGAATAGCTTTCTATGTCCCCCATCCAAAGTTGCGATCAAGAAAGCTTGGACATATATGCAAAATTTTCTGAGTATAAACGCTATTTAATGGACAACATTCTTGCTTAATTTTTTAATTTTTATTATTTTTTATTATTATTATTACTATTATTATTATTTTTACCTTCTTTATGTGTATATATATATACCCATACATATATGAATGTAATTGTGTAAGGTTTGATTCATTTTTTATCCACGGTAATGTTTAAAGACGATATATATAACCCCTATATGTATTTTTTTTATATATCTGAAATGTGTATAAATATTATTTTGATGTGTATAAATCCTATGTAAGACATTTACTGTGCACTGTAAAAGGCCTGTTGTGCACAGGATAATAAATAAATAAATAAATAAATATATTTAGATAAAACAATAGCCTAATTCTTCCTTCCAGAAGTAGAAAGTTCCCCTATGTACTATGGGGGTTATTCCTGAGTAAACAAAAAATAATCGATCAGACAATTCGATTATAGATGGCGGTTTGGGCAATTTTCCAATGTAAACAAGTGGAATACAGATCGTCACCGAGCTCATTTTCTTATAAAAGATCGGATACAAAATGGATCACTTGAAATTTTTGAGTGATATAGAGAAACAAAGGTACGTACCTAGGAAAGATTGGCAATTTCCCGGATTCTTTGGATGAAGATTTACGGAAAAATAGTATAGTCTTTTCCAAGACAATGTTGATCTTCTACCAACAGTTTCGTGTTAAGACTTCTGCAGGTTGAAATAAAGCTTACATTAATTATAAACATTGAAATACTTCAATTTTACAACAGTAAAATGTATAATTTTCGACATTGTGTAGTCAAACACAGCCCCTTTAATTTTATCATATGGCTTAGAGAGAGCGTCGTCAGAAATATTTGTAGGGGGAAAAAGGCCAGTAATAAAAGTACAATAGTAGAAATAATAATGATAATAATAATAATAATAATAATAATAATAATTACAACTGTTATAAATGTCATACAATAAATAATTACTAAGATAATGAAGTAAACTAATTTTATTTTAAATTTATTATTATTATTTATTTATTAATGCTATTCGAGTGCATACCCATCACAACAGTTACAATACTGAAATACACAGTTATTGTATTTTATTACTAACTTTTGCAACTGTCATTCAAGAAAAGACTTTAGAAGTTAGTAAAAATTTTACTAATAAAGTTTACATTGCTTACATTAAATTATAAAATTATAATTTTTGGAATTCTGTATGATTATAAACAGTATCAATTTTTAAATATAGTCAACACATGTGCATTAGACAATTATGATTTTCGAAACACGAAAAATATTTTCATTTGAATTACTCCGGTGATGTAGTGTCGACTATAGAGCCTATTTCCTCGTGTTTGTGTCCAGTCTTTTCGCTTTACTTCCTGAATCCACTGATTTTAACCTATCCGATCCGTCTGAAAACTATGCAGAGATACTCGAGAAAAAATATTAATTCCCAACCTCGTGTTGTAACCAAAAGCCACACTATAATGATTGTCGCCTTTTCTTAAGACACTGCTTTACACCTTCGAACTCTATGTTATTCTATTGAAAACCGGAAGTAAAGTTCCCGCCCACGCCTAGGAAGCACAGAAATGTGAACATCCGGTGAATAGCCCCATAGTTGTATTGGACATACCTAATAATAGTATAGGATTTCTAATTCCGTCTGGAACTGAAAACAAGAAAGCTTGCAGACGATCTTGAAGTAAGGATTGATTGATTGAATTGTTGTTTTAAGTCCACTTTATGCACAGTAAGGCTAATTGGGACTGGACCTTCAGTTTAAAGTGGGATCCGAACCACTTGTGTCTCCACCGGGTATCGAACCCGGAACACCTTGATTACAAGGCAACAACGCTACCACTGCGCCATCGGGGAGGCTTTGAAGTAAGGAAGCTGGAGGTCTATCCTGAAGTGAAGACGGACCTAAGCATCATGTAATCCAGTGGCGCAACGACGGGGGAGAGCAAGGAGCATTGCCCCATAACCAGGCCCGTAGCTAGAGGGGGGCAGGTGGGGGCAACTGTCCCCCCATGAGAGCCTGCTTTTTCCCACCTGTGAAAAATACAGAACACATTCCTACCTTGAATTCTAACTAATCTTTACAATTACGATATCATGTGTTATTCTAGGAACATAACAAAGACACTTGTTGACTTTGTGATTTATTAGGGTGTATGGATTCAGACTTCGGGAAATGATTTTGCAATTTTCAGTCTCTAGAAAAGTTGTGACATTTTGAGTAGTCTTGTAGTAAAGGTACCTAATGTCTTTGGATGGTTTGCTATGAACTTGGAACTGCTTATTTTTTTGTTTCCCAAGTCTACCTTTTTCGTAATAGTGATTCATGTGGCAGAAAGAGGGAGTGGATGTTTGATTTTTGTTATTTAGCGTTGCTTTTCTGCCACTTCTAGCTAATCGCAACAATGAGTGATGACGTGGAATTGATGAAGAGACACTCATAAACAGTGCCGCAACCACAGGGGGCATTGCTCCCTCCCGACCTTGGACAGAAGTCCATTCTAGGGGAAGGAAACATTGAAGGAAAAAAACGTGACTAGGAGAATCTAAGAATAGCCGGACAATTGGGTACTAATGATGGAATTAGTTTCTATGTGTTCCTTGCATTTTTCTTCCAGACGGCCAAGGGCACTTGCAAGGGGCACAGAGGGGCACAAGGGCGCCGACTTTCCAAAATTTCTGTGGGTGCATATCAATGGCGGTTAGATCTATAATTATCAAGTATTGTATACTTTAAACAACTTACATGCACAATGATTGCAAGAGGCAATGATATTATCAACACGTTACTAAAAGAAAATACCACATTCATACAAATTAAAATGAAAAAAATCTTCATAAATGCAAATCATTTTAATTGTATTGCAGAAAGAACTATGCAAGGATTTTGTTGTGAACAGAAACTACAAAATGACTAACTTTATGTACCAAATAATAATAAAGATAATCATGACATGTTAACTTTCAATATAAAACACATTCCTTCTTACGTCATTTGCACTTATGAATTTGTTTTCAATTTTGGTAATGTCAATATACTTCAATTGATATTGTGGGGACTGCCTTTGACTTGGCCAGAGACAGGCAAGGAAGGGGGGAATGTGTTGCTTGGTTGCCTTTGCACAAACACATTTGAAACAATTATGTTTTAGAGGTTAGAAATTTTAACTTCCATCTCAATGTTTTAATTGCTTATTATTTTTTGATAATGGCAAGTGAGAAATATTTACTTTATTTTGTTTTTATCAAAATAAAAATCTTGTGGGTGCTCGAGCCCCGGAGCACCCACGTAGTAGGCGCGCATGGAGGGGCAATTTCCCACCTCGATTCCAAATTTTATACAAATAAAAATGCATTTCGTAAAATTTTCTTGCTCGCTTCGCTCGCAGTCTCTCCTATTCTTATAGTCCAAGTTCAGTGCCATAACTATGGGGCGGCGGGAATCGGCCCTGGGAGCCAAACAATCTATATGAAATAAAATGTTAAAGAGAATGCCATGGCTCCCCGTAAAATTATTTTCGCCCTATTAAATCAATTTATTTCTATGAACTTAATATGAAATATTAATGATGAGTAATTCAAGAAGTCATTGATTAATCAAGGGATTCCTATTTTTTTGTCAAACACATGTATTTCAACTATATTTTGCAAAACAGTTAACGTAACCAGTAGGCAAACATTGTCTGTAGTGATGGAAGAGTCTCCCCTTTGAAGGAAATAGAGTCTGTGGGGGACTAAGGGACCCATGTTTTAATGTTTTAGCAAGTACAAAAAAAGTATTACAAATTTTTACACAAGTCATCAAAGTGTAGATAATATGTAAACATTATTATTTAATTAATTCGATTTTTCTTGCATAACACAACACAATGGTGTTGTTGGATTCTCGTTAGATTCCTTTGTGCGTAAAAATCTTGCATACTGGAAACTAAGAGGGAATCATTATGGAGCATGATTTATAAAGGACTCCCTTAATCAGTTCTGCAGAGAGGTCCAAGCTGTTGGTACACATGAATCATCTATTAACATTATCGACCTGTAAATATCAATTAGGTACAGTCCCTATTAGCCTATTTATGTTAAACTTTATATTCTTTGCCAATCTGGAAAGGTCATTATCGAAATATTGCTATTTGATGTTGCTCGAAGTTTTTTTTGTTTGTTGCAGTTTCTGTTATTTATCTCTTTAGGGGAAGGGGCAAGTGCCTCTGTGTACCATACCATATCTGCCAATGTGACACAATATATTAAAAAAATTGCCACATTAGGAATGACTTCGCCCCCCCCCCTCCCACAAAGAATTCCTGGCTGCGGGCCTGCCCATAACGTTGGGCGGAAATTAATTCTGGGGGGAGCCAAACAGTGAAGTAAGAAAATGCAAGACATTATAATAATAATTATTATTATTGGCACGATTATCCTGTTATTGCCCCGCCCCCTCGCCCCACACAAAAAAAAATGTGGTTGCGCCTCTGATGTAATTGTAATTTATTCTTGTTCTGGCTTAAAAGCAAACACTTTTGTAGTAAACAGTGTGTAGAATTCGATAATTTTACAGTATCGGAAAATTTCAATTTTTTCCGTCTCGTACACTCAAAAGACAGAGGCGTCTGTTGGTTTGCTGCTAAACTACATGAACGTCATGAAGCTGACATGTTTTATCCAAATGCTTTTGCTCTCCAGAATCCCGGATGTTCCTCCATTTTTGATCCGTTCTGTTACACTAATGAGCGATCGTAAGAGTTAGTCCTTGTTCACTGCAAATACTAGGCTTTCTGTCCAGACATGTGCAATCTGTTTTTACTGCCTTGCAGCTAAAAATGGAAAGAAAACCAGGAATTCTAGTAGTGGTAAGTAGTAAATATGTTAATTAAAATATTTACAATGCATTTGCTAAATGAGTTATGAGGGATTGTGACTCTTATTCATAGACAAAACACGTATGTCACGAGTGATTCATAAACAAACTGTGATGGGAACAAGTACATACAGAGAAAGTGGTATGTATTTATATGTGTTATTGTTAGCCATGTTCCCTAAATTACTATTTTTCTAATGTCATCATGTAAGAATACGTTGTAGGGCGTTGATAATTTATTATTTGATCATTGCACATCTATTCAGCCTTTATTGTAGTGGGTAGTGATTTTCGGTAACTTCATTGAATGTTTATTAACTTTTAGGACGTACATTAACAAACTAATGAGTTGAAATGTAATATTTTGATTGTGTGAGTAAGAAATATTGAAAATTAAGTTAAATGCAAGGGGGAATAAATTAATGTAATTGTTAGGTGTTAGGGATATTTCGCAACTATACTGTATCATGAACTATCTCTCCCCTAAATGATCCTCGTCATATTAAGAAAATTTATGTATTCACGAATTTGTTACATTTTACGCAAACAATAACGCACAGAGTGCGGTGATTTCGTACATTTCTGGTGCAAGGATGATTTTGTTCCTCACACAAACGGTTCAAATTTGAATTGGTATCTGTAAGGTAGATTAGTCCAAAAATTGGTAAGAATTGAGAATGTAGAGAAAGTCTGTAATTCACTTCCTACTTCTTATATTCACTTCTTATGCACTCTTGGTGACGTACCTGGAGTTATGATGTGGGGGTCACGTGTTAAAATTCCACACTTACGTGTAGAAGTTGTGAAATAACGTTGCTATTTACCGCGCGATAATTCTTCATATGGCGTGTTCCGTAATGATGAAACATTGTTTGTTGGTTACGTGCTACAAAACTAGGAATTGCTTATTGAAAGTGATCATTAGCCCACAAATCATTTATGGATAACCATTTCAGGTAAGGTTAGGTTAGGCAAGCATAGTTATAATATTTCGTTCGTAAAACTACGCATATACTCCACCGCTGATTTCAGGAAAAATGGCGGGTAACAGTTTCATACATCGGACACATTTCTTAGTTTTTACAGAAGAAACTACTTACGGAAATGAGTTTCTCTAAGGTTTCCAACGTTAGTCGAGGTATTTTCTTTCATCGTGATATCTTCTTGACCGGGAAATCATGTCAGTGTTTCCACCCCCCCCCCCCTTTTAACTAAACTTGCCTAACCTAACCGTATCGGAATGGTTCGTGGGGCTATCCGTCAGCTACCCGTGCATGATGTACAATTTGCAAACGTGACGAACAAGATAGTAGGTATTTTTTGGTGAAGAAGGTTGGAAATCACTGATATTCGAAAACAAACGAAGCGATATCATTCGCAAAGTAAGCGATATCGCACCGTTACGTGCATTATTTTAGTAGACAAAGTGTTTGTTTTCGTGTAAAAAACATAATGGCACCTTGAACTATGTTCCGCAATACAATTGGTAAGTACGAACCATGCGAAACACAAAATATCCAATTTTAAAGTGTCTCCGATGAAACTGGTACCAAAATGGCGTGTTCCATGAAATATTGCTAAAAAACTAGGAATTCCTTATTGAAAGTGATCATTGTGCCACACACAATTCACGGAAGTTTAGGTTAGGTTCAGTTAGGTTAGGCAAGCAGAGTTATAACATTTTGTTCGTAAAACTATGCATATACATCTACATATAAAAAAAAATCAATCTGATTTTTTTTTCAAATTTCCAGACGTGAGCCCTGGTTTTTTACAACAGATTCATGATTAGGAGGTCAAATTTCTAAATGTTTCCGACAGCTTTTAACTTCAGATTCGGGATTAGGAGGCCTCAATTAGTGAGTATGCCAAATATGAAGAAAATTGGAGAGGGGTCCGGTCATCTTAAGGGCAAATCCATTTCAATTCAGGCAGATTTGAGAAAATCTGTCAGGGTGATGTCACAGATATCCATGAAACTGAAATATATTTTTCTAGATACAAAATTATGAGACACATATTTTTTTTGTTTCACAACAAAAAAATTTTTGGCCGTCTTAGACTGCTTCAAAGTTTGGGGCCAAATTTTCACAAATTTTGGTGGCAAAAATTGTAAACGGCTGTTTCTCAGGAACTATTAAAGATATTTGGATTCTGTTTTTTTTTTTGTTTTTTTTATCTGAAAGTTTATTGAAAGCCTTCTCAAATGCATATACAACGAACTTTATATGCAGCTTTTGGAGTGTGCTATGAATGAAATTAAATAAAAATAGCCCCCTTTTGGACCCCCAAAATCTCGTAAAAGCCACCCTAAAAAGTTTTCAAAATTTCAGGGTAGTTAACAGCAATACTTCAAATTGAACATATATAAATTTCACGGGGTATATATGCCTGGTTGCAGTTTTACACAATATTTTAATAAGCACATTGACAAGCTAAAAACTTAAACGCAATCGTAATATTGAAGGAGACAAACCTTATTTCATCAGGCTTATTGGTAAACAATATACAAATCAAAAGAGTCCATAACCAAATAATTCATGTAATTGGTATATATCATCATATTGCTGATCATATTCAACATTTCTTATTTATAGAACATACTAGAAGTCATTTGTTTTTCAAGTTCTCATGTTCATTTGTTTCTTTTCATTTGGGACAAATTGCTGTTAATTCCTTCTGAGCTTGAGTTTTGAGTCATTAGGAAGATGTCTACAAGTGGAAAAGCAGTGTTTTCTGAGAAAAGAATAAAGTGATCTGATTTGAGAACAGGCATAAAAAATGTATATACCTCCGTACTGAGAATTATCATATTTGATATAGAGAAAACACTAGTGGAAAAATCACTAGATGCACGTGCTACCATAACGAAAACTGTGTGCATTCAGACGATACAATTACTAACGAGCCGTGCAGGACTCTGCATTACTAAACAGTGTAAAATATGTTACAGAATAAGTTAAACTAAAGGCGTAAGCCTCGCGGGAACATCCTGCTCAACCCTTTCAGTTGGTAGGTTAATTTAAACGGAATATTGTGACCAAATAGGGTCTAATAAAGTATTAGTGATGACCACGCAGGGCCTAAGAATATGTTAAAGATGATCATGCAGGGTCTATTAGGAAAAGGGGACCACGCAGTTAAGCACCTTGCTACACGGCAGAATTTATCAGCAGGGCATATTAAGTGCATTCAGACTGCAGAAGAATTTCAGACTGTTGTCCAGACATATACATCAGGTGTTACACTGATTTACATTCCATCTGCAGAGATTCATACATTCCGTGATATGAAACACAAAGAGTGGGAACATGTGCAGGCAGTGTGAATGATTCATAAAAGTCATGTGTGGCATGCAGAGGAAACCGGAAATGATATTGTAGTTTCCATTGCAAGAACTGCCCAGAATGAGAAACAAGAAGTGAATGTTACTATTGGAAACAGCTCACATGTTATGCAATATTGTAGAATTCACATATTGTAGAAATGCAGGAAGTGCATGTAAATTTCATGCTGCCATTGGACCTGCAAAGGGCTATAATTTTCCTGATAGAATTAGGCAACACTAACATCAGTGTGTGATACCTTTGCAAAATATTCTGCAAGTTCTTTCTCCACCACACCCCTTTGGACAATCTGGAAGACTGCATGCCATCTCTAATACTGAAACTGCCTGTGTAGAAAAAGCTTTCATGAACAGAACTAACATATGAAATGCCGGTACTGGGAGTTCACATCGCCTAGCTTGCATAAAAAATGTCTTACGTTTAAGTTTTCAGCTTGTCAATGTGCTTATTAAAATATTGTGTAAAACTACAACCAGGCATATATACACCATGAAATTTATATATGTTCAATTTGAGATATTGCTGTAACTGCCCTGAAATTTTGAATTTTTTTTAGGTGGCTTTTTCGAGATTTTGGGGGTCCAAAAGGGGGCTAATTTTATTAAATTTAATTCATAACACACCCCAAAAGCTGCATATAAAGTTCCTTGTATATGCATTTCAAAAGGCTTTTAATAAACTTTCAGATAAAAAAAACAGAATCCAAATATCTTTAATAGTTCCTGAGAAACAGCCGTTTACAATTTTTGCCACCAAAACTTGTGAAAATTTGGCCCCAAACTTTGAAGCAGCCTAAGTCTGCCAAAATTTTTTTTTTGCAATACAAAAAAATATGTGTCTCATAATTTTGTATCTAGAATAATATATTTCAGTTTCATGGATATCTGTGACATCACCCTGACACCCCCTGCCTGTCTGCATTTGGAATAGGCCTTAAGTAATATAATTATAATATAAGAGAGAAAAAATGTAATGTACATCTTTTTCTTTCTACTTTATTATTTTCACAGGTTGATAAACTAGTGAAGAAGCTTAAGAATTTTCCAGAAGATGTTCGCATCGCTGCTTTTAGCGAGATTCAGAAGATTCTACCATCTCAATCACTTTCTGAAGAAAAATGTACAAATTTGGAAGAGAAAGAAGGTAGTGTTTTTGGTGTTTTTATCAGAGCTTTTTAAATTTAAGAAACTGGCTTTCATTTAGGTTTTTGTGATAGTTCAGTCCATGTTCCAATTGTTTAATTCCAAATGTATCATGGTACACACATTTTTTTTACATGGTTCAGTGTCTAATTATGTTTGTTAACACTTATTGACTACTTTCTGGAGATTGATTACTTACGGTGTATTTTCTGGAGATTGTTTTTTCTCTTCGGTGTAATCCTACATGGTTCTTTGTTTACGAGTAGCCATTCATTTACTGTCATATTAGATACGAACTGCTGCTGCCATTTAATTCACATCCATGGATTGTGAATGTGTATTTCATCACTAAGTGCTATTGTTATGAAGGGTGTGGCAAAAATAGTTAGACGATGTTTTTTTTGCAAAATTATTACTTTAATGAACTTTTATTAAAAAATCATTTATATGCCAAGAATTTACATACAAAAGCATTACATATGGTAATTACTTCTTGAAACTTATTTCACTGAGGTGTGCACCATGGGTAGTCAAACAGATCTCTGCACGTCGCCTCAGCACACTCACAGCTCGTTGCACCATGTTGAGCGGGGTTTGTTGGATTGCAAGTTGAATTGAGTCACGCAAATCCTGTAATGTTGCAGGTTTATTTGCATACACTACTTGCTTCAAGTAACCCCATAGGAAGAAGTCACATGTCGATAGATCCGGCAAGTGTGCAGGCCAAGGAACATTGCCGCGACGAGAGATAATTCTTCCAGGAAACAACCTCCCAAGAATGTTGATTGAAGCATTTGCTGTGTGTGACATGGCTCCGTCTTGTTGAAACCACACCCGTGTAAGGCAACGCCATCTCAGTTCTGGCAGAACGAAGTTATCGAGCATGGCCATATATCGAGCGCACGTGACAGTTAACAGTGTCACCATCCTCGTTCTCGAAAAAGTATGGTCCAATAATTCCATCAAAAGAGACACCACACCATACTGTTACTTTAGGGCTATGAAGGGGCACTTCATGCAGCAACCTTGGATTTTTGTTTGCCCAGTAACGGTAATTATGCTTATTCACACAACCATTAATGTGGAAATGAGCCTCGTCTGACATGATTAACCTGTGCAGAAAGTTAGGGTTCTCATTAGTCATTTGTAACACCCAATTACAGAAGTGATCGCGTTCATTGAAATCTTGAGGGAGTAACTTGTGAATCATCTGAATTTTGAATGGGTGGAAGTGTAGGTCCTGGTGTAATATTCGCCGCACACTCCTATCTGAAATGCCAAGTGACACAGCATGCCTACGAGCTGAACGCCTCGGACTTTGTTCCAATGCCTCTCGAACCATCTCTATGTTTCCTGGTGTCCTCACTGTACGATGACAACCTGGGGATTTCTTTGATGTTGCAGATGCCGAAGCTCGGAAATTCTTCACCCAATTAAGAATAGTTTGTCGTGTCGGTACTTGTCCATTTCTACCAACGTTAAAATGACGCCTGAACTTACGCTGCGTAATTGTTGCAGAGTCTTTGTTCTTCAAAAAACACTCCACAGCAAAAGCACGATGTTCGTTCGGCCAACGCTCCATGTCTACTGACGGAAGGATTACGTAATACTTAAAATACGGCGCATGCGCATTGAACATTCGACAAATACTACATGCATACAAAATGCTTTGAACCACTTTACAAAACAAAACCAACAATGAACACTTTATTTATCAGGATACGTTTCTATGTTCATTTTACATCGTCTAACTATTTCTGCCGCACCCTTTATTAGGTGGGTCAGCTTCAGGTCTCTTAGCATGAATAAAATATCCCTAAATCAATTTGTTCTGAAGTAGATCAGGTTTATGGCTATTAGCATTAAAATAACACCCCCAAATGCTTTGAACACCTGATCATATAAAAATTGTATCTGGTCTTGAGCACAAAACTCCCTTCAAGCCTTGCATTCAAAATCACAAAAACTTGTGTCCAAGTCAACCAGAAATCAAGAACGCCTGCTTGCGTAAGCTACATTTCAAATCATAATTTCTCTGGTAACTAATAGTGAAGATTTTTAAGTGCGCTCATTAATTTATTCAAGCTTAGAACTTACTTCTTCAGTCATTTCCAGTATTCTAATACTCGCACAACACTTGCAAATAATATTAAACATTCAGAACCGTTACCAGTAGTTCTTTGAAACAATGATGGAACAAACACAATGATACACCTCAGCCAGGCTTCGAATCTTCAACCTCTGTCTTTGTAGCAAGTTATGCTGACCCTACAACCAGCTTTGCTGATTTTTATTCTGCAAAGTTTGACACTTGCAACTTTGTTCCAGCTTCTAACACACAGTTCGTTTGAGATCCAGGATGTGCTTGAAGAACAAGATGTTTGCAAGAAAGCTGGCTTTTTTGAATGGACGGTTTTGTTTCGATAAGGTGGCTTTTTTGAAAAAACAAAAAAACCGAAATTTTGGCTTTTTTGGCTTTTTACTAATTACTGCTAACCTATGGCACTTGCAGTGTCAGTTAGGAGTTTTAGAGGTTCATGAAGTCATATTTTGGAACTACCTGAATAATTTTACATCCAAGGGACACACATTGGCCATTTGCTTGTTACTAATTTGTTTTTGCCATATGTGAGTTTGTGTATTACCTACCCAGTAACATAGTGGTAACACTGTCTTATAATCAGGGTGTACGAGGTTTGATTCTTAGTGGAGACATATTGCATAGCAACTCGGATTCCATTTTAAAACTAGGTCCAGTCCTGATTAGCCCATTTGAGCATAAAATGAACTTAATCCAAAATTTTCATGTGTTTATGTCATCATATCATTGACCTTTTAAAAACAAAATGATTACTTATACTCAATTTTCATTCCTGTGATGTCACAAAAAATGAAGCAAATGCTAATAATAAGCTATGGTAAAACTATCATATGTGGGAAATCGCTCTAACTCGTTCATTCTCTACTTTTTTACATTCGTACTTACCTATTCTGCATTGTGAAAACCATTCACGCATAGCCCCAACAACCATTCATGCATAGCCCCAAAAAACATTCTGAATCATATAACCATCCATGAATAGCCCCAAAAACCATTCACGATAGCCCCATGCACCATCTTGGTAAGGTTAGGTTGCTTTAGGTTGGGCAATATAGTGAAAAAACTGCGTTTGGAAACACTTGCCAGGGATTACGTCATCAGATGCTCACAATATCCGGTTCAAGTACATGGATGGAAATGCAAGCAACAGCTTTCATGCATTATTATAGAAAAATACATGATTTAGTGGCCAAATACATTGATAAATGCAAGAAAACACTTCTACGACGTTCCGAAATTATACAGAAACTCAATTCCTTAAGTACTTTCTCCTGACATTTGGAGAAATCCATTTATTAAACAAAATTAGTATCTATTGTCAACATGTCGAGTAATTATTGTTCGTTCTTTTCTCGCTTCGTGAACACTCAAAATGGCAGGCAAATCTTGACCAGCGTTGTGTTTCAAACGGCAAAGCAGTGTTTCAACCTTCTTAACAGAAAAATTCCTGCATAGCCCCAAAAACCATTCCTGCATAACCCCAAAAACCATCCATGCATAGCCCCAAAAACCATTCACGATAGCCCCACGCACCATCACGGTAAGTTTAGGTTGCTTTAGGTTGGGCAATATAGTTAAAAAACTGTGTGTTTGGAAACACTTGCTGGGGATTACGTCATCAGATGCTCGCAACATCGGGTTCATGTACATGGATGGTATTATACGTGCATTATTATAGAAAAATACTTGATTTAGTGGCCAAATACATTGATGAATGCGAGAAAACACTTCTACGACCTTCCGAAATTACACAGAAACTCAATTCCGTAAGTACTTTCTCCTGTAAATTTGAAGAAATCCATTTTCCGCATATGACATTTTTACCTAAACTATTAGATGTTTCACGACAATTAAAAACTGTACTATTCACAATACGTATGCAGAACTACATGCATATATACCCCATTTAATACTTAAGATCAGTATGCTACTACAAAGGAGATTTAGAACCCAAAGTGACTTATAAATGCAGTTATTGTTGTTTGAAAATGGCCACATTTTTGATTGGATGTTTTATACAAATAAAGTTAATATATTAATATAATTCATAGGTCTATTCATAATGCATAAATTAATTAATACTGTATTGTTATTATTACATGAATAGATAAAGAATAGAGATATAGCAGTACATATTAATTATCTAGCTTATGTGTAGTTAGGACCTCCAAAATTTGTATAAAACAACAGCACAGTTAAGAAATTTAGTGTCAGAAAGACATAGAATAGAATATTTATTAAATAACCAAAAAGGATGCTAGATCCAGTTTATGAAAAGCAAAGTTACTGATTAATATTTTCTTGACATTGTCCTTGCCTTCCAATAAGTTCGACGGAAGTAAATAACCCTGAATTATACAACAAATGCTAAACAAGTATATTTTCATTTTCGAACTTTGTAAGTCTTTGGGGGGAGGGGGGAGTACAGAGGCCCAAAATACGTCCTTGGGGGAGAGGGAATATCCAAAAATGTGGAACAAATAGAAGATCCACTATTCTGTAGGGTTCATTGAATTTGGTTATTTTACGTCACTTTTCTACCAAGTCTAATCGTGACAATACGATGAAATTGATGAAGGGACATACACTGAAACAACACCCATACCAGCCCAGATTCAAACCCAGGACCCTAGGCATATGTGCGAGAATAAAATACATAAAAAACTTCTTAACTTGAATATTTCATGTTAACAGGAACTCCATTCTTATCTGCCCGACATCTGTGGTAAAATGGTTATTAGTACAGTGTACTATGACACCAGGGGTCCAGGGTTCAAATCCAGGCCTGCGCACGGGTATTTGTCATTGTCTATTCATAAATTTCCTCATGTCGTCAGTCATCCTCGTCATTTCGAATAGCTAAAGTGTCAGAAAAGCTATGCTAAATAACAAAACTAAATCAAATCGATTCTGCTCTTTGCGATGCCAGGCCTGGATATCTTCACAATTTCAAGTAAATTGTTTCGTCGATAGTTCATTAATTATGTCACTCCTGTTCATTCACTTTGTCACCATTGTAAAGCATGGTTGGGTGAAGGTCAGTATTATCACTTCAGCATGTGTTTATTGGGAGTGTTGGCCCAGAGGGGGGAAAAATTCCCTGTTAGTTTGCCACCTTTTCCCATTCCTGTAATTGTAATTCCATTTTAAAAAAATCCCTTTTCTGGGAATAATCCCATGCTGGTTAGCGAATTGGCATTGCAAAAGATTTTATTGGCATTGTAAAGTGAAAACTTCCCTGCCCAACACTTGGGTTTGGAAGTCACTACAAATATGTCACCGATCGCCTCCAGGTGCTGGTGGTAGCTTTAAAGAAATGGAGCCCACGTATACTATCGTTTTCTCCCGGGGTTGTTATTTGAGAGTGAAACATCAGTCACATTTGCTAGTCTATTATTTTCTCTAGTCTGGGCTTCAGAGATAGCCTAGCTAACCTAAGCCTAGAATATATGTATCTGATTGTTACATGAACAGCTAAAAAGATGGTAAAATAGAGATATAACAGCACATATTCATTATCTACCTTGCATGTAGTTAAGATCGCCAAAATTTGTATAAAATGAACTGTCCTGGCAAGTTAAATTAATGTGAAGCAGATAAAGGATTGAATATTTATTGAATAACAAATAGGGATGTTAGATCAAGTACACTAAAATTAAAGTTCCTGACTACTATTTTATGCATATTTTTGTAAGTAGTAACGTGCATAAATCTTCTATTGTACTATGATCTCAATCTAATCCCTGCTTTCCAATGATTGATTTATTGATTGAATTGGTGTTTTAAGTCCACTTTATGCACAGTAAGGCTAATTGGGACTGGACCTACAGTTTAAAGTGGGATCCTAACCACTATGTGCCTCCACCCAGCACCCCTTTATTACAAGAGGACGACGCTACCACTGCCACGATCGGGGAGGCCCTGCCTTCTAATGATAACACCCCCTCCCACCTTAAATATGCCCTTGCTTGTTACTTAAAAAGCAAAAGGTAATGGAAATTTCCATAAGTGAACTTGGATTTTATATATATATATTAAATCTTAGAACTGGATTTGGAAATTCAGGTGCCATGGTGGTGGGGGCCCTGTATTTGTCTACCGTGGAGTTGATGATTATGGTTTCTGCATGACAGTGAATTTTCTAATGGTATTGTAATTTTTTTTTATTTGCAGAAGAGGTACCAGTTGTGGAAGTATCTGCACCAAGAATGGTTACTCACTCTAGGAGGAGAAAAGAGGTTCCAAAGTGTGAAGTGATTGAGGGAAAAGTCCACTTCATCACGGAGTACTCTGACAAATCATCTGATGAAGAAGGGAATGACGCTTCCTTTGAGGAACTCAAATATAATGCCTCTACTGCTCAGAGTGAAGTCAGGGATATTGAAGGTGATGATGATGATGTAGATGCTTTGTTAAGAGAAGTAGAGATATTGGATGTTGAAAATATGGTCTATGTGAAAGTTGAGGAACCTAATATTGAAGGTATGTTTAGTAGAAATATTAAAAATATTCATATCTGTCTAATCAAGTAAACAAGTATAAAAATGTGAATGTGTGACATGCACAGTGTGAAGTACTTATGTATTGCAGCCTGATTCTCATTTGTGCATTTTTAGCCTTATCTAGTGGTCCGGGGGAAAAGAGGGATGTGCGTATCACATGTTCATGTTTTTAATACTTGTTTATTTTGTATGTAATTATGGTCATCAATTCTTAATTTACTCTACTGTATAGTATTGTGATGCCATGCAGTATTCCGGGCCAAGTATGTTTCATTTTTGGCTACCAATAAGGCTCATACCAGTGTACAGCCTGAATGGTGCATGGTACATTGAAAATTCAAGCACTTTGGATTGAAACTCACATATTTTCAACAATTTTCTCCTCTTTCCGTTTCTTGCTGTGATCAATAATAAATGGAACCAGACTTTTGAATCACCCTGTATTTATAATAACTGTGAATTTAAACATCAGATTCATGTACGTTAATTCAAGCAATGTTGTACTTCATTTCTGGTAGACTTTTGCTTTTGAATATTAGGAATTTGTCTATCAAAATATATTATCATGCATTGTCTAGCTTACTCTACCCTACACTAACCTAACCTAGATCTAACATAACTCCGGATCCCATTGGCGTCCCATTTTAAAATTTTGTACAGTTATTTAGTAATAGTGTATTGTATGACATATATTTTTTTAAAAAAAAAAAAAGACCCATTTTTGAGAAAATGGCTATCAAAGTTTTCTTTATACCACCTTCAATTTTTTTTTACCCTAACATAGGCATGCTATATCTTGTGTGAAAGAGGCATTTAAGACCTTTCCAACACTGTCCTAATCACTTCTATAGGTGCCCTAATTGCCAAGTTATTGCAATTTAAATTTAACATGATGTTCGCGGAAATGGCCAAAATCACACATGCACAGGTTGGTATTTGATAAATTTCCAGTGGGGGAAAATTCCGGTTACTAATCTTCAAGAATCCGGATATATATCTTATACTCGTCCTCCCTCCCCCAAAGACCCAAAAATTAGCAACCAGATTGGGGGAATCTCCCCTGATCCCTCTTCAAATGCCATCCTGCGTATATAAATATTAAATACGCATGTTGTGCCTGTGAAGTTTGATTTGCTTTGAATTTTGTTATTTGGCAACACTTTTCTTTCACCTTTTGGCTGATCGCAAAGATGAGGATGAGTGTCGAAGGGACCCTCACAGAGAACAGCCATGTCCAGGCTGGGATTCAAACCGGGAATTCCTGGCATCATACCTCACTGAACTAACCAGACAGCAGTGGTGTTACAAGGCCAACAATATGCTTTTTATTGTTCAACATATTTATTTTAGATTTATGTATATATGGTAGCAAATGTATCAATTGAAAATAGTTAATTAAGAGATTTTTTCTGTAGAAACAAAAATAGTGTGGTAAGAAATATATCTGGCTTATTTTTGCCATTAAAGAGGGTGACAATAAATTGGATAATTTTGGTTAAAGATTAAACTTTTAATGCTTTCTTGTGGGTATTTTTTAAAATATTATTTTTCTTTTCTTAATCTTTATGTTGAACATGAATCATGAAATGATAAAAATAGATGATTGGACAAATTTAATCTATACCTTATCCACGATTTTGAACCTAAAATTCTAAAATTTTGAAGTTGAAACCTAAAACTTCCATCATATGTTAACCACTCTGAAACACTGAGAATTGTTTTATATGTATTTGTGTTCAAGATCTTTCTGATTTTTCAAATTTATCTGTTGATCTAAATCTGTTCTTGGAATATAGTGTATTGCTACCTGACATTTGCTATGAGACTCTGCGGCAAGCAGCCCGGCGTCAGCGCTTGTCTTTCCTGGTGAACGGGTCCACAACAGTCTCACGCTACAGTCTGTTTTTTTTTTTGTTTTTTTTGTTTGCTCTCCCTGCACTCTCTTTCCCTTTCTGTTGACGTTGCAGACTGATGCCAGATAATCCTCCCTCGGAAGGTGTGTTGTGTCGTGTCCGTGTGTTGAAGATTGTGGCTTAATATGGCACCACAAAAGTTTACATTACAACAAAGGATTTATCTTGTCGAGTGTTACTTCGGAAAGAGGAATTGTGGAGAAGTGCGACGACGTTTTGCAACAAAATTTCCTGGTGTTCCCGTTCCGCATAGGACCACTATATTAAACCTCGTTAAAAAGTTAGTAACAGGGTCAGTTCTGAATAAAAGTGAAAGAAAAATGGGGAAATCTAAAAAATTAAGTATACAAAGACAATCCTCACACCATCCGTGAGTTAAAAGAGAGTACTGTACGAGAAATCTGGAGAATTACAGTAGACAAACATGCACGTGTAAATGCCAATTTCCTTCGGAGATGCCAAGAATGTGTTGCAGCAGGGGGACATCGTTTTCAACACCTTCTGTAATCAAGGTTAGTACACAATATGAAAACTGTAATTTTAATAGCCAACTCCAGCGACTGTCGCGGACCCTGTTCACCGGGAAAGACAAGCGCTGATGCCGGGCCGCTTGCTGCCGAGTCTCGTAGCGAATGTCAGGGAATGCTCTGTTGAAAAAGACCTGTTAAAATTTGAATTGAAAGACATATCCCCATAAGTGGCCCAAAATTTAATTAATAGGAAATATTTAATGTAGCTGGTAAGTCTACTAATGCGTTGTTTGCTAATTTAAGTATAGGGTGATAAATTCGTATAGGTTTTGTCATTCATATTTATTAATTATTTTTAGAGGTCCCTGTGAAAGTCTGGTAATTTTTACAATTGCAATCAATGTAATGAATAAATAGGTTACTGTTAAGATATTAGTATGATAGATTCATTATATAATTTTATTCCTAGTGATGCGGTTGTGTTACTTCATGTTGTGCTGTTATCTATATTTTGTAATATGGAGATTTTTATTCTTAATTTGAATATTTCGTTTGGTGAGAGTTTTGTTGTATAAATGAAAAGTAGTAATATTCCTCCTAGAAATACTAGGAAGAATTCATAGGAAAGTCATGCGGATTTTATAAATGTTGATATTGTTAGGGAGGACAAGTAAGGCACGTAAGTAAGACTATTGTGTACAAATTTAGTATAGATTATTTTATCTGTTGATCTTTGTGAGATGTTTTATGTCGAGATTTCAAATAAACTAATGTGCTTTTCCTATGCTTACAGACAATGAGCTTGAAGAGGAAGAAGTGAAACGAAAAGTTAAAAGGAGGAAAATTTCTCCTTTTATGCTGACCGATAATGCACGTAAAGAGAAGAAAGTGAAACAAAAAGTTAAAAAGAAAAAGGTTTCTCCTATGCTTACAGAGGATGCACACAAAGAGAACAAAGTCAAACCAAAAGCTGAAAAGATGGTTTCTCCGGAAAGGAGCAATTCTCTACTTTACTGTCATGTAAGTTTTCAATTTCTAACAATTTGTCTTTTATGTCAACAGCATTTTTGTTAATAAACTGTCCCTAATATAGGAAACCAACTATATTTTAACTTTTTTTTATTATTGTATATATTCTTCCATTGATATTTGCATGTTTACTATACTGCAAGGTCTGTTATTCATGGAGCTTGAAATTCTAAGTTTTACATTAAACTTTTCAGAATGAATGAAACCAGCACAGTATGGCATCAATTTAAGCATCATTTCTTGGAAACTACAGGTGACTTCTGACTTTTTTGTTCATTTTATATCCATATGAAGATATGACACACTGAAATGACAGAATAATATGATTGTTATTATTATTATTCTTAAGAAATGCATTTTGAAAATGTCAATTTTTTCTCAAGAAAGATTATGCTTATTGTTCGTTGAATTACTTTATTTTACTTTGTTTTTGGTGCCACTTTTAGCTAATTTGCGAAGATGAGGATGAGTGATTATATGATGAAATTGATGAATGGACACACACAAACATCCATGGCCATGCCGGGATTCGAACCCGGGACCCCTGGCATCGCAGCGCGATATGCTAACCACTCTGCCACGGGGGCCGGCAAGAAAGATTATGCAATTTTATTTAAAATGTAATGTATGAATGGGGAATTACTTTTCAACCACAGTTTTGTGCTGATATGTTTTACTTTTACATGTAATAATAATGATGAAAAAATAATGTTATTGTTTTTGCAAACTCAATTTCTTATGTAAATATTGTATTATTTCAAGTTTTCATGCAAAAAGTCTTCTTTGATGTTACTTGTGGCTCTTGTAATACGAGGAGCGCTCAAAAGGTAATGCCCCACATTTTTTTCTCATTACTGGTTCAAGATATCGAAGTGTCCTGTTCCTCAGTCCGACTGTGATGCATCCTTAGTTTGTGTGCAGAGTTTCACGTTCGACCGATAGGCGGTAGCAGTGTAGCGGTGAGTATAGATGGCGGGTCTGTGTGACACTCGTTACAAACAGAGCACGGTAATTGAATTCTTGGTGGCCGAGAACGAAAGTGTGGTGAATATTCACAAACGGATTGTGGGCACACCATTACGAACCAGAGACAAAGAAACAATCAATGGAGTGGCACCACACACAATCACGAAGAAAGAAGAAGTCCAAAACAACAGCCTCTGCCGGTAAAGCGATGATCACAGTGTTCTGGGACATGTTTGGGGGTCGTTCTTCTTGATGTTTTGGCCCAAGGTGAAACAGTAAATTCTGACAGGTACATCAACACGTTGGAGCAACTGAAGAAACGCTACAGGAGAGTGAGACCAGACAGAAATGTGAAAGATGTGTTGATTTTGCATGCAAAACCACACACGAGCCTGAAAACCACCGAGGCAATCGCCAGGTAGGTGTTCTCTGTACCCCCCCCCCCCCCATCCTCCTTACAGCCCTAATCTTGCTCCTTCGGACTTCTATCTATTCGGGCCAATGAAGGATGCACTGTGCGGTGTGAAATTTGAGGACAATGAGAGTGTGGTACGTGCTGCGAAAACATGGTTGAAGAAACAGCCTGCAAACTGGTACAGGGATGGCATACAAGCCCTTGTTCCAACGTGGCATAAGTCCGTAGCAGTGAAGGGAGATTATGTTGAAAAATGACACGTATAGAGGATACATACAACAATATTCTGTAGCAATATCATTAACGTCAATTAAATATTAGCTGAGAAAAAAATGTGGGGCATTACTTTTTGAGCGCTCCTCGTAGTTTACGTGGATAGAAAAATCGTCGATGAGTGACTAAACTCAAGCAATGTGTACTGGAGGTGTGACGCCATTCCAGTTACTGCAGAGCTGTCTGTTGGCGACTTTGATGTCCAAGCAGCATAATCCATGAGCCAGGACCTCAAATTTAGGCAATCAGTACCACTTGGTGGGATGGGTTCTCATATAATTTTTTTTTGCAAGGTCTGGATGCCTGGAACTGAAAAATGTGTGATATCATCTCATAACTCTTTGCTTTTTATCTAATATTAATGAATTATTAACCATAGCCAAAAAATAATGGTTTTTCATATTTTTTATAAATAGCATATAAATTCATCACAATATTTGAATAAATAAATTTAATTTCAACAGACTTATTAAATTCAATATTAGTTTATATTAATTATAATTATTAAGTGTAATAATATTAATATAATCTTTAAAATAATAAAACTTTATTATATTGCTTATATACTGACATAGATTAAATGCATAAGTTTTACTTACAATTTTCAATAATAATAGTGGCTGAATATTAAATACGCATGTATGTTATAATTTAACATAAACAAAATGTTGTTAGTTACCATCATCATCTTCTAAATAGGTGCCATAAATCATTGAATTTCACATGTGGGTAGTCTTCACTTCTCAGTGCACCTGGTGTTATTTCGACAGAAGATGCAGTTTGTAGTTTCTAATGGATTGGTTGGTTGATTGATTTGGTGTTTCAAGCCCACTTTATGCACAGTAAGGCTATTTGGGACTGGACCTACAGTTTAAAGTGGGATCTGAATCACTATGTGTATCCATCGGGTATCGAACCCGTGACCCCTTATGACGACAACGTTGCCACTGCACCATCGGAGAAGCAGTCTAATAGAGTTACAAGCTAGTAGATCTAACACAGTTTGAGGTGCTGGCTGCCACTCCATCCAACCCACTACAGCTCCCACTTGGACTAGGTGTACATGGATCATTCAGAAGACATCTCTTGCTTATAGCTGCTTGATAATTGCACATCAAGCATGTTTCTTGAGACAGTTCCTTCAATCTCACCCTTTGGCAAGGAATAGATGACATAGACGACATACCATGTCATTCACATAATGTACGGAAGATTTTGGAGCATACACTAAGCACGAGAACTGCAATTTGCCCATTACTTTTTCATTGAGATCCCATTGACCTCCCAGGCTGCAAAAATATTTCCTGTGGTTGTCTCTTGGCAGTAAGGATTTTCAGTGAACTTACTTTTCCTTTTCCTTCAAATGTTTATGGAGACCTATCATATTTCGACAAACATTTTTAATAAGAATTGAAGCTATTTTCCTAATGTCAAGGGCCATCATGGGTATTTTGGTATTATATTTAAGAAACAAATTAACCATTCATGGTGGTTGTGGTAAACGCGGTTTAAAATTACTTACGTGAAATTTAAAAGATTTCGTAATTCTGCATTGCACAATTTAATGGTTCAATCCTATTAATTTCGAAGATCCACTGTCTTCATTCACAAAAGGGTACGGCGTTTGAATGTCTTGAATTCAAACGCCATACCCTTTTGTGAATGAAGACAGTGGATCTTCGAAATTAATAGGATTGAACCATTAAATTGTGCAACGCGGAATTACGAAATCTTTTAAATTTCACGTAAGTAAAATTAACCATGATTCTTTCATGTAATCTTAAACACATAATACACACATCTGTGTCATCTGAGCCTCTCATTACCGCTTCATAACCCTCATTAACAGTGGCAGTATTTACCAACAAATTACCATCTCTTCTTCATGTTTACTATTGAGATTAAGAATTTTGGGGCTCCCTTCAGATGTGATTTTGCATAATTTATCTCCACAGTTTATTCCAAAGTTTTACAAAATGCTCTGGTTTCCTACATTCGTTAACAAGAAATGCAATTACAGTTCAATTATTTGTTACGTGACTTAGGAATTTACTTCACTTTTTGACAATCTGGGGAAATGAGATGCTCTGTGACTGATGTCCGAGTTCATCCCATGTGATTGTCCTTTCAGTGTTCTTTATAAACTTCTCATTGTACGTATAAAACAGACATCGATTCTTGGACTCCTATTTCCTTCTGCAAAGCAATGGACAAGGCAGATAGACCTCACCAAAGTTTGACTCCTCTTCTTTTACTCTCTGAATAAGAGTCATATCATCAATTGCCACGGCTGAATTTCCAGATATTTCCTCAGGGGGAATAACATTTTTTTCTGAAAGTATGTCTCTAATGTCCATGATAATGGTTCTAAGAGAAATCCCATTTGAAGATTCCAATTCTGTACTGTCACAATAATTCGACCAAATAGTGCCTTGTTTGATAATTGACCTGCCATTACTACCCACTGCCTTCTTCCTGTATCAAGAGACAAACCGGGAAAACAAGACGAAAACCATGTACAGCCGACGATTATGAAACTGAAAGAACATTCAGAGAACAGATATAGTAGAGTATGGATGAGTACAGGTAACGGAAAACCCTACAATCGATTAAACCAATGTTCACATGATGTGCGTTACTATAGAGTAATGTGTGTAGCAATAGAACAGCTCAGAAAGGACATGGTCACAGCAGTAACTCGCCCCTAGTATAGTGTGTGATCTTGAACGGCCAACTCGACAAGGTGATCAATGAGAGCTTAAAGGAAATCCTCGAAACTCTTCACTTTTCACTTAGGGCAATCTTCATCTCTGGAAGAGTTAAGTCAGGTGTCATGCTACCTAGAATGCATGTGCCAACTGCATCCCAGACATTCTCTGTGGGATTTAAGTCTAGTAATCATGCTGGCCACTCCATTCTCTCTATTCCCTCATCCTCTGGTATGTTGTGCACTAACAGAACTCTGTGAGGATGAGCATTATTGTCTATGAAAAGGAAACTATCACCTATTGCATCTGTGCATAGCATTGCAAAAGGTCTGAGGTTCTCGTCTCCATATCTAAGGGCAGTCAAACTGCCATTTTGCATGACCTGGAGGTCCGACAATTTTTATTCCAGCCCACACCATCAGTCCACCACTTCCATTTTAGAATGTTTCTTGCACAAAGCAGGGTTTTAACATGTTCCACATACCCTCCAGATTAGGCCCTATTGTTGTGAGAATTATGGCATGTTGTAGTTTCGTTGCATTCTGTCTTCTGTTCCAATCGGTTGTTAACAAGAGGTACCTGTTGTCTCTTGCTGTTGTTGCTCGTGGACGGCCTTGACCTTACTTTCGTCGCACATTTCCCGTTGTTTGGAACCGAATATACAGGCAAGAAATAGCACTTTGAGGCACTCCAAGGGCTACAGATACCTCTCACTGTCTGTCCAGCTTCAATCCTTCCTTTGGCTCTCCACGGCATTGATTCAGGTAAATTGCACTTTAGAGGCAGCGTACCAATTACCCACGTTCCTCAATGAACTCTTACACTGTTCTTGGACTGCTACTGTCATTCTCACAGCTGCACACTTAAGTTGTCAATTCAGATATATTGGCATTAATGATGAGCAAATAGTCAATTGAATCCAGTAATGGTGTTAAATCCGATCCAACTTGTCAATTAAATTATTAAATATTCACATATTTTAATTAGTGTAATTATTATAGTCTTAATTATTATCATCATTATTATTAATTTAGATCATAATTACTGTAATTGTCATTCCTAATAGTAAAAGTCAAAATATTAAAAATTATCAAAACTTTCCATTTACAACAAGGTATCTGGGAAGTGGGGTGATAACACACAGAAGGCAAAGAGTAATGACATGCTATCACATATTTTTCATCTCTATGCATCCCAACCTGGGTGCAGGGTTTGGTGGATTGGGATAAAATAAACCTTCGCTAAATGGCAGGAAAGCACGTCTCAATAAATGCTCGTCATTGCCTTGTAATCAAGGGGTCCTGGGTTCGATGCCCGGTGGAGGCACTAGTGGTTCGGATCCCACTTTAAACTGTAGGTCCAGTCCCGATTAGCCTTACTGTGCATAAAGTGGACTTAAAGGATCAACTCAATAAATGCTTTGGTTCTGGCTTTGAACTGCTTTGTTTCACTGATAGACCTTGAAGATATGATATCAGGGTCACTTTAATGTAGCATCAAACTTTACTACGTTATGTATATTTGTTATAAGGATATAATAATTCTGAAATCATTATACCTTTGCTTTTGTTTCTTCCAACCTTACAGGAATGTGGGTATTGCGCTGAAAAGAAGTCTGACTTAGTTGAGCATATGAATGATCATTTTGGAGATGAATCTACTACATGTTTTGAGTGTGGTAAAACATTTGAAAAACCAACATTATTGGGTAAGTTTTTATTAAATGTGCATACAGAAGATGAAAGTGTACAAGGTGTACAACTTTGCTTCCGCCGTTTTTCCCCAAAAATATGACGCTGTAATGAAAAACATTGCTTACCCAGGCATTATTCAAAGTATTGTCCATCGCTGGCCACTGCTTTCTCCCATCTTTCGGGCAGCGTACGAATGCCGCGTCTAAAAAAATGTTCATCTTTGGAGGCGATCCACGAATCGATCCACTTTTTGACTTCTTCATAAGATCGGAAGTGTTGGTCAACCACTTCATGAGCCATTAATCTAAACAGGTGATAATCAGAGGGAGCAATGTCTGGAGAATAAGGCGGGTGGAGTAGGACGTCCCATCTTAATGTTTCCAGGTACGTTTTCACCACTTTGGCAACGTGGGGTCGTGCGTTGTCATGCTGCAAAATCACTTTGTCGTGCCTCTCGCTGTATTGTGGCCGTTTGTCTTTCAATGCTCGGCTCAAACGCATTAATTGCGTTCGATAACGAGCACCTGTGATTGTTTCACTTGGTTTTAACAGCTCATAGTACACGACACCGAGCTGGTCTTCCACCACTATGCCGGTCTTCGACGTTAAAGTCACCGTTCTTGAAGCGTTGAAACCACTCACGACAGGTTCTCTCACTTATAGCATCCTCACCATACGTAGTGGAGAGCATTCGATGAGCCTCAGCTGCAGTTTTCTTCATATTGAAACAAAAAAGTAGAACCTCCCGCAAATGGCGAGAATTTGGCTCGTACACTGACATTTTCAATCGCGAACAACTTCACGATGCACACACCACTCGACTAATGTTTGACTAATGTTATCTTGACAGAGGTCCAAGCTAACTGCGTGACGTCTGCGATCTGCTTCTTTCGACCGCTACTTCCTGTTGTTGCCACCTGTCGGAAAACGGCGGATTACCCGGCATTGCTTGGTTATTTATTTATCCCAATCTTCTATTGGACAGGAAAATAATGAATTCAAACTATAGTGTAAAATGTAACTAATTTTATTTACAGGTATCTAAAAGTATTAGCACAGTTTACAAATTATGAATAAAATCTTTTACAAATTCACTATAATATTAATTTAACTCAAAACTTGATTATAAACAACATTTTTAGTTTCACCTCCAGGAGCAAGAATAAAGAAATTGAAGGGCATTGGGAGTGTCACTATTCATCGTAGCGACCCCGAAAGCTATGGATTCCACACTAATATCGATTATTTTTACATGACACCCCCTTCCCACCCCCACCAATAGGGGTTCCAGAGGTCTTTTACCCTCAGTCTTTCTTTCCAGATTGTAAGTCATATGTGTATGAAGTTTGGTTGAAATTGCTCCAGGCGTTCGAGAGTTAGCTCATTTTGGACATTTTACTTTTCACCACTCATGCCAATAGGTGATGAACTTGGGGTTGAACAGCATTGGGAGTATCACTATTCATTTTAGCGACCCCGAAAACTATGGATTCCACACTAATATCGGTCTTTTTTATTATTTTTACTAGGGCTGAGTGGATACCGATACGGATGTACAGTTCTGTTCACAATATCTGGCACACTGCAGTGTTGCGCACAGCATTCTGCAGTGTTGCTTACCACGAAAGTCTTTCACCGGATGCAGGGAATGTTCTGACTTGCTGAGTGAAAAGAAACAGTTACAGGAAAGCTTTGCATTTTAATTATTAATGCAATGCAGTGTGCAATTTTAAAAGAGAATGGCGGGAAAAAAGTCAGGAAAATATGTTCGAGATAATCAGTATCCCATAACTAATAAAAAAAAGAAGAAAAAAACTGCATCAATACAGTCGCTTGCGAAAAGCTGATGTGCATTTGAAAGCAGAGGGGAGTGGATGGTGGTTCCATTACGTCTTTCCCTAGATTAACGTAACAGCAAAGTCGACATTCACCAAGAGGACCTGGGATCGAATTCCGACCTGAGCGTGGAGTTAGCGCATCGCACTGTGATGCCAGGGGTCCCGGGTTCGAATCCCGCTCGGGCTTGGTAATTTGTGAATGTCCATTCATCCATTTCATCACTCATCCCCATCTTTGCAAATTAGCCAAGAGGCACAAAACGCAAAGTAAAATAAACTAAATCAGTCAGTCAATCAATTCGATCTGATAGTTTTTCTTGTATGTACGCATTGCTTGCATTATAGAATTATTTTCTTGTAGTTTACGGTTATTACAAGCATAAGAAAACAGTTTTTCTTTGTGACGTTTCAGGAGAACACACGCTCCTTTCATCAGACATTTATTTTCATTTTGACTAAAGATACAGTTATAACAATGGTTAGTAATTTTTAAATAAAAAGAATCCGTTATATAATGGACGTTGTCAATGTTACATTGTTGTAATATAGCAACTTAACTGTGAAAAAAAGCAGTCTGTTGTATTTTTATTTGAGATTTTTTAAATTATGAATCCCAAATATCAGGTAATTCAAATTCATCATTGTTTTTACACAGTCTCTTGATGTTTTCTGTTACATTAAATTTCAAAGATGGTGGCTTACTCCATTTGTGAAAAAGAAAACTCCATACTGGATCTACATTACCATTTTCATTATTTAATTTATTCCAGTGTTCTTCTGCAATGAACGAAGCTTCCCAGACATTCAACTCTGTGTTTCCCGTTAATCTTTTTAAAACCCTTCTCTTTTTAATCAAATGTTTCTCTTCGATGATATGAGTTGACAAACCTGTTCTTGGGTTTAGATTTATAATGTCCAAATCGTGTTCGTGCCATCTTATTGCCATTTTCCTTGCTGTTTGTCCCACATAATCCTTTGAACATGAACAACTTATATTATATATTCCTGTGGTTTCCGCATCTGGTAGAGAGTTTCTCATTTTGAATTCATTAAATGTACATTCCAAACTTCTTGGTGATTTAAAAACAATTTTGAAATCAAAACTTCTGAAAATTTTTGCAATTTTATGTGAGAATCCCTTGTGGAATGGAATGCACACAAATTTCTTTTCAACAGATTTTTCATCTTTGTCTGTATTTCTCTTTTCCTTTAGTTTTCTTGCTACTTGTTTTTTGATTTGGTTTATTCTGTTAGTGTGAAAGCCATTTTCTTTTGCTATATTAAAAAGCCTTTCTTCTTCATTTTTGATATCCTCATTATTAGAACATAGTCTTTGTGCTCTCAGGAAAAAATTTAAAAATATGTTATCCATTGTTATACGCGAATGTTCTGAATTGACATGGATGTATTTTTCACCCGCTAATTTTTTTCTATGGACTGATGTTTGAATTGTTGAGTCAGTTGTCTTAATTTGCAGATCAAGGAAAGAAATTACATTGTTATTCATGGGTTCACAAGTGAATTTTATGCGATGATGTGATTCATTTAACAATTTAAATACGTCCATGATGGTGTTATCATTTTTAGCAATAATTAGCACATCATCTACATATCTGATGTAGAGTTTGATATCCGCACCTATTGCATTAACAATTGGAGATTCTATGTAATGAAGGAAAATGCTGGAGATGATTCCGGATACTGGGTTTCCCATTGATAGACCATTACTTTGCTGATAGATTTTGCCATCAAATATAAAGTAATTGTAATTTGCACATACAGTAAACCATCGAACCATTTCCCATGATTCTACTGGGTTAACCTTCATCTCAATAAGCCATCTGTGTAATGCATCTGTGGCACCTTATATTGGGACACTTGGATATAAATTTTCAACATCAAAACTTGCAATACGATACTCATTATTCCAAACAATATTTTTTAGTTTCTGTTTCACTTCATATGCATTTTTAACACTGAATGGTGTTTGTTGTTTAATTATAGCAAGTCTTTCAACTAAATATTTGGATAGTTTGTATGCAGGATGTGTGTAAGTTGCAATGATGGGTCGTATTGGAGTTCCTGGTTTGTGAGTTTTTGGTAGTCCAAAGGCAATCGGCAGGGTTGAATTTTTGACAATGAGTTTTTTCTTCATTTCCCTTGGTATCGTGATACTGCTTTCAATTACTTTCTTTACCTCATTTATTATTTTATTTATAGGGTTTCGAGAGGTTTCTGTGAAATTGTTTACTTTGAAACATTCTTCCATTTTTTCTTTATAGTCCTTAATTCGGATAAGGACAGGTTTATTTTCCTTGTCTGATTTTGTTAAGAAAATGTTGTTTTCTTTCAACCAGATCTTGAAGCCATGAACTTTTTTCTCCAACCTTATATGCTCTTTCTCCCGTTTTGTGTATTTTGGACCTCTGTTATTTCTTCTGTTGTATTCAAAACTTAACCGTTCATCAAGAGCATCATGTGTGAGACTTCGTAATTTTCTCTTTTCCTCCTCATCATCTAAGAAATTCAGTGCTTTTTCTATTGAAATCACAAAATCTTCTTTGTGTATATAAGCATTACCAACTGCAAATTTCATTCCGAATTGAAAAATTTGTATATACTCATCAGGTACCTCAATATCCGTAAGATTTATAAATAATCTGTTGTCAATGTTCTTAGTTTCTATTTTACCAGTGACATTAACTGCTTCTCTTCTTTCATTGTTGTTGTGTGTAACTTGTTCTTCTTGAATTAGCTGGTAGAATTTCCTATCAAGTCTCCTTTCTGAAAGCTTGCTGTAGTGTTCTACAACTTGTTGTGTAGCTCTGTTTACTTTATCCCATATGAGTGGATGCAAAGAATTTGACAAGGTGATGTGGAGATCATATGTCTTTCGAGAAAGGCTGTCCAATTCTGAGTACGAGTCCCTCATTAGTCGTCCTATCATTAACATTTGTAGCTTGCCTTTAAATTCACTGGTGTAGGTATTACGAGTTCTAACTTTCCACTTCAAAAAATTTGGCACTATATTGTTTAACTTGCATCTTCTCAAAAATCTGATTCTCTGAAGTGTTGTTTGAATCTTGATTTGATATTTCTGGAAGGTACGTACCTCTCTCCCCGTAATAGATGAATAATAGTTTTTCTTGTATGTATGCATTGCTTGCATTATAGAATTATTTTCTTGTAGTTTACGGTTATTACAAGCATAAGAAAACAGTTTTTCTTTGTGACGTTTCAGGAGAACACACGCTCCTTTCATCAGACATTTATTTTCATTTTGACTAAAGATACAGTTATAACAATGGTTAGTAATTTTTAAATAAAAAGAATCCGTTATATAATGGACGTTGTCAATGTTACATTGTTGTAATATAGCAACTTAACTGTGAAAAAAAGCAGTCTGTTGTATTTTTATTTGAGATTTTTTAAATTATGAATCCCAAATATCATCAGGTAATTCAAATTCATCATTGTTTTCACACAGTCTCTTGATGTTTTCTGTTACATTAAATTTCAAAGATGGTGGCTTACTCCATTTGTGAAAAAGAAAACTCCATACTGGATCTACATTACCATTTTCATTATTTAATTTATTCCAGTGTTCTTCTGCAATGAACGAAGCTTCCCAGACATTCAACTCTGTGTTTCCCGTTAATCTTTTTAAAACCCTTCTCTTTTTAATCAAATGTTTCTCTTCGATGATATGAGTTGACAAACCTGTTCTTGGGTTTAGATTTATAATGTCCAAATCGTGTTCGTGCCATCTTATTGCCATTTTCCTTGCTGTTTGTCCCACATAATCCTTTGAACATGAACAACTTATATTATATATTCCTGTGGTTTCCGCATCTGGTAGAGAGTTTCTCATTTTGAATTCATTAAATGTACATTCCAAACTTCTTGGTGATTTAAAAACAATTTTGAAATCAAAACTTCTGAAAATTTTTGCAATTTTATGTGAGAATCCCTTGTGGAATGGAATGCACACAAATTTCTTTTCAACGGATTTTTCATCTTTGTATGTATTTCTCTTTTCCTTTAGTTTTCTTGCTACAACTAAAGGAATCAGAGAATCAGAGAATCAGATTTTTGAGAAGATGCAAGTTAAACAATATAGTGCCAAATTTTTTGAAGTGGAAAGTTAGAACTCGTAATACCTACACCAGTGAATTTAAAGGCAAGCTACAAATGTTAATGATAGGACGACTAATGAGGGACTCGTACTCAGAATTGGACAGCCTTTCTCAAAAGACATATGATCTC